>NW_025776252.1:0-329189 GCF_021130785.1 Homalodisca vitripennis | reverse complement strand
GACATAGCTGTCAGAGCAAACTATAACTTGGCAAGATATAATTATAATTAATAATCACTAATAATAATTTGCACTGATGTGAATATTGAATCTCCAAGTGAGTGTTATAGCAAAGGGAAAGAAAAGGTTTAACCGAGGTGATAAACACAACAATAATTATTTACGTGTTTTGAAAAAAACCCGAAATTCAAAGTAAGTTCAATTACCTATGTGTAATAAGTGCCTATTGGTACCCTTTCACGGAATATTATATGTAAACCCTATAGTTAATATTTAGTATAGATATTAGCACTTGTGGAGTATGTAGTAACAAAAATTTAAAAACATTATTTACAAGTATTTTTAAATGAACAACTAGGTAAACCATTCTACATTTTTCTTTAGGCAAATGTTATCCTATAATTCTATTTCAATTGCATAAATGTTATCATACAACTGCTTGGAGTATAGCAAATCTAATTATCTGACCAAATTAACCACTCGAAGTGTATTATATGATTCTGTATATGTAGAGAACAGGTTATAATTTACATAGTCTATATTTCCTAACAATTTTGTATAATACAACCGTATATAGAAAAGTATTATCTGAGATAATGGGTATCAAATCATGTCTAGAATGTTGAGTATAGAAGGAATACTCAAACCAACAAAAGTAATGGGCGAGTGTGTCTGATATCCCAGTACTAATGCCACAACCTACGTCTAATCCTATTCCCCGTCTTATTAATTTCATTTCCCATCTGATTTCATTTCACAGCATCCAATCACCATTTATTGCTAATTGATTAATTCCTTGAAAACTCATGGTGGAATATATGTACAACTCAAGAAAGAAACCTTCTTCCCTCATCATTATAGTACATAATTCATTTATAAACCATATACTTAATGACGTTTGTGTCTAGCTTCTTGTAATCATAATATTTCAATACCTTTATAGTTTATAAAATACATTCATCAAAATAAATAAAATCTAAAAAAACAGTACCTTAACATTTAACTATACTTACATTAAAACATTAAACCAATATTTAACACTCAAAGATATCTTCTTCAGACACATCACAAAAAGGCATGATATCGAAAGGCCTCACAAAATAATAAAAGTGTTAAATATTGGTTTAATGTTTTAATGTAAGTAAGTTATCAGTACCAATATAAGCTCCATCTACAGCATTTCAAAGTACCTTTAAATGCAAAATAACGTTACGTTAAATAAATCTGTAACGATTAAATGTTTGATATATTTTAAAGCTAATTTTATTACTGCATTTATCACTGTTTGGTTTATCAATAAACACTTTTTGTCTCTATGAAAGTTATTTCATTATTTTTAAATATACAAATTAGTTAAAGATTTTCTCCCATTTTGATACTCGTATAAGCAATTATAAGTTATTTTCCTAGTGCTGTTAATTAATGTCTTTATAAAAACCTTGATTTTATTTTGTTATAATTTGTGAACATTCATTTGTTTGTCAAAATAATTTTATCATTCATATTATTAAAAAAAAAACATAGTAACATGTATTGTCATTTAAAATCTGAACACTTGACATTTGTTAGTTCAAAATGAATACTTGAAGGCCACAGATAAAAAATATTTCATTCTTATAGTTAAGTTTTTGACGTGACAACGTCTTAAATTAGGTTGCGGCATCGGAGTCACTCATGAAAAAGTGTAAACGCCCGGTAACGTTACGATGCCCGTCCAGTGGGTCCGCCGCACGGGATCCGCACGGGATAAAGCAGATAACTGTGGGGTCCGCCGCACGGGATAAAGCAGATAACTATGTTTATTCCTGAAAATGTGGAGTGCTTAGATTCGTCATTTACAACAACTACAACAATAAAGGTAAATAATTGTACACTGATATTTCATTAATCGTAAACTATGATTGATTGATTAATTGTTAGATTGACACAAAAGTTGAGAAACTGAGTTTATAGGTTATGTCATACTATTGAACAAATGTTGATATTGATAGTGTTAAGTAAATTATTAGTTTAAATCACTCTGCAATCAATCGTAATTCAGTCCTCGATTGAGAAGAAACAGCGCGTATTGCTAGTCAAACATTTAAAATAACAAATTATAACCTCTAACCTGTCATAACAGTGCGACCAAACAAACGAACTAAACCGACCAATCACCACGCGCGGAGTTAGAATTTAACTGTGTTTAGCAAGAATTTCAAATTCCAATTTTTAGTAAATGTTTTATTCAACTTTACCATTTAAAATAAAAAATTTTAATTAATTCAAATTATGTAGCAATGTTTTAGTAAACAAAATATATTTTCTATAGTTAAAATTTGTGCAATTCTTATTTTTCATTCAATTCCTTGTTCCTATTGTGCAATTTAATAATATTCATATCAATAAATATTTTACCGAGAAAAAGACGTTGTCACGTAAAATCTTCGCCCGTAAAACCGACTTTACAGGCAACCATAATTTTTTTTTTTTTTGTATGTATTTGACTCCATGCTGACTGCATTTAACATTGACCATAACAACAGCAATCATATTATCTGTTTTCCTTCACGCTTTCACCTTAAAAAATCTCTGAAACATTTCTTAATGGAAGCAAGTTCTTTCTGAGTTTAAGTGCATAAGAAAAACTCCTTTAATCCTCAGATGCAAAAAATTTTCACTGAATATTTCATAAATAGGTATGTATGTATATGTAAATAACATAAAGAATTTAGAGAGATTTATTTAATGATTAATACATTTATTTTAAGGATCACAAAAATAATTTATTATTTATTGTATTTTGTTAAATACTTTCGTTTCGATGTTAAAATATAGTTTATGGTTCATCTTAAGAGTAACCAGAGAAGTCAAGTTATGTTTTCACTGAACTATACAAAGGAGATTTGAATTATACTTAGAAAGTATTAAAAATATGTTTCAACTGACAAACAATAGAGTATGTACAAGGCGTTAAAAACCTGATAACCGTAAACATAATCGTAAGTAGATGTTTTTAATTAGTTATAATTTATCTTATCATTATGACGCCAACAATAATTTAAAAACCTGGTTAATAACGTTTAAACAACGACAAAACGATTTTCCTGAATAAACAAAGTTTCAGAAACAGAATAAACATAAATAATTATGTAGTAATGTGTAACAACTAGTTTTAGTAAAACTAATATTCTAAACCTACACGTGATTCACGAAGAATAATGGACGAAGTGATATTCAACAGATATTGGTAAAACTAATATTCTAAACCTATACGTATTCACGAAGAATAATGGACGAAGTGATATTCAACAGATATTGGTAAAACTAATATTCTAAACCTATACGTATTCACGAAGAATAATGGACGAAGTGATATTGAATAGGAGTTTTAAATTTGTTTACATAGTTCTAACTAGAGCTTGGTTTAAACTATTTTTAGAGAAGTATTCCATTTTGTAGTCCTCTTCACTAAGCATTTTATTTTCGGTTGGTATTTGGTTCACTAAGCTTTAAATAGTAAAACACACTAAAATACCATACAACCTTTTCATGCTTCTCACGGTCAGAGCCTTTTCGTGCAAATCAACATGAACTTTTATTAACTCCCTGAACGGTTTTTAACTAAATACGCAAATGTGAATTTCACATGCAGTTTTATTATTAACCTATATCATTCATTGACGTTTTAACCTACCCATGGAAAATTGTGTTTATTAAATTAATTTGAACATAAATTGATACATCAATATTTTAGGCATCGAATTTAATCTGTCAATCTCATATGTGAGCGGAAATTCTTTAAGTAGTTTAATTTCCTCTTTGCTTTGTTCAACTTATGCCGCATTGACTTCCCAACTTACAGTAGTTATTCATATTTCAACTTAAAACAAGATTAATACTGTCAGCTAAATATTAATTTAATTTAATTTTTCAATTAATAAAACCTAAACATTTAAACCATTTAGTCATAATTAATATTTGTTCACTTTTAGAACTAATAAGCTTAAACTTTTTACTCAAGAGTATTCCACTTTGGTTTGTTAATAAGCCAACGATTATTTGATGCTCCATATGGTTACTAAAAATAAATATTTAGTACTATGGGATTGGTTGAACATTTTTGAATTACCGTTTGGAGAACCATAAGAGCCACGAGAAAATTGTATAAATATATGTTTGTAAACAATTAAGTAGACTACAATAATATGTGGTTTAAAAGTGTTACATTTTTATTATTATTTAAAATTTATAAGCTGGTTTAGTCAATACAATGATTTGAAACAATTATCTGATAACCAAGTGTTACGAAGTAACTCCGGTTACAGTTGCAGTCTGTAGGACAGAAGTAAACTAATTGAAGCTGACCGCTTGCACAGAGACTCCGATAAGAGTTTTTTTCTTTCAACTACAACTTTTTATATAAAGTTGTGTTGTAAGTAAATGTTTTTATTAACAAACGTTTTAAAAAACAAATTTAATAATATCACTCTGGTTATAGCTGCAATGCCTTAAACTAAGGCATTTTATTAGTCATTTAGACTCTCGGATTAGATGTTATCAAATTAACTACAGATTTACTGGAGAGTAGTCATGTATAATTTAATAACGTATGCAAAGATTAACAATAAAGTAACAGCAATAAACCACCTCTTCTGTATTAACCATAAAGATTTTCAAAGGTTTATTCTTGTTACTTACATCAAACAATTTTCGAGGCTACATTTCTAACATAATCAAGTGTTTATATTTTACCCAAAATATAAGTAATTTTCTTTGCACTCCACATTTACAATGGGGCAATTCTTCTACAAATGTATTTACTCGTATATTTACGAAACATCATTTAACAGCGCCGGAGTAAAACATCACCACTATCTCTTAGTGTAGCGTGCAAAAACAAGTAATTTTAAATTTCAGGTAGTAGCATCTTTAATTATATTTAAAGAACACACTGTGTTAATTAAGATAGACGAAGTAAAACTAAGAGCAGAGAAAGATTTAAAAGCTCAATAATAATTAAAATGAATCTTCTATATACCCAAAGGATACTCATTAAACGTCCTCACCTGTCTGCTTTTATTAGTCCTGGAGACAGTCACTTATAAGTTCTAGCCATGCTTAACAATTTAATAATAATAATAGACGTTTTTTAGGAGATTATTAAAAAACCTTTTAGAATGATAGGCATAAGTCAACTTAGACTTCCTTAGATTTAAATATATTATGTCTGGGGAAAAAATCCTATAGAAACCATGAAAGCGTTGGGTAAATTACCAGATCTAATTTTAGAGTTACGCTTCCATTTAATAAAATATTGACACAGGTAATACTTTTCTGATGACTGGAAACTATCAGGTTACGTTCAAAGAAAAATATCGAATGATCTAAATTCCTGAGTCTGCAGCAGTTAGGAGTATTTTTTGTAATTGTAAGTTAATGCTAAGATTGAGTATATGTAAACTAAATCCTTAAATAGAAATAAACTTGTTGTGATACTTAATTGAATTATTTTATAAAGTTGTTTGGCTGCAAATACTCAAACAATGCTAAGTATATTTTTTAGGTTTAGGTTTAACTTATATTAATATGGTAATATTTTAGCTCGGATTAGCTGTCGTTTGTAAGTGTCAGCTGCAACTCAAGGCTACTATACAGATCCCTACCACTTAACATGGACTCTCTGTAACTGCATGTCATCTCTACCGTCCATTTCTTGTTAGTTTCAAACATCTGTGCTTTACTCAAGTTGACTTACCCGGCACAGATATACAACATTATTAGTATATTATTCTTTAATTTTTAAGCACATGAAATAACGTTAAAGGTTATTTTTTTAAATAAAGTTTAGTTTTTTGTAACGATAATAAAATTTATTAAGTACAATCTAAAACTATGAAACTAAATTTTTACCTTCAGCATACGTTATTAAAGTACTAAAATAATTGCCTGAGCGTGTGCGTGTCTTACGTCTTATACTTGCTACTTCACTACAACCCTTGGTTAGTATACCTAATTTCTTACTTATATTTTTAATATATATATATATATATAGTATATATATATATATATATATATGATAAAAAAATAAACTATTTTACACAGTTATATTCAGACACGTTACTATCTACGTATAATGCTACTATGCTGATAATATACTCATAAATGTTAAGACTCTACGAAAAAGTTTACCTGAATTTCTTAAAATACATAGACTACAAATATTCATGTTTGATGTTCATATTCACAAAGTTTACATAAAATCCTTATAACGTCATAGACGCATTAAATAATATGAAACAGTTGTGTACGAAGGGATTGGGCAATATTTATTACAGGTGTTTCATTACAAATTAAAATAATTATTTAAGTATTTACAAAACAGTGCAAGGACATCAAGCTTGAAAAGAAAGTTATCTCCAATCAGCATATACGAATTTTAGAAACCATAGACAACCCAAAAGTTTTTACCAAAAAGGGAGTACTATTAAATCACGTAACTGCAATGGACACGTGTAGTGCAAAAACATTCACAGTTTGAGAGCTCCACAGAAACAATCGCGGACCAGAAAACATGACAAGGTTTCCCACAGGTGTTGTGTTTATGATAACGATCTTGTTTGTCACACATCCGGTGATTAATTGTTGGCTGTAATTTCAAGCATTAACCTTTTAGGTTAAGCATTAGAAAAGAGGAAGGAAAATTGTAATTGTTAGTAAATCCATTTGTCTGTCTGTGTGTGTTTAATTATTTCATATTAATATTAAGAATTTTCAAAAGTCTACCTTAGTTTTATTACTATGTGCTACGGGAAATGTCATTCCCTAACAAAGTACACTACTCTTTATACTGGTAATTATAGACATTCCTCTATAATACACCCTTAAATCTTAGACACTTCTATGGCTAGTAAGATAAATTATAGTACGACCAATATGTCTCGTTTCGTAATTTAGGTTTATGTATCAAAAAGTGTTTAGGTATATACAAATGACTTAAAAAACCATTTAATACATTTTATTTCTATATAAAATATTTATTTATCCTAATATTTTATGTTTACTTATTAAGACTAACCAGTATAATTACACTGTTCAGATATAGATTGATGGAATGGAATATTAGTGCCATAAACGGTCTTAAAATACAAACAAAAAGTATGTTAAACTTAAGTTATACTTACAGCGTCTAGAATGTAAATGTTCTAATCATTTGGTAAGAATACCGATTTACAGGGTTACAGGAGACAAATAGACTCAGGCCTATGTATTAAGCCGTAATGCGTTGAAGTGACTCCATTGTAATATTTTGCTTTTCCTTTTTCCTGAATATATGAACAAATAAGTGTTTATTATTTCAGATTTTATTTAAGCAGTGTATTTAGTTATATATGCAATGTTTATTGTGTAATTTGAATAATTAAGAATCATATAACCATTGTTGTTTTAACCCTTGTTTAGCAGATACAACTAAAACTGAGTTAACTGTCCTATTTGTGAGAATAATCAATATAAGCCTATTACGATTTTATAAACAAAGTATTATTTCCTCTCTATAAATGTTATTAAATAGTATTCTTGACCAATAGGCTGTTTACAAATTGTTTTTATAAATTGATTTTTAGTAAAATTTTCGAAATTAAATAAATCCAATACTAAAATAAATAATATAAATACTGAATGACATTTCATTTGTGTTTTATATGTAAGAACTTGTTATATATAACATATTATAGTAATTATTTTGTATCCTTAAAACTATGAGGAAATTAAATATTTACCCTACATATAACTAGACTTTAAACACTGTCAAATTTGCATGATCTTTCTATTTTGAATAGTGATTATTTTAATTCTTAAATAGGGTGAGAAATTATTTTAAGCCTGTGATAATAAAGTCTTAAGGGAAATAAATTTCATTTAGTGTACATCTCTGTAATCGGATCTGTTTTACGTTTAACTGTGGAGGTGAGGCCTGGTGTCCAATAATTTAGGTTAACTGAAGCTAGGCCAAAAAGATCCCACCCCTGCTAGATCTACTAGCACAACTTTTACAAGATTTCAAGAAGCTGCGTTGCAGTGAAAAAACTTGCCTCTCTAAATATTACTTTTACGAGAGAAAGTAAATTTAGTCACTATCAAGAGGAAAGTTGTTCGGCCCCTGGTTGCAGCAGTTGATGTAAAAGTAGCACTGATATCCAAGGATAGGGATCTTTTGAACACTATCATGTGTTACATGTTAAATAAATTTTACTTTGTTAAATCCGATGTGGTGAGATACTTATCTCAGATAGACTTGATTCTACGCATTTCACCACATGAAACAGGAGATTTCGAAGGACTTACTGATGGCTATGAAATGTAAAATTTAACGTAAAGTTTAAATTCTATTTACAAGTACATGATACCGGTTATTTTTTAATTTTACGATATACAACTATAAATGATGTATTGGCCTATGGTTTGCCAACCCCTTTAAAGTATTATCATTGGAATGATATGTTAGGATATTGTTTGTCAAGAAATTTCTCGGTATTTTAAGTGTAAAATCCCAAAATTTGTTTAATTATTCTTTATTATTTTAGAAGCAAATATTTTATCACTCCTAAAACAGGCGTAACAGTTTTTTTTTAATTCTTTCGTTTTTTTATATCTTACTGTGTATATCATGAATTTTGATTTATAGTTTATATTACAATATAAGAAAATCGAAAAAACTAGATAAAGTGATTTATCATTTTATACCATAATATTAAAATATAAAGGACTTTGTTTAAATTTTTATGCTTGGCATTAAATTTTTATTAATTAAGCTTTAATTTAAATTAAGTGAAAGCTACATTTAATTAAAGCAGAATAATATTTCTTTATTCATTGTCTTATAGGTCTTAACATTAAACTAACTATTTAAAAATAATTCCTTAAAACCTTGTACAGTTGTTTATGTCAGTCATATAATATTTAAAATCTGAAGAAACTCCTATTTTTACCCTTACAGGAAGAAAAAAAAAAAATTACTCACGGAGTACCGAAAATGGAGAGTATCTACCCCTTATGTCACTCTGTGTATTTTTTGCTGTACAAACGCTATTCCACGTTGATTCGTTGTCACCGATACATTATTACTGTGAATAAAAATTACTCATGAATATCTTGTTCGCGTTTGAAAATAGAAGAGTCGAAAACAAACAAATGTTTATACATATTCATGTCTTAGTTTGAAGACAAAACGGGGGCTGTATTTGCTCTCTGTGGTATTAGTGGTGAATATTACAAATATATTTAGCTTATAAAAATAAAAATTTACAATGAACAAATTTGTACACTTCATAAAAACACATTGAATTGTTTAAACATTTACTGTGCATACTAAAAAAGTGTAATTAATTTTAATTACTTTGTTTATTCCTCAGCTGCCGATTACAGATAGCATGCTTTTAACGTCAATTACTGTAATCGCTGAACGTAATGAAACAAACATAATGTGGAATGATATGGGCATCTACTCAGGGCATCTACTTAACTATGATTTTAAAAGCTAGGGGATACCTCATATTTTCATATTTATAACTGTTCATACGACCAAATCTTACAATCCTCTCTAAATTGATAACGTGCAAAAAAGAACGTTTTTATTTTAGTCATAAAGTTGGAGACCGATGCTATAACCAATGAGCTAATATTATGCAGGGTGTAGATTAAGAATAAGTGCCTAAGCAACTGACGTGTGTTTTTAGTAAACAGATTTTTTAATTATCATTGAAAACCTCCAAGTTTATGGTTCAAAGTTTTATTGTGAGATATTCCAAATTCACAAAAGACTCATATGGAGTGTAAATTCGTGCGACTTATAACAAATATGTATAACACAAGTATTAATGTGTATATAATAAAATAGCCGTATAAATATAACGATATGTGTTTTTTAATATAGATACCTGGAAATTAAGCAAGTTTTTTAGTAATAAAACATTACAAAGACGGTATTATTTTCTGTATTTTTTATATTAGAAGTTTAAATTTGATTTATCCCTACGAATTGTAATCCGCAGCTTTTTACTACCAGTGAACGAAATGTATATACTTTAATTAGGGTGTAATTTAGAACATTAAAAAGCCTAATACATAATTGATATCAGTGAGTAGTTTATAAATATTAATTCTACAAAGTACATAATCGATCCAAAACTAACTGTAGTTTCTATCACAGTCGTTATTGAAAAATATCTTCCCCTCATATAGCATCACTATTATACAATGGGGGGGCGAAATTAATGATATTACGTACGGATACTCCTTGTTAACCACACACACGATTTAAAAAATACTCGACGAATCAATTTACCCAAAAGTTTCTAATTACGGTGAATGTGACTGGGAAGTTCTCCACATGTCTTTGCTGGAACCTTCAAAAGTTGATTTGTTACATAAAAAGGCGAATACTCATGATCCAGGATTGAAATGTTTGCGTCTTAAACTGGTTAAAAAAGTGTGACTATTCAATTTATGCACTATTCCCAAAGTAAAATGTTACTAATTATATTGTAAGGGTAAATAAACCAGTGGTTTATTGATTTTTATTTGAAAATAACATAACTTAAATGTTTTAAATCCATTGTAATTTCTTATACATAGCCACAAAGAGAAATATTTTTTTTAAATTATCACGCCTTAAAGTTATTTATTTTTATACTAGAACACTGTTTAATGATTTAATTTTTACAAAGATTGACTGATATATACCTAACGAAAATCATAAACTCTTTTTATTTATTGATTATTTCTGAAATATCTAGCAAATTTATAACATTAAACGTTACATTTTCAACAACTGACGAACATTTTATTTATTAGAATTTTCCACTGCGTGTGAGAGGCTGCCTGTCAGGATTGCATGCTCTGTTAAATATTTTAATATTCAAGACAAGTTGTCAGTAACTGGGGATTTCAGTAACCCATTCTGACAGGACTGACTAAATGTCAGAACAGACAAATAGACGCCCGGTTTGTTCTCGAGTCAATTGATCTGAACATTGTTAAGTAAAATTATATTCCTTAATAACAAAATAATCTTGGTTTTATTGAATATATACAATCCTATTAAAAATGTTTTAATCAACAAAAGAGAAATAATATAATATCCTTATTAAAAATGTATTTTGACCCGTATCTTACTTAATTAGCCTACAATAAAAAATTATCCAATTGCAAAGTGAACGAAAAAAAGTTTTCCTCCTTTGATAGAATCTTTGTAAATACATATGTTAATTCATAAATACTGCAATTTTTAATCTCGGATAAGCACATGCCTTGGCCAACGGTAGCTGAATTTTATACTCTTTTTGGTTTAAATTGGGAGCCGGTCAAGCTGAAAAAGGTGGACAACTTTATTACAAACATCGAAAAATGTTATGGAAACATTTTATTCATATTTCGTCATTGCAATATTTATATATCTTGAATCGAGTTTTGAGGTGTTTATTTCATATAATTCTCAAAAGAATTATCAAGAAATGGCAATATACGTGCTGAATATAATTAAAAAATGGTTATAGATTTTGGTCATATAAATATTTTGACTTAGTTCGATGATCAGCTTCGTAAGCTATTTCGTTTTCATTATGATGACCATTCCAACTTCCAAAAATTACACCTAATGTTGTAGAATTCTTATAATATTACAATAAATATTGCTTTAATGTCGTATTTTTGAGTTTTTGGGTACATATAGCCTATATATCTCATGAGAATAAAAATAATAATATTTAAGTTGTTAAAATACCAAACAAATTCTTCTATCCTCTATGCCTTTCAAAAGGAAATAATGTCTGAATCTGAGGGTAAATTATTATAAACTATGTATATAAACAGGTATAATGACTGACTGACTGGCTCAGCAAAAACCATGACATATTGAAAAACCCTTCATAACGTTGCGATAGTAAGAAATTACTTAAAACATTAAAAACTGAATATCCGGCAATTATAACATTTCAAGAAATGGCTTAGGGGAAGAAATATACAGAACAAAGGTATATTCTGGTGAGATTTAAGAGGAGCTTTTATAAGATATCCATAAAGATCAATAATGTAAAGTATTTGATATAGAAGTGATATAGAAAAACCGCAAGCCACACTTGATTAGTGCGTTGGTTTAACCAGTTTGTTGTGGTTGTAGCGTTGACATATCTATCACAGCTTACAGCCAATTACTGTCCAACACTACAATATCCACAATTTTATCAATATTATATGTATATGTATTAATATATATGTAATGGAGGTATAAACACACTTACATTACTGGTGGGTAATATGGCCTACATGTTCAGTTAAAGGACAAATTTCATTTATTTTTTTAATGGTTTTACCCAAAACAAATAGTAAACATTTTATAGTAAGCAATAATATTTATAAATCAAATGTAAATTCATGTGAAAATATTTCTTGTAAATGTAGATAGTACCAACATAATTAAAAGCATTTAGACTTAAAGTTTAAAACGTGTTAGGTATCATCAAAATAGCCCAATAACGCTATAAAATGTAAATAGAAACGTTTAAAACAGTATCAATGGGGTCATCGCTATACGAACAAAAACCGAATCTTGACTTAAAAATATATAACGACTTCTTATCCTAAAAAATTGTGGAAGACTTCAGAAAAACTAAAACAGTTGTTATTTTAATCTCCATAGAATAATTTATTGGTTTACTCTTTCCCATATTAAGGTTTATTATTCACTAATTTTAAAATAAATTAATTCACGGCAACTTTTACTATAGATTTTTTAACGTACTTCTTAGATTAAAAGATTTTATTTACTGCTATTTTTGTACTGGCTTGAGATAGAGATCCATATTTGTAGCATTTTTCTTATTCCTCAATGAAGTTTAAAACTATATGCCCCTCAATATTGGGTTGGGTCTTTTAACCTGCATAGCGAAATAAAGATTTAAGGTTTGGGTTAAAGTAAAACTATATCCTAAACCCCAAAATATTACTCTGACACGATTGCTCTATGAATTGAATTGGTACATTACTGTCATAAAGTTTAATAAGAGCGAGGGCTATTTGTATATTCTTAATGTTAGTTGGGCAAATGAAACTGGGGGCAAGTACTCCCTTAATTTTAGGATTTAAAATGGCTTTAATATTAGGGAAATCTCCTATACTTCTTTAACAGTCACGTAAAACTAAAAATATTAACCTCTTTTACACTCGAATCTCGACATTTGTGTTGTGGAACTACTAGACAATTTCAAGGAGTTACTCAAATACCAGTGAAAATCGCCCTGTGCTGTAACCAAGTGTATGTTTAAACTTGAAGGTATAATCAAGACAGATAGGTTATTATTCATAATTTACAGCAGACTCGTACGCTGATTGCAAAATTATTAAACCTCATCAAATACAGATAACATCACTATTACTTACTCGCGGCTCTCATCGCCCTGTATTCGAAAACAGGGACAGGGTAAGTATATATGACTTTTAGATGACTGTGTAAGTATCCCTTAGGTAAGACACAGTCACTAGAAAACATTCAAAACTTCAGAGCCATTTTAGATTTAGTGTAATGCAGAGTTTTTAAGGGACCTGAAGTCAGAGAGTGAATCTCTTTGTAGATCTTTGAAACACATCGAATTTCTTTCCAACAATATATATGTTACTGTATTTAACGGCATAGCTCCCAACGAATTAACATGAAAAAATTTAACTATTTTAGCCCATTGTGAAAGAATTCTAAAATCGAAGTCCTAAGAAATAAGGATAAGGACCTCGTAACAATATCTTATCATTTTAGAACAGCATGGAGTATAGACCTGCCAGACGAAAACTGCAAATACATCCATGTCAGTGAATAACACTGTTGATGTTTTTAATTTTTCCTGACAGCTATCCCATATTCCTTTACAGATATTTTAGAAACAATTCATAATTGATGAATGTCTCACCGCATGTGTTCCCAATACATGTTTGTTTTAACGAACATTTTGCTTATGCTATAACATTTAACTGTGAACGTGTGGATAACTCATCACAGCCCTAGGCAGACGCTCAATGGAACGATCAGAGAGCATAAAACATGGCAGCGTTCACCGCTGACGTGTTTATGGTAATATCGTCGTTTGTCAAACACCACTGATAAAACTGCCTCCAGTTGTACCTTATTAGCTATTATCGTTATCTGATTATTTATTGTTTAAGACATTATTTATTGCTTTAATCTGTCTTTTTAAATGATAAATTTATTAAATAATAAATTGTTTACTATATAATACAAGATGTATATGGAACCATATAAAAAATTTACTCGTATTTATCTGTAATTACAATTAAAAGTTACACAATTAAAGATATGACTTTTTGTGCTAGGTTTATATTTTATTTGTAGTTATTTTTATTTATCTTTTTATATTTTTTATGACATTTCGCTTTAAAATTTATTGGTTCAAATTAAGTAAAATAAAGCAGTCAATGCCGTACCTTTGCTTGATGGGAATAAAAACATTCTTTGATTTGCTGTGACATTTTGTTAAATTATTAATGTAAAAATGTAATAATGGGAATTCCCTTATAGTAATCTTTTGTACTACACACACATGGGATTTCCCTTAATTACAAGAGTTAGTTTAAGTTTGTTAAGTCAGCCTTTGCATATTGCAGGTTTTCATTCACATCCATATGGCCTGACACTTTGCGAAGACTCACTCTGGGTGTTAAGAATTGAATTCGTCTGTCTTCCTATCCCACACAGTATCCTGAAAACTAAGTAACCTAGGGACTTTAGATTTTGCATGAAGCTGTACTTCTGTCCAAGCACCAAAATGATAGTTAAGTGACTCCCTAAGATAAAACCGAGTGTTTGCTAATATTTTTTACATTGGTCTTGTGGGTATCCAAGATAGAAATGACAAAATAGCAGTTACATAAAAAAAAAACTAAATACAATTATATCACATTTCAGTATGTTATCTTCTAACATACATAGCCTAGCTAATACAACATTATATTGTTATGACTTAGTGTATAGACCCGACTACCTAAAACTTTTATGAATTACACTGTTATTCAATCAAAACTTAATGAGCAAAGCTGTGAATACTGTATATCGTAATTCTAGCCATTTGAAAACAATTTCCAATCATATACTTAAAATTTGGAATGAAGCGTTATTTTTGAAATATTTATAAATTAGGTCTATTGTGGAGCAAATCCTTGGAAGAATTTTGGCTGAATGTCCATTTAACCCTGTCATGGGGGAAAGGAAATTTATAAGCATATCTTTTCTGTTTGAACGTTTACCATGTATTCGCAGGACATTTCGATAAAAAATGACCTGTACAATAAAGATTTTAAATCATCTCAGCAACGCCCTTAACGCGCCACAATGTTTAATTATTCTTATACTGTGTAATTAATAAGATAATAATTTTTAATATTAGTCTGAGTTTAGTTAGTTAATAAGATAACAATTTCAATTAATAAACGGGTACTGCTCGTTGAATATATAGGCCTATAAATAAACAAATATATATATATATATATATATATAAATAATATCAAGAATATTATATTTGTTTATATTTTGTTTAATACAAGCTTTTTCATAATATCAATAAAAAAATGACGAAATATTAAGCAGTAAAAGTTAAGAAACATGTTTTGCTTTCTCCTCTAAATATTCTAAATAATATAAATACCTGGTGACCCAGCAAACGTTGTTTTACCATCTAAATGTCTATTAGTAAGTGTGAATGTGGTGTATGAGTGGAAGAAGCATGGAGCGCTGTAAAGTATGCGTAATTACGAAACATTAAACATTATTATTGGTATACATTATTATACATATATATATATAATATAGTATATATATATATATATATATATATATATATATACAGAGTGTATATTATGTCTGGAAAACACCCAAATATATCCTTTAATAATTTAAATATAAATTTGAAACCTCTTACAATCGTGATAGAGATTGGGCATCTACTTTTTTGGAACAATGTTTTGTTATGTCACACCAACGGGGGACGTCCTGCCGAGGGTATCGTGAATATTCTTAATGGAAGCCTATACCTTGTGATACATAATTTTAAAGGTAATAGCTTACTGAATTGAAATGCTTACAAACCGCATCTCAAAGGAATTATTCTATCAGAAAATAGAGCATTTTTAGTATTGAAAATTTACTGATGTTCAAACAATGTAATTTTAACATGGTTCTTGCCACACAAATGTGTTTACACTAATTTTTTAGCATTTTTTAAATGTTCAATTTAAAATAAAATAAACAATTTATTTTTAAGCTGGTTTCATTAGTACAAATTTTACCAGTTTTTTTTATTACAATGAATAAAACTTATGAGTCACTTTCTCTGATTACTTATGAATCTGTACTTGGTGTTTTCCAGTCAGCAGGAAGGTTTAAAGAGACAAAGGTCACTAGCCTATGAGAAACATTATTGTGTTATTAATCATCTGGTCTACAGGTTTCAGTTTGTTGAGCATGGAGCTTTCACTAGACAGGTCTAAGCTTGGGAATTACAAATGGACAAAGGTCATATCATTCCTGTCGAGTTAATCAGTGTCTCTGAAGCATTGCTGTCAACAAGTTATCTAATTACAGTAGTTCAGTTTTTATTTGGCATTTTAATGGAATTGTCTGAAAGAGAACGAATTACTCTGTTGATGATGCGAGGATATGGCGATCGTCAAAGATCTTATCGGGAAGTTTTGTAATTTGTTTAATGACACTTTCCCAGAAAGGAATCCCATAAGTGTTTCAACAATAATCAAAAACTATTGAGCGTTTTGAAATGACAGGGAGTGTACGTAATCGGCCAAAGTCGGGTAGGATACAATCTGCAACAGATGAAAGAACATGCACTAGATGTTTTGCAAACATTTATTGAAGACCCACATACATCGCTCAGAAAAAGCTGCACAGCAACATGATATTGCACCCTATGTCATGTGAGTAAGATTTTGAAAATTAATAAATACAAACCATTTAAAGTTCATTTAGTCCAACAGTTAAGTGAGGATGATTACAACAGAAGAGTTGAGTTTTGTGAACCTTGTGATGCGCAAATGTGATGACAATAGAGATTTTCTGACCAACATAATATTTTCTGATGAGGCAACTTTTTTTTCCTAAATGGCAATGTTAACAGGCACAATTGCCGTTACTGGGCTAGTGAAAAACCCACATTGGATTACTGAGTCCCATTCACAGCAACCACAAAAACTGAACGTATGGTGTGGAATTTTAGGTAACAAAATTGTTGGACCATATTTTTCATCAATGGAAATTTAAATGCCGAACTTTACTACAATATGCTCCAAAATGAAATAATCCCAGCTATTCAAATTGCATCAGAAGAATACTTTGATAATGTATGGTTTCAGCAGGATGGTGCTCCACCCCATTATGGGAGACAGGTAAGAGAGTATTTGGATTTAAGGTTTCCCTCATAAATGGATTGGCCGAAGAGGAGAAATCGAATGGCCTCCAAGATCTCCGGATTTGTCACCAATCGATTATTTCCTATGGGGTCATTTAAAATCCAATGTTTATAGAAGAAAGCCTCATAATTTGGAAGACCTAAGAAACAGGATTTATAGAGGAGATTGCTTTGATAACTGAAGAAATGTTAGGCAACTCTGTCGAATCATTTTACACAAGATTGGCTCATTGTCAAACCGTAGAAGGAACACAGTTTCGAACAATTGCTTTTGACACCAAATGCAGGTAAAGCGTTTGTTGTAAGACTTTTCTAAACAGCATACATTATTTTTTATTTGTAATAAGAAATCAATAACATAAGTATTTCCATAATTGTACTGTAATAAAAACTGGCAAAATTTGTGCTAATACTGTAGAACCAGCTTAAAATGAAATTTTTGTTTTATTTAATTGAACATTTAAAAAAAATGCTAAAAAATTTAGTGTAACACAATTTTTGTGGCAAGAAACCATGTTAAAATTACATTGTTGAACATCAGTAAATTTTCAATACTAAAAATGCTCTATTTTCTGATAGAATAATTCCCTTGAGATGCGGTTTGTGGCATTTAATTCAGTAAGCTATTAACTTTAAAATTATGTATCACAAGGTATAGGCCTTCCATTAAGAGAATATTCACGATTACCCTCGGCAGGACGTCCCCCGTTGGTGTGACATAAACAAAACATTGTTCCAAAAAGTAGATGCCCAATCTCTATCACGATTGGTAAAGAGGTTTCAAATTTATATTTAAATTATTAAAGGATATATATTTGGGTGTTTCCAGACATAATATAACACCCTGTATATATGTAATATATATATATATGGAAAATTACATATATATATATATATATATATATATATGTAAGGTAATATTATTAATTACAACATCAATCTCTTAACGCAATTAATTCTACAGTTATTTTTGCTAAAATATATAGCTAATTACAAAAAACGGAATGTTTTTGCCCACAGAAGAGCATGCCACATATAATTGCCCGTGTGAAAAGCAATACTTTTACACGGATGCTTTCCTACAACCTACGATGGCAAACCTGTAAAGAAGACTTCTGGTTCGTGTGAATTATATTTCCGACGCTAATGTTGAATTTCCCTTCTTCCCGAGATGACGAAAAAAAATGTAAAGCTGGTTTATTTATGGTAATTGGCAATTTACTTTGATATTTGTGTTTTTTCTATTGCTGAAATCTGCCTCTTTAACCACAACAGCACTGCTATTTGCTAACTGGGCACTGAGCAAATATTTGAATCAACTTTTAGTTTTTAGAATACCTTACAATGCTTATTGTAATTTTAATTAAATATATACTGTTACTATTATGTAGCACATTTTTAATACTTACAGAGCCAACCCTTGGCCTATAAAATATCTGTTAGAAAGCAGTAATTATGATTATTCACAGATGTAAAAACATTGAAACTGTTTAAGTATCACAATTTTATCATGGTTAGCAAAATAATTCTATGAATATGTACTAAGTACTTTAACATAGTCCAGTTCAATATGTAAGTGTTTTATGAGATTGCATACAATAAAATTGACTTAAAGCGATAGTTCAGTAGTGCAACAGAATAGAGTACAGTTTTCAAACGCTCACTCACTCGCCGGTCACTCGCAGTTCTTTGTACTCAAGTATTTATCTAGTTAAATGAGCACAAGTCATTTATGCAATTCTGATTATTGTAAATTAGAGGTCGGCGTCTGAATCCATTAAAAAACGTTTTAAGTTGGCAGGGGGAAAATATATTTATTGGCTTATCTGTATTATACTAAACCTAAGTTTTAAAAACCATATAAACTTTATTTCTTGCCTTCTTTGATTCAAACTCTATCCCATTTTTCGTTCATAAATACAGTTACACTTATTTTTATTTTGTGTTATTAAATTGTTTTTTAAATGAGGATTTTATTAAATAAACTTACTAGTTTAACACGTAAGATCAAGTATTTCATTGTACTTATTATAGGAAATACCACGATTGTAAGTATTTAAAAGTAATAGTCGCGTGGAATATTTATAATATAACTAGTAACTTTTATTCAGGAACAAATTTTTCTTACATTCAAATAAAGAGTTTAAATATTACCGTAATTTTTTTAGTACCGTAAGGGTAAAGACAGTCACAGTTTATTACTGTGGCGTTTACTGAAGTTAAATTCAAAGGATGGAACTGTGGTAGCTTACCATTTATTCTTTAACCGAGTTGTATAAAGTATGTTTTATGAACCAAAAAACATTTTGATATAAATTTACTTGTTAATATGTGCAATGGAGTGTTACGGCTGTAAACATTGGTGTTTTGTTTTATGTAGCAATTAATTTCCTTAGACATTATAGCCAAAACATTACAAAACAAATTGGAATAGAGTTTTACAATATAAATGTATATCATATCACTATAATGTCATTTTTATGTATATTTTTGAACAGTAATAACAATTATCTAATGTTTTAATAACTGAAGAAATGTTTTCATATATTACGTTTTCCTATCATATAAAAAAATCCTATCATATATAAATAAAAATGTCTTTCTATATATAAGATGGCATTTCAATTCCAAATTTGTTTTAATTTTCAAAATAATTTCATTTGTGTTTATACACGCTTGCAAGATTTAGACTGATATTTTTCTATTAGATATTTTTTAAAAGTTCTTTATTTTCAGTGCACACTGCGTATAATAATAGTTTATAAAATAGTTCAAATATATTTTTTGTATTTACTGTTTTGCGTATATTCTGATAGCACAGATAAACGGTCTGGTCTTGCAAGTATATTTTTCAAAAGACCCCTTTCAACTCATGAATCATAACTTAACAAGTAAAAAACTGTTGTGTTCATATTTTTTAATTATATTTGTATGGCACTGTTATTACGGAAAAACAAAATTACTTACTATTATTTTGCACATATTAAATTTGTTATACCTCTTTTATTCTTGGATTGAAGGTAAAGATTTGCATTGTATACAAGATCCCATTAAATTGATTAAAAATATCATATATCAAAACAGTTTGAAAATTTTTTCCCCATATCGTGACCTCAAATTGTATACCTCAACAAGACAGGTCCATATCCATTGTTATAATATTTATTATTGTCATGAAAATGTATTGTGAAACATGATCAAAACTTAATTTTGTGCTAAATTAAACATTTTTAATAGTTATTATGTATAGTAAATAATTTTCTTGCACAAAATACATAAACAGTAATTGAAAACTGGTAGATAAACCTAGCCATGTGTTTAACATAAGCACTCTCAGAAGCTCATATTCTAAAGTTAAACGATTCAGGTACCTCGTTAATAATAACTCGTGTTTAAATTATCACACTTCACAGTAAAGAATGCCAGACTCATCACGGGGAGTGGAATTATTAAGAACCGCAACCCATTAGCTCTCTCTCGCTCTCTCTCTATGTCTCTCTCGTTTCCTTACAGAGAGGTTTGTTGGTTCTCTATTACAAATTGGTACATATACAATTTGGTTCTATATTAAAATAAATTTTAATATAATTAAAGTTAAATAATAATAAAATTAAATATATATATAAATTTAAATATATATATATATATATATATATATATATATATATATATATATATATATAGAAATTATATGCTCATTGAAATTATATATACATATAATATATATATATATATATATATATATTTATTTTATTTATTTCAATAAAAAAAACAAATATATAACGCATTTACTTTTCGTGGGATTTTATACTTATATCATCAGGAAGCAAAATAATAACTAAAAGTGTGAATACATAACGCAAAACGTTCAAAGACCCAGCAGTTATATCATTAATGGCACAGAAGCAAATGTGGAAAAGTTAATTTTATCTTAAATTTAAAACAATTATGGAATTAGGATTTCACAAATAACTGAATGGGCTTGTACGGATTTTTCAATTGTTACCGTATTAAAATTATCTTGAGGACAAGGGAAGACCTTATTAATACCTTAAACATCATAACTCTTCTTTATTGTATTTACAAATGGCTTCTGCTTGTCTTAATGAAAAATATCAAATCTGTGCCCTGTTATTCTAAACTCTAAGAGGTGGTTCGATGTTTGCCCAATTTACTGATTGTGACAAAATTTTCAATGAATTTCATACATTACATTCTTAGAGTAACAGTCAACTTTGCCAATCATGGGATATTTAAAGCTGTTATTAATTAATAAATGTGTGTGTGTGTGTAAAAGTTTCTTTTCTTTGTCTTATAATCCTTTTAATAAATAAATTTTGTTTTTCGTTTAGTCTATATATACAAATACAAATAACTTGAAAGCTTTTACCAATTACGAAAATTATTTATACTCATGGCGAGCGACCGACATGATAATGTTAAAGCCAGCCTTGAAATTTCGCTACTCAATCAATATTGTAAGCAACGTTTTCGGTAAGTAGGAACTGTGCTGTATTTTGGTGTTAAAAGCCAACCTTCATTACGAGAGTTATTTGAATACACTAGTATAAATTTATACAACGATTATAACTAAAACGTTTGAGACATTTTATTTAAACGCTTATTGTTATAATAAATGCTCACACACATAACGCCTTATAAATATTTTTATTCTCTACGTATTATCCTTTTTTCTCTTCTATTTAAAAAGTGCTCACTGTTATGCTTACTTTGTGGAATATTTGTATAATGTAATATTATTTTTTTTATCGATTCGGAACGTATTTCGAACTTAAAATAATTTTAAAATTCTTAAACGTTATAAAAAATACGTATTAATCATATATTTCTTTTGTGTAAAATATATGGAACTCTAGTAATATAATATAGCGGTAAACACAAAATTTACGTTTTAAAACTCTTTATTATATCGTTGAAACTAATTAGTAGTCACACCCAAAATACGTGTAAAAGAGTGAAAACCTACTGGTATCTTAGAAAATACAGTAGAATGCAGAAGATTATTTTTACTAGATTAGTATCATTAAGATAAAGTATAGTGATGCTGAGTTTGCCTCTCTGCACAATATATCAAGAAGGACCTATATACTTACGTATATCTTTGCAAAGAATTTTCTCAACATTCGCCATACAGTTCGATAATTTTATATTTCACGCTATTGAATTTGATTCATAACTAGATACCATTTTTATAATTATATTATTAATGATTATGAAGTTGAGGAGAATAATAGGTACAGTCATTTAAAAATTTTTATATTTAATGTAGCGAAACAGGTAGCCTCATTATTTCATAGGATATAACGGTATATATTGCATTCTTTAGACTTTGTGTTGCATAAAAATTCCTTTCTACATAGTAAAGTATGTGATATTTATGTTATGTGTCCAGCTATGGGATTTTGCTGAATATCATTAATTAATATCATAAATAGATTAGAGCAAATTCTTTGCTGACTTCCTTGACATTGTAATATTCATGAAAATCAAGTGCAAAGAGCGGGTAACTACTAGTTATAGTATACAATTGAACTACTATAACAACAAATATAAAAATTATAAAGAAAATACATGTTTCAAAGATAAATATGTAATTGGTTACTTAGTACTTGTATTAAACTGCGTATAATAAACTTTGGACTTATAAGATTATTGATGCACTAATGTGGAACAAAAATATACTAGCCAAATAACCTCTAAAGTATAGGGTTTTTCATTTTGGGTGGGTAGATGTTGGCGGCCATGTTGTTTTGGTGTCAGCTGTTTCATTAGTGTATTGTTGTTCAGTAAGTTCTGCCATTTCATATGTTATTTATTTTATCATGACAAGTTACACGATTGAGCATCACGTTCAGGTGATTAAACTTTATTATCAAAACGAGGATTCACCAGTTAAAACGCTACGAGCGTTGTGACCATTTTACGGCAGAGGGTGAGGCCCTTCAATTTAAACTCTCCAACGTTTGGTAGCTAAATTCGAGAAGACTGGTTTGGTTAACGACCATCCTACACCCACAAGTCAAAGAAACAGCAGATCTATCGATAACGTCGCCACTGTCCGTCAAAGTGTGCAGAGGAACCCGGGGTAGTCAATTCCTCGCCGTGCACAAGAACTCGGCCTTTCGCAAACTTTAACTTGGCGAATTTTGCGTCTTGATTTAGGCCTGCATCCGTACAAAACCCAACTGATCCAAAAGCTTAAAGTTTATGACCATAGACAACGCCGTTGTTGCTCGAGTGGGCTTTGGATCGTTTCGAAGAGGACCCTTATTTCGGCCGAAAAATTATCTTCAGCGACGAAACACATTTCTGGATGAATGGCTATTTTGTTTAAAAAGCATAAATTGATACATATGGGACCACGCAAAGCAACATGAGGTTCATCAGGTTAGCGGTGCATCCACAAAAAGTTAATGGTTTTGTTACGGCTGGCGGTGTGGTTGGTCCGTATTGTTTTGAAAACAACGTTGGTGAGGCCATCACTGTCAACGGCGAACGCCACAAAACGATGATAACGGAATTCATTTGGCCCAAATTGAACGATATTGATGTACACGACGTGGTTTCAGCAGGACAGCTCTAACGGGTAAGCTAAGGGGTGGAAGAATTTTGCTTGAATATTTAGCAAAGCCTCTTATGGTAGCATTATTCTATCTTAAAATACAGTTATCACTGATGTAATAAAAATTAAAAAAATTAAATAAATAAAAACGTTAAATGGAAATCCAGGTTATCATTTTATTAAATTATTTAAATAGTACCAGTACTAGACAGTTAGTTAGTTTTTTATGCTATAAAACTTTATCCCTGTCAATTGATCTATGTTTCTGTTTACAAAATGTCAGTGTTGTAAAGATCAACAAAATATTATTAAAAAAAGTAACAAACCATTACGATCACAGATATATCTGAGTGGAATAGGGAAATCCATATAATAATGCAGATTGGAATACCTATTTTCATTCTGAATATTGATGGATACTGGAGAGTAACCAATTTATTTCCCATCCACCATCCTCCGATAGATTGTTCTCCATAACTTATTGCTCCTTCCTCTGCTGATGTTAATCATAAATCTATCACTTGCGAACATTGAATATAAATTGGTATGTCGAAGAAACATCTAATTAGTCACGTGTGTTTTTTAAATAAAATTAAGAAACTTTTTCATCTCAGAGACGGAAATAGATATCTCTGCAATAGTCCTGATTATTACTAAACTTCATATTAAAATACAAGATATTACAACAGTTTTAGTAAATGCTACACAAGTATGTCATAAATATAAAATTTAAAACAAAGAACTTCTATTTGAAAATATTTTCTGACTTAATAATCAATTTCAAAGGTAGTTTAAGTAGTTCTAAACTTTACTAAATAATAAAAAATTCACATGCTTCTAAATAAAATCTATACTTTCGTAACAAAGTTATACATACAATCTCCATATTGTGTTTCTTTTGTTCTTCTTTGTATGACCATGTTTTATTCTTGCATTGCTGCCTTTGATCAGTATAATATATTGATACACAGGTCTGATAGTTTTTTTTTTTAGTTAAAAAGGCATTTAATCTCAGTCATTGTAATCTAATTTCGATACAAGTTATTACTGGTACCAATCTTTTGAGGGCATAAATACACATTCGTTTCAATATACATATTTCTATGTCGACAGGATGTTAAAAAAAACAATAATATAATGTTGTTTAGGAGTTTCAAACTATATGATAATTCTTATATATTGTTTTATCTTTATGAATAAATTTTTATTGTCTGTGTAGGGCATAATAAACACATGTGTTCAATTTCACCATTCTAGGCCAACTGAATGTTGAAAAACAATAATGTAGCTCTTCTATCAACTTTAAATATATTTTAAATTGGGTGTTTGACATTCATAAAAAATCTTTTATTCAATTCTTGAGAGCATAAAGACTGCTATGTGTCAAATCCAATCCTTTGTTGGACATCATTATAGGAGACTGAAAACTCCCAAATACACTTTTTCTATGGATTTCATCGTCATTCCTGCCTCTGCGGATCTTTTACCTGCAAACAATTTGTTTTCTACGTGACTTCAGTAACTTGTGTGAAAAATGTTTCTCTCGAGAACTTTGGGGACTTTATAAAACAAAATCAATAGTTTTTCTAGGGATTGCACATCATACCAATCCTTATGCATTGTTGATTTTCATGAAAAATATTTTATTTGGCCTGTGTTAAGAGCATAAGACACGTGTTTATAGAAATAACTTGAACTTTAAAGAATTTGAGAAAACTTAATATATTTGTTACTGCGGACTCATTACCATTTGCTCGCCTATAAATGTTTTTGTATTTAACTGATTAGTGATATTCAACTGTGTGAGTGAATTAATGTGCGAAAGAATGCTTTTGTCTTTTAAATACAGGGACTGGTAGTTACCCACAACTTCGGGGCATCATTTTCTATCGAGTTACAGGTACGTCATGGGCAAATGTTTTTATAATGCACAATAAACACCCATCAAAATACGTGATTGTAACTGGAAGATATTTATAATACCATGATCAATTCCAAAATAATAAAAAGTTTATAGAGCAATATTTTATGGTGATAAAGAAAGTTAGTGACATAGTTCTACGTACCAATAAAACATAAATGAATCCAATTCTTATAAAATAAAATTATAAAATGTTCATCGAACACAAATTTTTTTAAATTTACTTAATTTCTAAATCAAAAGTTTACAAATGTACTAATAGTGTGGCACTAAATATTTTCGGGCATAATGTGAGATATATTATTGTCTCTTTATTAAACTTAGTATAAAACAAGTTAATAAGTTTCAAGGAGGGACCCCCCCGTATAATAATTTAATATTAATAAAATTAGACATGTGTTTGGTAGTACGTATTTTATGCGTTAATTTGTTAAGTAATGATTCAAAAGCTAAAACCACTGACTTTTTTTAGGGTTTTCACGTGTAAAGAAGTATACTATGGTTTGAAACCGCACTTCTATTACACACGCCAATTGTAGACATTTCCACCTGAAAAATACCACAAATACTAGCCATTATTTCGTAAAAAATTTTCTTCTTTCCCGAAGTTTTGCCAAATGTTAAGTGTTACTCTCGGTGCTTTGAGTAGTAGACCATCTAGCATGTTCGCTCCGATAAAACAATATAATACATACATTAGTTTTCCTGGAAAGTCATCTTTGTTCAGAAAGCGATCTAGAATCTTGGGCTTATCATTTTACTTCCTGTGTGCAGTAATTTTCGTTTGTTTTGTTTGCTCCTGATAAAAAGAAATATGTAATGACGTTTGGTCTTGGAAAGTAAAAATGTATTAGATATAAATAGACACACACAACACACCAGGCCCCCATTATATATGGAAATGCTTACACACATATAGGGCCGTGTGGCAACCAAGTAATCACTTTACAATGGGCATGAAAAAATTCAATAATCCGTAATGTAAACCATGCATACTTTCCAATTCTAAACTATTATAGGGCTCCCATCAAAATTCAAGCTTAAATGCTTCCACTAAAATTAACGGGGAATGCTTCCAGGGAGATTACGCAAGATGGCGCCGATTAGCAAGTAATCAGTTGTTTGGGGCTTGTCCTAAAAGGGTTAACTGGCAATTCTGAAGGAGTTTATAGTGTGAAGGAAAGTGCTTAAGAAAGGTTCCATTTTGCTTGAGCGGGTAAAGACACAAAAAGAATAATTCACTTTTAACTAAAGGTTGAAAAGTCTAATTTTCGTAATGTGCAAATTGTAACTAACAACCTGAGCATCAATTGTGGACATAGTTAATGTTATCAATCGGTTTACAAAATCCCAAAAGGAGGTTGACAGTGGTTCGTGTAATTGGTTTTCTCTCATATTAAAATATATAACAGAACCAAATTTTGGATCTTAACACAAAATCAACGTGAGTCTATGCCAATCGTTGAAGTTTTTTAGAGAGTCCGAGAATAATTAAAGCTTTAGTCCAACAGTGGGTAACCATAACAGAAGGGCTATTGGAATTATACTAACAAGTACGATAAACAAATGGACTATTTTCTAGTGTTTTAAAATCCACAGATAGAATAATTAGCTCCTTCCCCCATAATTAAAGAAGATAATAGAACACCTTTAGATCATAAATCTGGAAAAGTAAGAAACGAACAGAGTCGGGAGTTCGACTACAGTAGTTGCGTCAGAGAATCAGGCCATGCTTGGTCGGCAATAGCGGAAGCACTAACAGTGTGGCCAGCTAATCCTGTAGCAAACATGATTTCGTCGACTAACAAAGAAAAAAAACCAGAACATTGTAAAGGCAGTGGTGAGACAGACGGCATTGGAAATAAAGGAACAACTGTTGGTTTGGTGGACTGGTTGGGTTGAGTTATCTGAAACTCTCGGAAATGGAACAAGGAATCAAGAAAAGGAACATGTACAATAGTAACGAAACATTTTATTACTGGAGGTTAAATACAGAAAACGGAATCCTAAATGCTTTGGCAAAACTAGTAATTAAATAATAGACCCTGCTAAGACTATTAACAAAAAAAACCTATGTTTTTTAAATGGAACGTGCATCCTGTGAATAAGTTACAAGTTGCTGAGAAAACGATAGATTATATTTTTGCATCTAGATTTGCGGAGAATTGTGCAGTGTGGTATTGATGTGTAAAGAAGTATTTAAATGACATTGTCAATGGTAATTATGAAATTTTTGAGAAACTAAAGAACATGGGTTTTTCCCAGGTTTAATAGTTTCGTTTAAAGTCGGAGTCCCACCTATACACTATGGGAAAACATTACTATCCTGATACCTGGCCAACCCCGGTACCTATATAAGTCGTTTCAGGTATTCCCGCAAAAGTGGCTCTTGAAGGACATTTTTTGGAACCAAGGTCATGTAATGGCACCAGGTACATAAGCCTAATAGGCTCGTCCTTCTTTATACCAACCCTAAGTCTATTTAAATGGTCCTGCAAGGCTTGAATAGGCCCTCTAACAGTATTGTGAAAACTGAGGTAAACTTGGCTCACATTAATATCCAATCTATTAAAAAATAAAGTAAACTTGATTGAAATTTTTTTAACAGCAAGCACCACTAAGTTTGGACAATTCTTATGCGTTAATGAACACTGGTGATACGGTAGAAGAAATTAATATTTTACTCTCTCAGCTGAGATTTAACCCTAAGCGGCTAGTTTTTTGACAGGACTTCTTCATATGGTGGAAGTGAAATTTCTTTGTACGGGAGACTTTTGAACAAACATCTTTTTATTCGGTCGATAAATGTTGAATTTTATATTGTGAAACAACACTATTTGAAGCTGTAATGAATTGTTTTTTTTTTTAAGTATAGGGAAAAGTTTATTGATTGTGTCTGTTATACCGTAGCCACCCTGACTCTTCCATTGAACCTTTTTTGTATGATAAACTAACTCAGCTGCTTGATTTTGTTAGCAATAATGTTAAGTACCCGTAATTTTATAGAACTGGTCATAGCTGGTGATATAATCATTGATCTCAGGAAACGTTGCCTCAATGTCAGTTAAGTTTTATTGTAATATGTCTGAAATCTTTTGAATTTTTTTTACCTCCATAAACCTTCCCACTAGAGGGGACTCATGGTTTGGATAATTTTATATCCAAACCTGCATCCGACAATGTTTAGCCTGTGATACAAGTATCAAATGTCATATATCTGATTCATTTAGAGCTTGCTTCTTGAGACTTAAACTTTCATTGTACTTCTGTTGCGTAACTCTTCTCTACCTACCAATAAATCTGTACATGTCCAAAAATTTGTGTTAGAGTTTTTAAATCGCTTTTAATGTTGAGAATTTTAAATGTAGGCCTAAGTAATATTGATTGGAAATAAAGTAATTGTTAGCTGACTGTTGAAAACTTTGATGTACCCTTTACTTAATTTTATGGAGATTGTGTCTCACTATTTTAATGAGTGCTGTCCTTTGAAAAAAAGTTAAAAAATAAGAACCACCTCAGCAATAAGATCTTGAAGTCCAAAAATTTTTGGGTTACATAACCTTTTTCTAACTAAAATCAAGTTTACTAACTCCTACTAGATGTAAGTCATGATAAAGTGTAAACTATAAAACCCTGATTTAATTGGAGGTCCACAAAAAGGATTAAAAAAGTTTTATGCCGTGCCCAAATAGACATAGCCAAAAAAAAGAATGCTAATGATTGAAATTTTATATTAGGGTTCAAAAAACCATGTGCAAAGCAGCTTTTTGCTTGATGATTAATAAATGAAAACAGAGGTCGGCACCCCTAAGGAAATGCCAGAACACGAACCCCCCCCCATATCTGTCCAGTGATTTTAAAACTAATTATTTTATCAATATTTGTAATTAATGTCCAATCAGGGCCTAATGATACATGTTAGTCTAAATTTAGCTAGTGCAAGTTGACATGCTGGAGTCATCCGGTGTAAATCAATCCAAAGGCTCCTGCCTTTTATAATGGCAGTACTGTAAATCCTGTTGATATTTTAAAAAACTGTTATTAAGGTAAAGTAACTCCAGGGCTGAGGATGTAATTTTGGACTATGCTAATTATCTTATACTTAAAGAAAATAATTAGGAATAAATATTTTATTCCTTTATCTGTATCTTAATATCATAAACTGGATTTTTTACACCGAGAGGTCTTTCCGCAATGCTTAAAAGTAACCAAGTAACTGTGCCTATATATAAAAAGGGGAGGACAGAACCAATCTGTAAATAATTATCGACCTATCGCCTTGGTACCAGTTATATCTAAATTTATTTTGAAAGTATTATTAGATGGTACCAGATTGAACATTACTTTGAAATCAAAAATCAATTACTTCTGTCAGCCACAATTTGGGTTTTTAGGGACATAATTTATCCCACTATTTAAGGCTGTTGAAAGGTGGGTGGTGGGTGTCCATACATTATTCATAGTTTTTTAAAATAAAAAGAAGAAGTTAAGTCGCCTTTAACTCTCATAGATCTCAAACCAATGGCCTTTGACACTGTGGCACCCACCAAGAGCTTATCAGAAAACCCTAAATTAACTATGGAATTGAGGGGCAATTGAGCTTTCAACTCATTTATGTCGTATATTAGTAAATAGGCGTACCAGTTTGTTAAAATAGGTGATCAGAGGTCGGACCTTTAAAGCAGGTTATAAGCAGAGGTCCTCAAGGGGGCTCTATGCTCTGTTTTTCTGGGTCCCTTCATTATTCACGGTCTTCATCAATGAATCTTCCCAAATTTTGTGCCTAATAAAAGTGTTAACTCTACCGCTAGACGACACTGACCTTTGATGTGCTTCTAAAACTATTGCTCTCTGAAATTAACTCGGTTAATGATTGGCTACATGAAGGAAAAATGTGTGACCTCTGGTTTTTCCCGGCTAATGGCATTAAAAAAATTAACGAAGGATAAAGACTCAACATATTAATTTTAGTTGTTTAAGAAAATAACTCTATACATAACTCTGTATAAGCTACTTGGAAAAAAAATCAGACCTGGACACTAAGACTAAGCTTACCTGGAAAAATCACACCAGATATTCTTTGTACCCGTTTTATCCAGAGTAATTTTTTCTGTTAAAAAAACTTCAAAACTTGTAACTAGTTTCACATTGCTATTAAAAGCGTACTTTCGCACTTTATTCCACTCCACAGTCTTCTGTAATGGAACTGCCTTCCCTCTGGGGTTAATTAAACTGGTGCCTAAAGGAGGTTTTTTCTTATGCCAATAAGAGAGCTTATAAACGCACAATTTTCAATATATGCCTTTAGTGACCTCATGTAAACGCTTTTTTTAAAGAAACATAATATTTCTTTACTGTACCTTGTATGTTTTAATTTCAAAGTTTTAAATTGTTTGTTTAAAAGATAATCTTGAAAAAATCACTTAGTCTTAGGAAACTCTAGTCCATGATTATTCCACCAAGATATCGAAGGGACCAGAATCCTTATTGACTTGAGGAATATCGCTAGGGTAAACTAAGGAACCCAGCACCACATACTTTTAATTGTTGGTTGTAAAATTATTCAATAAGCTACCTTTAAAAAACGGCCAAAGATGTTCCTTGCACAAAAATTTAAAAATGCTGCATTGCTCAAATGGTTAAGACAAAAAGCTTTTTATACAAGTAGACGAAATGCCTTTCCTTGTAATGTTAGGACAATCTTATTCTTTTAGTTTTTATATGCTTTGTGACTTCTGTACTATTTACCCATAAGTATGTAGTAATGGTATTATTTTTATTCTTTGTAATGTTGGTGTGTAATACTGATGGTATATTAGTATAAAACCATCTGATGACATTGTCAATGGCAGGTTATTTGTGGGCCGAAAATAAAGATTCTTGAAATTCTTGATTACTACAATACCTATGAATGCTTTCAGCTTTGGTCCTGTAAATAAAGCAAGTTCTACTAATAAATTGTTAGATGCTATTTTAAAATTGAAATATTAACGGAATTTTTCTCATAAGATTATGTTTTAATTATCGAACTTACAATTTATTCATTGCTCTATAAAAACTTAAATATTACTATACCTAGTCATTTACCTTTACTGGAAAACTTTTCAGCGGCAATCACTCATTGTCAGGGACAGATTTTACTTAATTTCCAATATAAAGGACATACTTATTTAGTACCTTTCATACAATATTTAAATCACGGGTAACTGTTACTTAAAGGTATAATGATTAAATAATAGTCATTTTTTTTATTTTACCGTAAAAAAAATAATTTAACACAACGATGAGATTGTAAATGTACCAATTTTCTTTTTTTGTTAGTCCCATAATAATTTACTTAGACTAAAGGGACGTAGGCCTAGTGTTGTTTCCAAATGACCGTAATAATTATAATTGTATAATTAAACTCCTGGACTGAAGTATATTGCTGCACATATTTGATACAAAAACGTACTAACCACACAGCCTCCTTAAACATAATTCAACTAGGTAATATTTAGTTTTACTATGTTGAGAAGATCAAAAGGGTTGTAAATCTAATCATGCAGATGCGCAATTTTAATACACTTCTATTCTATCTTCTGCCCTTTTTTTAGATATTTCTATCTGTGTTTAGATATGCACTGTCTGAAATCCAAATTAAGTTACATCTGAAAATCTATAAATATGAGGATGTTTTTTCTAGTAAGCAATTAATTTATAATTATTTATATACCTATATTATTATGATTTATTTTTAAATTTTAATTTTTTGAAGCTATCGAAAAACATAAATAATGTAAAGTTTTTATGAAACAAATAATTGTAGTTGCCTTAATTATCATAAGCAATTATTACCTTGGGTACTTTTGGGATATTTAACAGAATATTACTGTTTAATAATAAATATATAATATATATATATATATATATATACATATATATACGAGGATTTTTAATACACTGGCAAAATAGTCCTAATTCAATTTTCCACGTTGAATTACAAAAAGTACTTGCTCCGCCAGGACTCGAACCCGGAATTTGCTAAACTTATTGGTGACGTTAGCTTCTAACCACAGAACCCCTTCTATATTTACGATTCAATTTATTTTGTATTTGGCCGGATTAGTCACCACATGCGTTTAAGCATCTAAAATGCCCCCCCCCAGCCAAACCAAAGTCAAACACAGAGTGCCTTATTCTACAATATCAAGCCATTTGGTTTGGGCAATAACGGAGCACCGAATGACCTAACTTTATAATTTCTTGGTTTTCCAACACCAGCTCTTCTACATTAAGCATGGAGGAAGAATATACATAAATCGACTATGTAATGTATATGTAATGAAATCATGAAGATTTATAAAAAATAAAGAAATGATAATTTTAATGATTAATACATTCTTTTTAAAGGATTCACAAAACATAATATAAAGCTATAGTATTTTGTTAAATACGATTCGTTTCGATGAAAAAATATAGTTTTATGGTTCATCTCTAAAGAGTAATCCAGGGAAAGTCAAGTTATGTTTTCACTGAAAATCTATATAAAGGAGATTTCGATATTATAATTTAGAAAGTATTAAAAAATATGTTTCAACTTACAAACAATCAGAGTATGTACACAAAGGCGTAAAAAATGATAATTATAAAACATGAATAGAAAAGCAGATGTTTAATAACATTAGTTTATAATTCATCTTATCATTATGACGCAGAAATACATAATTTAAAACCTCGTTTAATATCGTTTAACGAACGGGACAAACGATGTTTTCTGAGAATAAACAAAAGTTTCAGGAACCAGAATTAAACATACAATAATTATGTAGTAATGTGAAACAACTAGATTGCTCAGTAAAACTAAATATTCTAAAACCTAATTACGTATTCACGAAAGAATAATGGGAACGAAGTGATAATTGCAGACAGATATTGGTAAAACTAAATATTATAAACCTTAACGTATTCACTGAATAGAATAATGGACGAAGTGATATTTAAAAATTTTTATTTTATTTTTTTTTTTTTTTCCAAAAAAAACACACAGATATTGTGTAAGAACTAATATTCTAAAACCTATACGTAGTTCACGGAAGGAATAATGGACGAAGTGATATTGAATATGGAGTTTAAAAAATTTGGTTTAGATAGTTCTAACCTAGAGCTTGGTTGTTTAAAATTATTTTTTAGAGGAAGTATTCCATTTTGTAGTCCTGTTCACTAAGCATTTTAATTTTCGGTTGCCTATTTGGTTCAACTAAGCTTTAATAGTAAAAAAACACACTAAAAATACCATACAGACCCTTTTCATGCTTCTCTACGGACAGGCACTTTTCGTGCAAATCACCAACGTGAAATTTTATTAAACGTCACCTGAAGCGGTTTTTAACTAAAATACGACGCAAATGTGAATCATCACATGCAGTTTTATTATTAATCTATATCATTCATTGACGTTTAAAACCTACCCATGGAAAATTGTGTTCAGAAATTAATTTGGAACATAAATTGATTACATCAATGTATAACAGACCTCGACAAAAGTTCCATGTAAGACTAAACTCTTTTAGCTTAGTGTGTAGTTTAGAACGACAGGGTGTTGCATTGTGTTTTATGATATTATTTGATTTGCGTCCAAATTTAAATACAGCACAAAGTCCTGTCCTCAAATGTTTACCCGGTATAGACCAGTTAAAAAAAAGCTTCTTCGCTAACATTGTGCGAAATTAGATCAGCGAACGTGACCTGTTTCTTAAAACAGAAATTAAATGGTTTACCTGTAAAATGTCAAGAAAGATGTTTCTAGCTAATTCAAATTTTGTTACCAACAATAGAAATCGGCTGGGATAACTAGGAGGTTGATTTTCGGGATAAGAATGTAAGAAACAATGCCACTGTTTATGTACGACCACGGTACGCCAACTGCGAGCTCAAATAACAACAGGTGGTTGACGACCGAATCAACCGTCTACCACTTAAGGTTAGAGACATCCTAGACCTATGTGTTGACATGGAATTCGGTAGTTATTGTTTTATGAATATCTAGTTTTGTTTTTAGTTTCTTTTTTTATTAAGTATGCATAGTTTAATTAGTGAAGTTGAACACAAAACATGGTAGTTGTGATTTCCTGACAAGATTTGTTGCGTTGTTATTTTTTTTTAATTTAGTTTGTAATATGAGTTAGGTTAGTTTATTTTCCCTGACGAAGAGATTAGTTTGCCAATATCCTCAAAAAACGCAGCGTTACGGAGACTTTTGTCGCAGTGAACTATGGGAAAATGTCACGAAAAAAAAAAACCTGTTAGCGGTACCTAGGTTTTGATATAACCAACGTATAAACAACATACCAGGTGTCCCCTATTAACTTCCGTATTAATAGAGATGGAATGCTTGTTACGTTGCAGGATATTGACATAACCAACCGAGGAGTTTATTTGACGTACGAAAAATCTTAACTCCTCCTTATATTAAAATGGGGTATTTGGGACCAGTTTACTGCAACAAAAGTGTGCTGATTTTTTTTTTTTTTTTTTTTTGTGTTATTTCAATAAACCCCAAAACTAAGTAAAGAATAAGAGATTACTGGAAACAAGCCATTGGTAGTTCCAAGTCGTTCCTATTTGCTTTGTCAGACCAATTATAAAACATTAAATGCTATGTTGTGAAAATTATTCTAGATGTTAATGAATTCTGTGATAAGATTTTATATGATTTAACCTGTGTCCTGAGTTCTCCAAAATAACTAAGTGAGTGAATGTGTTATCATACTACAGTTACTTATTAAATGTAGGTTAAAAAACAGTTTGGGGTTTTGGAAAAAATATAAATTTGATTAGTCCCCTAAATTTGAGAGACCTAACATTTAGAGACCTCTTACTTTTGCATGGTATTAGGTTTGAATAAATAAACCCGAATAATATTTTGAATCAGGTGTCCTTTGGGCTAGGAGTTTCGCATTAAAAAAATTATTGACTTACCCCCTAAACAAAACCCCACCAGTGGTGGGAGGTGGGGAGTCTCATTTTTTCCCACAAGTCAAAAGCCCTCCTCATTGGTCCATATAACAGCCCCTAACTTAAATCAACTCTAACTCTATTCATAAGAAGTAATGGTGTGGGGGACCTTTTAAGAACACTTGTATGACAAACTAATAATAGGCACAGTGAGATTTATCAAGTATCATCAACTTTTTTCGTCTGTTTTGTTTTTAGTATTAAATAATGAAGTTTTTTCGCCCAATATTGACGCAATTACGCTGTATATATTGAATAAATTATTAAATTTAAAAAAATAGATGATATGATACTGAAGGTTACTAAAAACCTTTAATAGAAGTACTAAATGAGGGGTATCATAGGAAAAAAACATAAAAAAAAACCGAACAAAAGAAAAGCCCAAGAAGTGGATTAAAAGCAGCTGGAGAGGTGGTTTGGTTTACCCTGGTAGTAAAAAAAGTCTCTTCGACTCCGATGGTGTTTTCACAAGAGAGGGTGGTTCCGAGGTTTTATTTTAGTTTATTCTCCTTATGCCCAACACAGGTTTTGTCTTTATTTCACAAAAAGGGTTGTCAAAAATATGTTCAATTTGCCACAGAATACAATGTTAATTCAATATGGGTTTTTTTTTCTATTTTTAATGGATCGAAATTGGACGATTTTTGAATAAACCGGAATGTGCCCCCCCCGTTTTTCCCCCCTCAGGAAACCACTCGTTACAAAAGATGTGTGTCCTTTGTACTTGCAAATACTTATAACATGATGATACGAAATCTTGCAGTTGAAATATAGTGAAATATATGTGTAAAAAATAAAACGTCAAAGTTAAGGTGTCTGATGGGGGATATATAAAAAAGTGAAAAATCATTAAAAAAGCGTTGCTGGATAGTAAAGCACAGCTGCAGAAATCAAACGGAGTTTTTTTTTCATCGCCGTAGAACGGTTTGGGACAGTAGTAAACCTAATTTCTAAGAACATATAATATGGCCTCCGGTGCTACCAGCCCCAAAATCATATGCTTACATAATATGGGGCCGTAAAAGTGGTAAAAACATAACAAGGGTAGTAGGTTATGTTTCTGTATGCAATACGGTTGTTCTTCTTCGATTGCTCTAACATCCATAACAGCCAACTGTTTCCTCACAATATATTGTTTTGCTGCCAACTACAACACAATGGTTCATTAATCACAAACTAAACTAAAACCCTAGAGAGACTATTTAAATTTCTCCTCTGCAACGCAGATCTGCCGAGGTAATTTTTTGTGGTAATTATAATAAACTAAACCATTAACCATCACTAATTCAGTGGTAAAATACGACAGTTCAATGATTTGCTCATCATTGATAGTTTTAATCTAGAAACACAATGGGGCGAGTCAATTTTATCTATTTATAAAGCCGGAAAATTCTTTTATAATAATATTTTTATTAAGCCACTTTAGTAATACATCACAGATTTTAATTTTCAGTTTCAGTGTTTCGACAGCAGAATTTGTGAATACAAATTGAAATGAAATAAACATTATAGACTTGCAAAAAAAGTTTTAACCATGGACAAAATAAGAGGTGAGGGTGTAACCATTATCGCCTACTGGATGTGTGCTTCGGAAAACACTACCAATTTAAAGCCCTTATTTTTGTTTATACCGAAGTCCTACTCAAACAGACAATTATTTACAGAATTAAAAACTCTAACCCGCTCCCAATAGGACAAAAAGAGAAAGGTTAAAATTATCAGCTTCTGAATAAGGCTTCAGCTAACTCCATAATTAGAAGCCCCCGGTGCAACTAGCATTTAACACATCGTTATTTGTACACGCAGAAAATGAAAATTCGATGGAAAAAAAATTACAAAATATCCAAATGATAACTAATTTTTTATTCAAGTACTTTAAATTTAAAAAAATTGTTCATCACGCTAACCATTTACAAAACTCTACACTCTATATACTATAAAATATCCCCCACAAAATTATGTTTTTGGTATGCTCCCGACACAATTGAAAACCACATCCAACAAGTGCCATACTCGAGTCTTTTTAATAAACCCTACCCATCAACAAAACTATCTTTTTAACTCTGCTTCAGTATTAGCCATTGAAAACTATTCAACTATTTTTTTTAAAAAACGCAAATATACATTTGAATTTGCATGAATAAGAAAAGTTATATTTTTTAAAACGTTTTTATTATTGTAAATAAATTTATATTCCATACATCGTATATAAATCTTAGATAATAAAAACATTTTTATTATAAGGAACTTAAAAATTATGGTAAATAGGAGTTAAAAATTATAACATTAAAACATAAATAACTGTAACTGAATTCCATATATACAAGGATACTGACATATTTGTACATCTTATTTATTATATTATCTATATCTATAATATTATTTTTTGTAAATAAATGTCACTGGAATTGAGACCTATGATTTATAAGTCTAAGTATTTTATAACCTCAGATGAAAAATTTAGACCTGATACAAATGGGACGATAGTTCACATACATTTCCAAAATCCCTCCCAATTGATTACAAAATAATTGTATGTTCTGTGAACCCCAGAAATATAATATAATATAAATATTTCGCATGGTTTGTGTCCTTGGTATAAACTGAAATAATGATACAGTTTGTTAACAATTACAAAGTTTTGTTTAGTTATTGAGGGACGTGCATAAATTTAAAGCGTTTAAATGTTATTCCAGCAGAACATCTTTAATTAGAGTTTTACACTGTTTAAGATTGATAGCCATAAGTCCCTTAAAATAAAAGGGGACGTCAGTTTTTCATTTAAAAAAAACGTTTGATTTAGGTACTTTTACAGTCTAGATATAAACATTACGGACCTCAATTTTCCAGCATAAAAAAACCCTTCCAACAACATTTATCGTAGTAATTAATTACTGACGCGCTGTCATCATCCAAACATATTGAATTCAAACATTTTTTGTTAACCTGATCAAGCGTAAAGCGTCCAAAAATACTGTCAGGTATAGGAACGCACAGACCCAAATGGTGCCTTCATGTTCAAAGAGAAACATTACTGACAGTTTAACGGATTCTACCAGTGGACTCGTACCTGAAGCGTTTTCTCAAATTCAATTGGTTGACGATACTTTTATTTTAGAATAATTCTACTAGGGTGAGGTTTCGTAAAAACTAATAATCAGTAATAGACCCAGATGTTGAGATTTGTGGAAGAAAATGTGGTCTAATTGTAAATTGAAACAAGTTGGTGAGTAGTCAGGTTCTTTGGAGCACAAATATGAGAATTACCTACTTATTTTAAAAGAAGGACACTGGTGTGTTTGTTATATCAATTTGTTTTTAAAACTTATTTTCACAAATAATCCAAGGCCCCAACGTCTTAAATAACGGTTTAATTTATCACACTTGTCTTTTTCACTTCACTTATTCCGAATTAAGTTGTATTTAGGTGAAATAAAATCACAATAAAAACTAACCAAAGGTGTTGAATAAAAAAACAAAAAAAAAAATAAAAAAAATTGAGGGGCTATGGAATTCAAAGATTTGACACCATGTAAACACTTCTTTTGAAGGAATTCAAATCGAAAATCTTGTAAAACACTGAAATATAATAGTTAATTATTCCAGATAAGCAAGAGAATAAAAATTATTAACTGTACTTTAGAAGTTATTACAACATTAATCTCCAATATATAGTTGGGGGGTTCCTTTTTATTACAAGTATAGTAATTAAACAAGATTATCCACCATAATTTGAATCCGGAACCACATTATGTACACAAAAACCGAAGGGGGAAGTAAAAATCACTACCTCAAGTTCACTTCAGTCTGGCTTTCACTTAATTATATGAAGAGCTATCTCAACCTGCTTTCAAACACTTGTCCATCCTTTATCTATGGCCTCATACAAAATACTCATCACTACTCAAAAGTTTGGTACGAAGCCACTGGAAAGGTTTCTCATCCCGATTTATTTACTTTCCTGACTGTCATATTACGTCCTCACCCATTGTTTTTTTTTCACGTCAGAAAAATAGAGGAGCCTGGGATGTATTCTAAAAGGTCGGGAAAAGTACCCGATTAACAACTCCCCCTCGTCAATTAGTGGCGCGGGCCATTATAGTGGTTTAGCACCCATCTCAGACTAATTGGGAATAATAACAAACGCGAGAAGAGTTTTTTTACCACTTGTTACAGTATGCAATGATAATTAAAAAAAGTGGGTTTTTTAATAATGATTAATAACTGAAATCTTGTTTTTCGGGACTTGCATATTGTAAAAAAATTAAATTCTGATTGCCCAACATCTCTTAGATAAGTGAAAACACTTAATTTGCATATATTTACGCAAAACCTCCGCCATATTTATATTTCCATGACAACGTTTTGTTGTGACCATCTTTACTACATAAGGATTCCATTTGGAGAATACAGTTCTCCTGTTTAGGGTAAAATTTTTCATAAAAACCCTACAACACTATTGATTTTAATATCATTTAGTTTTAATACATTTTACCATTATTAGTTACTTATACTGCAAAATAGGAATAAATATATCTCCTAAGCGCCTGATATGAGAGCCGGTGTCGAGCTAACTGCTAGGCGTACTGGTGTTTAAATTATAGAGGACCCATTCCTTTTGAAACTCTGCCTATAACTTAAAATTATTTAACCAAAACTAAATCAGTTACATACAAAAAAAATTTACTAATGGTTCGACATTTAATAATCATCCCCTCTTTATTGTAAATTCAAAAAAAACCTTTTGTTAAAAAATAACGTATCCTATCTAAAAATGTGGAAAAGGTGCAGTCGACCTAACTTTTTCATGTACAACTTTAAAAATATATAAAATATTTTGATTTTATAATTTCGAACGAGTTCATGATCCTGATTGAACCACTGTCAAGTTAGCTTCTTGGGATGGAACCATTTGTGGTCCTTACCTTATCAAGCATCTATTCATGCAAACTTTTGTGAAAAAAACCGCTAAGGACAAGATGGTGGACCATGGTTTACCAGCTACTATAATGGCAATAATGAAACCGAGAGCGGTCACGTTGCCGTTGACAAACAACGCATATGGCGAGGTCAACTCACAAGTTTCTTTTGAATAACTCGTATCTTTTGTATGTTACATTAAAAAAAATATAACTCTTTTACGTCTGTTACAAATAGCATAATCTCAATATTTTCACTAAAAAAAAAAACCCTTTTAAACGAGCACCACTAAAAAAAATTATTTGTGGTAAACGTGTGTGCAGATTCTTCGGTAAGGCATGTCGATAAAAAATTATTGTAAGATGAAAAAACAGCATAAGGTTAACAATGCTGCTTAACTCACATGGGTTTTTTTAATGTTAAACATGGAGAAACAAACATAAACCGCTTTACAATGTTTCGTACAAAATATTTTTGTACTCCAGTTTAAAACTACGTTAAGGAATGGGAAGAGAACATAGACCATAGAATGGATCGTGTTTATAGAAAGCAACGTTTTTAGTTGCGCGAAAAAGTGCCGATCATCTTTTTATATCACCTCAAGGACTAACGTGGATGCTGGTACGGTAAAAAAATTTAATTGTTTAAAAAATATAACCAGGGTTGTTTTGAGCTTGGAATTTACGGAGGAAAATTGTACGGTGTACCTGTCGATGGGCAAATGTTTTCGTTATATTTCGTATACTTTGAAATTGCAACATTACTCTCATCCCAAAGACTTTAAAACCAAAACATTTTACTGTGGTGATAGTATTACTTATATTTTAAAAAAAAACAACATAAAGCCGTCGGGATTCGACACAAGCCCAACCACCAGTGTATCTCGCCGCACGTCTGATATGAACTTATTAAAATAATACTTTGTGTAAAAATTTAAATTATATAACAACTGGGTTAAAACTCTAGAAATTATTAATACAATCCATAATTATTTAGATTAAAAATTATAATACTAAACAAATTGGTGAGACACTTGGAAAAAAATAGATAATCGAAAAATTTTCAACTGAAAAAGTTTTAGAGGTTCACGTTTTGTTGAGAGCACCCCAGATAAACTAAGCTTTGAGGACTCGTTTATGAACTTTTTGCTACTTACGAGAACATTTCCGAAACAATTTGATAACTTTATCTTTAGGGCCACACTTTGTTTAACTTCACAACAATTCGTTTATGTGAAATGATAAACCAGCAATGCAAATTAATATTAAAAACAAAATTTATGACGCAGTAGCAAATTATTATTATATTTGAAATATTATTAAATTTACAATCTGTTTTATAGTAAGTTCTGGCAATGGTATATCATCATTTCTCTAACAAAAAAGAAAAGCAATGTTATTGTTATAAAGGTAATTTAATGTTTCAAAATCTTTCATTTCTGTATATAAAGTTATCTTGAGAACCAACCGAGCTTTTAAAAGCTTCATTTATTCATAAATGCTTCATTTCAAAATAGGCAGCATAAATTTGGAAGATGATGCTATTTGCCACTTCCCGGCGTTTACCTGAAAATTGGTGGTTACCTTGGTCTTATAGAAAAACATAATAACAAAGAGAAAATGCCAAACAAATATACTTTTAAATGACATTAAAATTATTAATTTTAGAAATTTTAATTATTAGACGTACGTAATTAAACTTCTACCTTAACACTTAAACCCAATCGTTTTATAGCGACAATGATTGCAGAATTTATATGAGTTTCATTTGTATTTGAGTACAAATATATGAAATTTTTAACATCTAACAAATAGTTGTAAACTTAAAACACATACAATGTTATCACTTGGTAGCACGGTGATAAAGTGTTTATTATTTAGCTGAAGAAAAAAATTAAAAGTATCATGTGGATAAAATATCTTGAGTGATTTTATCTGCAGACGTTAAAATTTGGTATGCACCTTCATTTATACATAATAGAAGAAGATTTCTATTATGATGGGTGTATAGCACTGTGATTTCCGATGACATTATTTTGCAGCCTATCAAACAATAGGCTTACAAATATATCTTTTGTGAATGTATCTGCTTTCTATTGGAAGAAATATCTCAAAATAAAAATGAGCTATGTACTTGTAATTTTGCATTAAGCCTCATTGATCCCCGTTACGTGCCACACTTATAGCCTAGTTTAGAATTTTTCTAAATAAGCTTAAAAAAACTGTTAAAAGCAAACTTTACATAAAATGGAAGAGTGAGATGTAGTGATAAGGATATTTCCAGATCAAAATAATAAATGATAGAATATAAATTTAATTAATTAGTCACTGAATGAGGAAGACTACCGAAGTCTGAGAGGAAGTACGTTTGACTAAAAACTCCTTGGCTTCTTGGATGTACAATACAACTATAGATAATAATTAAACACTTAGCAATATGCTCCAAAAAAAAAGTTGGTGTACGTTGGACATAAATGTTACATTTCAACAACAAAGTGTCATGGCAAATGTCAACAGGACCACAATGTTGGTAAACACGAAACAATGTATGTCACAATGTCGCGGTGTGGTAGATATTAGTTTCTGGGATTACATAAATTTACAGGTGCTGGACTGTTGATTGTACTGCTGTGGGGTTTATACTAAGGATGAAAGTAGTTTCTCATCACGGTGTTTATAAACTGAATGTAAAATTATATAAAGCTGCAGTGAGCGGAACAATTAATACGAAAGAATCTATAATATAATATTGCATCACCATACAAAATATATGGGCAGATATATGTTACAGACCTCATGTAAATGTACAAAACAATGGTTGCTCCATACAGTAAAAAAAATTTTAATCCCCTCTAAATAATCTCTATTCTAATATTCATTGAAGTTTATCGTTTATTGCGACTTTAACATAGATTATTTGGACGACACCAACCCTCTGACGCAGCGGCTACGCGATATTCATCACCTCTTTTCGCTTAGGTTTTGGTCCGTGAAACACGCCAACACGAGTGAATGCCACATCTAGTTACGGCCATCGACAACGGTCATTACAAAAGTATTAGATATCCGTTCTGGACGCGGCTATCTCCAACCACTTCGCGCAGGAAGCCGTGATCGGGGAAATCTCAGTCAAAGATAGAACCTCTTTCAGTAAACAAATAAGAAGAGATCTTAAAATTCATAATATCCTAATTCCTAACAGATTTCTCCAGTGAGAATCCTGGTTGTTTATAGATAGTTTTTTAGATCATGCGGATGAAAAGTTTTATTGCGTTTAAACAACCAGTTTGAATTTTTAGATGAACATAACTTTCCCCTATAAATCATTCAAAGAGCGATCAGGAAGAAGCACAAACAACTCTTGAAATAATCAAAACATTCTCAGTTTAAGATAAAAGCTAAATTGAATCGACCAAATATTTAAAACTTTCTTGAGAGGAATGGAAGCAAAAATTATCGCAAAGAAATAAAGGCCGCTAAGGCTCGGGACAATCGTTAAAACAAACTAATGAATATTAAAAATAAATCATCTAACAGGGCTTGGAATATAATTTTAAAAATACAAAAACTCAAACATAGGCCCCCGATATATTTGAAACCTAAGCTTATAATACATGGTAAAATAACAGTAAATCCGTTTCGAGTGCGAAGTGAGTTTAATAACTTTTTCTCTACGGTTGCAGTGCAGGACCAATGTTTTTTAATGGTAACGGCACCCGTGAGCCTCAATGAAGGGACCAGTCTCGTCCATGCTCCTGTCTCCTGTGAGCGAGGCGGAGTTGGTCACTATTGTGCAGGAGTCAAAGCCGAAAAAAGTTTGGTGACATTAAAGGGATGTCTGTACGGTTAAACATTGATTAACCTGTTGTTCGCCCAAGGCGTCTTCCTGTCTACTTTAAAGACAGCAAAAGTCATTCCGATTTTTTAAAAGGACTAACTATCGTCGTATTTCATTTCTTCCGGCTATCAGAAACATTTAGAAAAAGGCTTACTTCGACGAAGATTCGATAAGAAAGAATTTTTAAATCGCTTTGAAGTTATTTTTCATGAAAAATTTCGATGTATAATAATCTAATCGACTATTAAATGCTGTCACGAGTCTCAGTGATTCTATTGTCCATGGTTAGTAGAGTCGGTAACATATGCTTCTCATATTTCTTGACCTCTCTAATGTCTTTGACTATGTTCATCGTGAAAACACACTGTTGCACCAGTTATGGTCAAGCGGTTTTTCGTTGTCTGCCTCACAAATAGGTGCCATAACCGCCTCACACATGGTCATACCTAAACGATTCGCTTCTTTTTGTCACAAAATTAAGCTTGTCCACTACGAAATTGTATATAATGATTTTATACGAAATTTTAGGCCATGATAGAGAGTAATAATTAATTTCGTTGAAAACATACGTGGGAGACATTTAAAGATAGGGAGTACTCAAGTTTAAAAACAAGTAAAATTAAATATAAAAGAAAAATCACAGAGAAAAAAGAGAAATGGGTCATAGAATTGTCGAAAATTTGTGCATGATTCATGTTCCAAAGTCCAATCATAACATATGAAAATTGGGATGAAGCCAACATAGTATATTGGAACATGATTTCTTTAGAAGGCAATTAATCAAGGATTCAATTATCATATTAGTAGACCAACCGTTTGGACCACCATCAGTTGAAAATAGGCCATTTTGGTTCCCAATTATATAAAAAATTAACTAACAAAGAAACCATAAATTGGGGAAAATAAGGAAATTACAAATTGATTAGTGATCTGTAATAAACCAATGTGGAGCCATACTATGGTTTTCATAAAACCGGACTAGAATAAAACATGTGTTAAAAAAGTTTTCTGCTGCTGTTTTTGTCGCTTTGTTACTGTATGGCATTTACTATTGGATTGTGGTAAGTTGTCTGTGGTTTTTTGGTTAGTTCAGACTTAATGTGATTTGTATTCTGTTTTTATAATTAGTGTTTTGCTTTTATTAAAGTACGTATTTAACGTGCATGGAGTTTAACACACAACATGGCCGATGTGATTCCCAACTCCAGCGTGTCACAACGCTTGAGTATTAATTTATTTTCAACTAGAATGAAGCCGTGTGTTGTTTTAGTCATTCATCTGAGAAAGATATCGGATCTTAGATATGGAAATTAAGAGTTAAAGGTAAGATAATTTCAGGTCGTCTTCACTAAGCGAACAAAATATCGGGAAAATATCTTGTTATCTCGTAAAGATTTATTGCATCAATAGTGGCAAATTATTACAGTTTCTTTTACATTTTTATGCTATACTGAAATTTTTATCATAGTCTATAGAAAACTATACATTGGAAGAAGAAAAGAATATTTTACAAATAATAAATTTTAAATTTTATACCAAACTTAGTCGCGTTATCAGATCTAATTTAAAGCCTGCCAAATTTAAAATTTAACAGCCGCTTAGCTATAAAATAGATTAATTATTTAACTCGTTATTTTATTATGATAAACATCTAAGTATATATAAAATTTAATGGATGAAACCTATAAGTAAAGTAACACAAGGTACTCTATGTTTTCAAGCAAACAAACTCATAACTTAATAGTGTAAGCTTACAAACCTTTGTGCAAGCCCATAAATACACAGTTTGACAGCGTTAGTTCAGTGAATCGAACTGGTAAACAGAAAATACAATTATAAGTGAACAGACTGAAAAGTTACACAGCGTGGAAAACGTCGTTGAGAAGAGTTTGAGAAGAGAGAATATAGCACTAAGTATAGAGCAATCAACTTTTAATTCCTGCGCCTCAGGTATTATAGCTTTGTTCGCTGTGTTGTTAAATTTCATGCAGTCTTAGTAATTAATTCATTCCAAAGTTTATTAGAATAATTACTTCATTGCTGTTATTCTGTTGCGAGAGAGAAACAAATTATCAGACAATACGACCGTAATGAACTAAATTACTTATCCGAGAATTTTTTCATTTACTGCTTTTTTTGAACTGCATAAATATATATTTTGCAGGTATTGAAAATTATTTAGAATTAAAAACCAGATTACAGCAATGATTAATACATAAAGTATTGAGGATTTGAATACATCTTCTTAGTCAGGTGGTGGATGCTTTAATACGTACAACAATAAAGAAACAGAAATAAGAAAACAAGGGAAAGAAAAGTGTTTGAACATCCTCAAAAGCTGCTTATAGTCTAGTCCAGGCCTTGTATATGCACAGAGTGGAAGTCTTGAGCACAAATCACAAGTACGAGAATCAAAATCAAACATCATACCAGCACAGGCTACAGCAATATTCCCAGTGGTTAAAAGACTCATGCCCACACCTTTTACCTGAAGAATAATAACGGAGTATCCTGTTAAATACTTGGCCTGTTCAAGTCATTCATGAGTCAGAGTATAGAGACGTTATCATAGTTCATACTAAAGAAATATACAATTATTGGATTAGAACTATAATAAACACGATTAGATTTGTTCTGTCATTTTTACTATAACGAATCTTAAATGTCATTCTGCTGCACTTTAACTTGTATCCACAAGTATATTTGTCTTAAGCGCTACTTGCTTAGTATAGTTAATTCAGTAGGGAAAGAAATGTATATGCCTCCTATATAGATCCTATTGTATAGCAATCTCAAGACTTTCTCCTCCTTCTATACAGAAATAAAAACTATTATAGAGGTACATCAAGATTTAGTTAGTATCTGTTAGATTGCTGAAGATCTTAAATCTACTCATAAAACAACTAATGATGCAATTAACAACGTACTTATGGCCTTGTTTTTATCTTCGTCTGCAACATTGACTGAGTAAGGTAAAACTCAAGAGAACCAGTTAAAAATTATGTGACGATTGTACTTAGCACGGCTTACATTAATTTTTATATAAAATATTTCAAAGAATAGTTTTTGATCTACAGCTAACAAATTTTATTAGGAATAAGACACTAATATAAGAAACAAACTGAATGGCACTTAAATAACTAAGGTATACACTTTTCACATCGTTGGATATTATTACAGTTAATGGTTTATCGTTAACGCAAAGAGATAGTCAGGCAAGTCCGTACCTACTGAAATAGACACATAGATTATTTGGCACACAGTCTTTGCGTCTGACATTAATCACAAATAATTTATGCATTCGAACGTAAGTCAGACAGCTTTGTAAATAAATGGTAAAATAATATTTTGCATTATAAAATGTCATAAGGTTAAACGTAATACAAAGTTATTGAATAATTTTCTTGATAATTTTAATGTATATTAATATTTTTCCTCAAGCTTATTTTTAAATATTGTCTTAAGATGAATATTTTAAAGAAAATTTGTTATAGAAGAGGTCTTATCATGTTGAATGCACAAGATATTTTAAAATTTAATTATGTTTTGTCAGGTATTATAACTGTTTCTGTACTTAATAAATCCGTAATAATACCAAGTTTTTACAGCATTCTCTTGTAGGTTTTGTAGTATATTTTTTTAGATTTTCTTCTGACTCCTAGCGGGCGCCCCCCTGAGGAAGTAGCGGATTACTGAATATGTGATAAAATAAATTATGTCCAGTAACTCTGTGTAATGTTTTGTTGCTCTATTTTAAAATATTTTGAAAAATATTTAACCGACCCGGGACTTACCGGCTGCGTGTGTACCAAGCAAATAGCTTGTTCTTGTATCCGGTATGTGAAGAAGAGGTTCTGAAAATAATAAATTCCTTAAAAAACAAAAAATCTGTGGGCTGTGACTCTCTTTCAGTTGAGCTGTTAAAAGAAAAATTGCCCCAGAAATAGCTCACGTTCTTGTACATTTGATCAATGCTAGCTTTCTTATCAGGAGAGTTTTCCTACCAAGTTTAAAACAAAGTATTGTTGTACCAATTTTCAAGAGCGGAAAGCGGGATGCTCTACAGAGCTATAGGCCTATCGCATTGTTGTCAGTGTTATCCAAGGTGTTTGAGCGAGCTATGAAACTAAGACTCCTCGAAATTTTGAACAAACAAAATTTTTTTCAGAGTCAGCCCTAAACAATTTGGATTTAACAAAAGGAAAGAATACTGAATTAGCTATTACTACTGATTTTTACAGAAGGAATCTATAACAGCCTTAATAATGGTAACAAATCATCGGTAATATTTATAGATTTTTCCAAAGCTTTCGACCTTGTAGATCATGAAATATTTTATTAACAAGATTAGAATTAGCGGGAGTTAGAGGAGTACCCTTAAGGTGGTTTAAAAACCTACCTTATTGGACGCTCACAACAAGTCCGCATCCAAAAGCTATTAAGCCCACCTAAAGTTGTAACAAAAGGTGTCCCTCAGGGATCCGTGCTTTCAGCTCCATTATTTCTAGTATTTATAAATAGTTTATTAAATATGCCCATGCACGGGAAAATCAGCGCATTCGCGGATGATGTCTCACTTCGTTATTCAAACAAGCACTGGGCTCCCATCTGGACACAAATTAATGAAGATCTCACAACACTTCGAAATTGGTGCAATAAAAATAAAATGATAATTAATGCATCCAAAACAAAAACTTGTAAACTTTGACCTTAGAGGCTATTCCTTTGACCTAGATTTAACGATTTCACAATAATAACCTTTGTTAACCCAGTAAACCAAAACTGGAATTGTGTCAAAATTGAGCAATTCAATCAAATAAAGTACCTTGGTATATACATAGATGATAGACTTTCATGGAAAACTCACATTTCTCAACTTCAGTCAAAACTCCGGAAAAATATAAGACAATTTTATTTCTTAAGAAATATATTGAGTTCGGAATTAATTGCGCGTCCTCTATTTTGCACTCATAGACTCTAGATTAAATTACGGCATTGAAAACTAGGGAGGGACAGACAAGGCGACTATCAATCCGTTAATCATAACACAAAATCATTTTGTAAGAATTTTATCATTCAAACCCAAACGTACTTCCGCACCCCCCTTTATTTAGCCAATTAAAGATTTTACCTTTGACTCATTTATTTATTTACAAAGTTTTAAAAGTATTTTTTAATAGAAGTGGGAATTACGGTGTTGAAAGGACATATAATAAAACTAGAAATTCAAAACAAGGATTCTGCACCCATCCTAAAGTTAATAAAACAATTTTCAAAAAAAGCTTTGTATGCTTGGGACCAAAACTCTACAATGAGTTACCGAATTTCATCAAAATTAACAATAAAACTGTAAAAAGTTTCTTGCTAAAGTTAAGAAATGGCTACTCACAAAAGACGATGTAAGTGGAATGTTTATCAGCATGTCTTGAGGGGTGTTTGAAAATTAATTTAGAATGATTTTCTTAATTCAAAAAATACTTAACTATATTTTGTGTAACATAAAAGTTTTCTTTCGAATAGATTTATTAAGCAATAATTACATTTTACGTTATAGTAATTTGATGTTATCTATTATAAGGAAGTAATATGTGTAAAATCAACTACTACATTTAGTCAAGGAATGTGTTTCGTTGAGTGTACACTCGGTGATATATGGTATGTGTAATGGATTGTGAGTGCTGCAGCACCGTGACCAGTGTGTTATCATGATTAGATAAAAACTCTGACTGACATTGTTCGCTCAATTGTAAAGTTTTGTTTGCGCTAGCTATCACTACTTGATAAGATAGCTAGTATTATTCCATCATAATATTGTAAATACATTAACAACAGCATTCTTGGAATAAAACAAATTATTCTTATTTCTATTCTTATTCTTATTCTTTTTGGACACCCTGTATATCTGTATCATATACGAGAATCAGAATACTTGTTCTTTAGACTATCTTGGAGTGTTTGACATTAATATGGTCTAGTACTGTCTATTAATGTTAAATATACCGTACTAATATAGTATGTCATTATGAAAACATAAAGTCTTTAAAAAACCAAATAACGTTTTTAATTTTTTTCTAGATGACAGAAAAAGTCACATCAATACTCAAAAGTGTCTGGTACTTTCTGAGATCTAACCATGCTAACCGAGGTAAAAATGCGTAATTAGTAATAATACGAATAAAAATATACAACAAATTAAAAGTAAGATTTGGTCAAGACGAGGTACTAAAAATATTGAAGTAATGAGAAACCGCAATTATCTCTCAGTGATGAGTTGGAAGAGCTCTGAAAACACGTGAAACTTCGAATCTAAGGTTTAAATTATTTTCATATACTAATATCTTATATGGGATGTCAATACTAATTAGAAAAAAAACCCGTTATAATTACTAAGCATACCGAGAAGGATCTAAGGCCAACACATTGTAAGCCAAATATAACCTGTAACAGCATCTATTTATTGAGATAAATATTATTTTAATGTACATTTAGTGTTGGGAAAAACTAATAACCACAATAGTATAAAATCTAAGCATCAATATCATGTGAAATTTTATCAAGTTATTCAAAAGGTAATAATATGTTGCTCATCACGTTATCCGTTATCAGTATAGAATAACTGTTCTCTTGTTAACTAAAACGACATCAAGCAATAGCTTTAGCGGCTTCTGATAAATAAGTTAATGATGTCACTAATGTGACCACCATGAATTCTTTGTCATTGTTTCGTTCAAACTGGGGAGAGAGGTATCTGCTAAATAGAATATACAGATTTATTACATTTTATGATTCCTGATGTAATTAGTTTTGGTTATTAGAAGCCAAAATTGAAACCCATTGCTAGTAAAAACATTGATATGAGCTCTAGCTCAGTATTTCTTGTAGTTGAAAATCACGAGTCAGTATATGTAATATTTTGGATGATAACGTTTTGAGTATGCGTCATTATCATCTACTTAAAAAATGGAGAATCTTACATTCAATATGGTGGAATTTGTCTATATTCGAAGGTAAAGTCTGCTTGCTGCGTTTTAATTCCATACAGTGCAGTTGTGGGTATGAAAACATAACTCAAGTGAACAGTGTTTAAACACGCCTCGCATCTCTGATCTACGTGTTCATATTACTTCCCCAATATCAACTAAAACACAACCTAAGAGGATTTATATAGAAACATTCAAATTATTAGTTTAATTTTAATGCAATTGTTCATATTGAAGTAATGCAATGTATTAAATAAAATTATCATTACTGATTTCAAATTGCTTGTAAAAAGTATGGAAATTAAAATGTTAATTAATTTTTTAGTTAAATACAGTAATATCCATAATAAACAATATTAAAACGAAATTAGCTGTTGTTGCCTTCTCGAGAAGTTGATACAATTCTTGATTGTTGCCATGGCTACCTGTTCATTACTTATTTCTTATTTGAGGTTAGTTTTATGCTAACATGCTGCTAAAAAAGGTAGAGAAAGTTTTTATCGTAGAGCATCATTTTCGCTCATACGGTAAATGGACGTGCGGGTGGGCCCAAGCTTGTCATACACTGCATTACATTTTCGGGAACATTTCCACAAAAACACCCGCCTAGTAATGCTGTGATTCTAAGTGTTGTTGAACAATGTCGAAGAACAGGTAGTGTTTTGACATAGTAAAAGGGCTTTTCCGGTCGCCCAACTACTGTCTGTACAAATGAGAACCACGGAAGAGTGTTGCAGCAAGTGTTACAGTAACCGAAAAGAAGCCTAATGCGAGCTTCTCTAAACTGAATATTAGCAATACGTCAATGCGGAGAATGTACAAAAACATTCGTGGTTTTTCCCTACAGGTTAAAAAAACTGGATAATCTCTGGAAACTGTACAAACAAATTAGCCAGAGTTCAGTACTGCTCTTCAATGTTAGCAATATGCTATGAATAACCTGAGTTTCTGAGTGGTGTATGGTTTACAGATGAATATCATGTGAACCTTAATGGTTTCATCAACAAGAGACAGCATGTTTACTTGGATTTGAACGTCCTGACATTGTTGTAGAGAGGCCACAGCATTGTAAGCGTGTAACCATTTGGTACGTTGTGTCTGGGAGGGGTTGTAGTGGGACCATACCTTTTTTGAAAGCAACAATGGAGAGCTTCTTACTGTAAATCAGTATCGATATTGGGCCATTATTGATCGTTTTGTAAGAGACCTCAGAAGATTTTGTTGCGCAAGAAACCTGCCATTAAATTCACAGTGGTTCCAGCAAGATGGGAACAACCAGTCACACTACCGTTAAAAACATTCCATTCCTCCAACAAACCTTTGGCAACCTTTTAATCTCCCTTAGAACAAACTTTCCTTACCCAGCCTAATCCCCCGATCTTACAACACCAAACGCCCACGTCTGGCAAATCTCGAAAGAAAACATTTTGCGCGAGAACCCACAATCTGCCATCGTTCAACTCAAAGAAAAGTAACCATGTGTATTAGGAGATTAGAACAAAACCCTATTCATAAAATGATGCAAAACCTACAAGAACGGTACCAGTTTTATCTCAAACTGAACGGGGGTCATATTGAACATGTTATTACCTTAGTTTAACTGGTTTTCCGTTCTTTTGACTGATATATATATATATATATATATATATATTATATATATATATATATATATATATATATATATATATATATATATATGGGCAAAATCTATACATATACTGTTACTGTGTTTACCATGATAAAATATTACTATTTCAGTACTGTTTATTTTGGGTAATACTGTATGTATACTTTAAATATAGATCTATATCATTCACATACATAATAAAGAGGCACTTAATATGTATTCTAATAACTATAATTGGTAAATTAATTCTATTTAAAGGTTAATTAAATAACTATTACACCCCGATTTGTAGGTATCTTGTCTGTTACTGTAACTTTATATTGCAAGTAAAATATATTATTTATTTAATAAAATCGGACCTTAGAGATTATCTATACATATTTTAAACACTTCTATTTGGTTTAAATTATTATTACAGGAGTTTTTTTTATACCAGTCAGGATAGCTATATAGAATACGTTTAAAATTGATAACCAAAGATTAGGCTTTACTTGCCTTTTTCCATATTGGTAGAGAACTTTCTCCCATTTATTTATACATGCATTTGTATGTTGAGAGAAGTGAGTTAAAATACAACGAAAAAAATCCAAACCAATTATTTTATTTAAAATTTCAATTTTGTAATATTTACTTTGGGTTATTTTGTGACATAAATAACTGTTATTTTGTTTGATATGTAGTAAAAGGAAGCAACGAAACACAGCCAGCCCTAACCGAGTATATCATTAGAGGTAGATTTACTGGTAAACCTAATACCAATATTAACGCTCAAACTTGATAACACTGGGAAATTGGGAAAATGGAGGAAATATATCAAAGTGAACCATTTATAATGCAAACATGTAGATTTTAAATCGTTAATAATAACCTAATGTATTGTGATTACAAACCTATTCAAACTTTATTTATTTCGTTGTTTATTTTATTTTACAATAGTTCTGGAAACGTAAAAGAAAGTGTTATTAATGATAAAAATATGTGGTTGTACTCTTACATTTATTATAAATAACCTAGAGGGTTTATATTCTATAATTTCTCATAATAACAAATAGAAAAAATGTATTACTAAAATATTATCTTGCCCAAAATTAACAGTTTTTTAAAGATAACGAACGAAGAATTCTTTGTAAAGCGATGTATAAATATCTTTATTGTATAAGGAAGATCACAGTAGTCTACATCACACGTCACCTAAGAGTATCCCCAATGTTACATGAACGTTTTCAAGCCTATGGCACTTTTTATTTCGCTATTTGATTAACTATGTCATGTGTTAAAATTTCATGCAATTTTAATCTGGTTACAAATATCTTTATATTACGATTTTATTGTTTCCATTATGGTTGGACCATTATAATGAAGTTCGTAAAATCTCACAAACACTTTAGGGAAATCCCAACATCGAAATCAAAGCTGCATATTGTGAAATGCAACTCAATACATTTTAAATTTTATAGGTCTTTTTGATTTATAAATATCTTGCGGAGAGTTAGAAAAAAATTAAATTGTAAAATGATTTCGATTGATATTCTCTTCGCTATTTCTTAGCCAATAAAAAACGCAATTTTTTTAAAACTCAGGACATTACAGTAAGTGGATTTTAATTAAATACTTTAATACTAGTTTAAACTTGGTGATGACTGCAGTTGGTAAAAGCTTTAAGATGGCTAAACTTACTTAGGTTTAAATAAATCTTCGGTTTTTGCCGACTTGGCAATATTCCCAGATTAGAGTTGATAATAATACTTTCTCTGCAGACTTTATCCCATACCATCTGATATTTTTCACGTTACAATTTAAAGAATAAAACATATTTTTTAACCCTGCCTTGTATTATATGAAACTAAACCAAATAAATACCCTTAAGCAAAAATATACCATTTTCATATGCTTGAAAATAAAACGAGAATTATAGTCAAGTATTTCAGATGAAATCTTTATGAATCTTCATTATGAATGTGGTTTATCAAAACCCTGAATTTGTGTGAAGTATAAATATATACACGTTTAATACAAAAAGTTAGGCCAGTTTTAAGCGATGTCTTAAAAAAACTAAACAATACAACTTTCTGGTTATTACTACTCAAAATGTGAACAGTTAATCTTTATTTTAATTTAACAATTTTTAGTACTGGATTATTACCGTCGTATTTAGTTGTGGATATGATGGATAACTTTGTTTATAATTTAACGTTGACTATTGTTTTATTATGTGTCGTAAACAATTTGTATGTGGTTCAATATTTATGCAACTTATACGCATATAACTAAGTTATTATAATTGACTCATATAATAATGTAGTCTATATTGGGTATTAATGTAAATAAATTTAACGCGTCCTTACAAAAAAATCAATGATTAATAATAGTGATAATAGTTTGATTGAAATTAAATTAAAAAAAAATAGAGTTTTCTTTTAATATAATAAAAATATTTAAGTTATACCTAGAAAAGTCCTTTATACATAAACATGTTACGGCAAAAAATTTAGAAAAAACGTTCGTAGCATAAGAAAATAAAATATAAAAACATTTTCAAAATATGTGTTTCATCATATATGTTATCTTGTTGAGACATGACCTAAAGTGTGACGTATGTGGTATAGGATTAACAAAATAAGAGCTTCACTTATAAGATAATTAAAAATCGGTCACTGAACTTTATGGAAAAGTATGTGAAAAAATAATACTACCAATAAGAATAAAGTAGGCAGCTTAGCCATAAACGAAATATTTAGATATCTCAAAAATCATACTATTGGGATGGGACTCGTTGTTTTTGCAGGTGTAGTACAACTTGGTCGCTGATCACTTGTTATAGTGATGGAGTAACATTTATATACTTATCATGCAGCTGTGTTGAGATGATGGTTAATATTTACTGTTTTAAAGTAATTTATAATTGTGCCTAAAATAAAGTTAACATATCTGAGATTTTTGCTTTTTTGGATGAGTGAGACGGAGTTCCACGATAGCTACAATTTTTCAGATAAAATTTTCCAGCAAATCTTGTTATTACGAGTAAACATTGTTAACATATTTGTAACAGTACTTATGAAACCAATGTTACCTGAGTAATGTATGTAGCAATTAATAGGCAAGATTATTGTGTTTTAGGGTCAGTATCATCTATTCCATATTTTTCAGACAACTAGCCATTCATATTTAATTTTTAGGTAAATACCCTTATCTTTAAACTTCTCCACACAATTAAATATCGGAAAGGATCCATTCATTTATTAAATCAATATTTTTTTACTTTTTGTGGATATTTTTATCATAAATTCACATATTTATATTTATATAAAATATATATTAATAGAAGAAAAAGTGTCATTAGACATAAATGAAAGTATTCCTAATACACAATTTTCTGACTCGGTGTTAACCGAACTGAGTATAATCATTACTTTTACTTGCATGTGAGATAGTCCTTCTACCGGACATTTTGTTTATTTTTCAAATGACATCCTATATATTTACACTTTACTGGCCCCTTGGCTAGTTCACACCAAACTGTAAATTCAGGTGGTATTCTCACTTCATTTTTTTTCCATATCACTCTTGTGTCTATAAACGTCACTAACTACCCGAGTTAATGTAGATGGTTTTTTCCCTTTGTAGGCTCTCTCCACATTTGACTCACGCAAATTCCACAAGGGCTATGACCTCAAGCTGAAAGACAAATTTGCTAATTTGCCTAGGCTAAAGCTAAAGCTAGCTCTATGACTGGCTCCGCAAACATGTGTCCTAGTACACTTCAGATTCATCAACCCGTCCGTTTACCAGTTTAGAGCCTTTTTTAATGTACGCAGGCTCGCCTTTAGCAATTCCTTTCCTTCTACATTGTTGACGTAAAATAGTTTTTCCCAGTCGGTAAGCTATGCTATTCTGTTAGAAATAATTTCTGGAATTTCCAGTTTAAGAATGTCAGGGATCATGGAGTGCTTGCTGGTGATTATGCCTGTTTACATATTCTGTAGGCAGCCATTAATTACAAAGCTCTTATGACAAATATGTCAAGAGGTAGGACGTTTAGCACTACATCCTTGGTAGCGATTCGTTTGTCTTTTTTGGCGCCCTTTGTGCACAAGCACGCCTACCGTTGTTCCTTATAAAGGTTTTTTATGGCAGTCACCTGATCAACCTTACACCACCATACTATTGACCCATACGCTATCATTGGACTGATGGTATTTAACAAATATGATATGTTTGGTCAAAGTTCTCATGTGCATCCTACCGCGCGTCTCACCACCATCAATTTAGTCTGAGATAGGCTTATTATGTATGATTATGACTGCTCCAGCTGAGTGTATCATCTAATTTGCCTCCTAGATACTTTAACTTCGTGCTTACCTGTATGTAGCCCCCAAAGAACTAGCTGTGTAATTTCCAGCTTCGAAATATTTGTAAATGGTCTAATGTCGGTCATCTAAGAATTACTTTGCAAGTCCCCTCTTTTTCACACTATCGTTCTACAATGTTCAGTGTTCTTTGCACATGTTTCCAAGCACGTGAACATATGCTTTCCCCTAATTATAATTACAACGTGTTCTGCATAGTACTGAGCATACATAACCACAAGTATGTGCCACAGTCTTGGTGACAGTACACCACCTTGTGGACATCGTCGCTGCTATTTGAACTCTCTTTTGACTCCACACAGATATGTCAGTGCTTTTCTGCTACTAAGCATATATTATATGAGCTGTTTCAACAAAATTTTCTTTTTCTGATAAGCAAGTTGGTAAGAGTGTAAGCGGCAAATGATGAGAACTGTGTCTCTTAAATGTCTATCTCGAACTTCCTTCATGATTTTAGGAATGATTTTAGGCTCATTGGTTTGTAAGCCTTAGCAACATCATTTAAGGATTTACATGGCTTCGCAAGAAAAAACTCTCAAAGGTACTTCAAGATTTGTGAACGTCATCACATATTTCGGGCAGCCTGCTCCACCGTTAGTTGTCGTAAAGGCTTAGCGTGGGAACCAGCACGTGCTGGTTGGACGTGTCGACTGCACTAGCCGTGCGAAATGCATACAATACAGCCTGGAGGGCTGATATATTGACTGTCATGTGGGATGATTATACGTTCCTGCCTACAGCCGGAAAATGCATAACGGCTAATATTTGGGTTAGGCTCTTGAATTATGTGACAGCCTTCGGGCCACGCTTAAGAAATATTACGTCAAGAGCTGTGCCAGGGATGTTTTAATGACAGAATCCTCCAAATTAAAGTATACAGGATCAATGAGATTCAAGTACATGTACACGTTGTCTTGGTTCAAGTGATCAAACAGGATAACAAACAACTCTTAAGATAGCGAAAGAGAGATAGATAATTTAGAATATGCCGGATTAAAAGAATACGTACATGTTGTTTTATACTGCCTAAACTAAAGTTAAATCAAAGAAAATAATATGTGGCGAAAAACTTAAAAGATATCTTCACATACAGTGTGTTTGCAACAAACAAAGCATGGTAATTGAAAGCGGAACTTGAATGTATGCAATTGTAATATATCTTTACCTATTGTAGTGAATTGTGTGTACTTTTTTACCGATAGAGAATGCTAATGCACTGTTAGCGAAATGTTCTGATGTGGGGGACTCCCAAAACACTAAAAACCTGAACAGACCAGGCATCACTCCTACTCAGGACCGCTTTTGACAATACTTAAAGAGGGTCCCCTCTTATGCTAAAAGTGGGCTTCGACAGTATGAGGAAATCGATTCTGAAACACCGAGGCTGTACTACGTTTCTTCCAACTTCTTTGTATTCAGCACCACCTCAACAAAAACAGAGACGATATTCCAAGTCTGTCTGGCCATAAATATTTAAAATGAATATACCCTTGTCCCTTATTTTCAACACAAATTTGTATGCGAATACACGAGTAACTGTTAGTTTATTAAAAAAACTAAATACAAGTATCTAATCTGCCTACTGTAATAGTTTTACTTGTATTAAATAATTATATTATTATCTTAACCTCTGTTACAGACTAATATAATTTAAATGTACTTTTTATGAAAACCCACCTATTCGCAGAATGTTATCATAGTTTTTTTAGTATCATCTACTATGTTGTAAATGTAACAAAATCACAGGAGTATTCAAAAAGCTAAATTTTTAAAGAAAACCGTTAGTTACTTTATTTAATTCGCTGAATGATTAAATTACATTATAAATTGCCACTTTGGTTTACATTTCATGTCTACTGATGCAATTAAAAACATATTTACATAGCATAAAATTGCAGTTAATTTGACACGCTATTCATATAATTTTGATACTTCAAGATTAGCAGGTTTTTTGTGGTATCGATATTTGTTATTTAGTCTTAAAATTGATAATGCATCCGTGGCAGAGGGTCAAATTAAATTGTTTCTTTCAGCTTTTTCTTACCCATCCTCTCCTTAATTACAAGTTTAATTTTATAAATAAATATAGCAATTAATTAACTGTAATTTGGATTAATTCAATGATAAACTAGTTCATATTAGGCCGCAGACTGTACATGTGAATGTGTATGATCACAATACTAAAACGAATTTATTTCACGTTTTCAACCGCAAAATTTTTAATAGTTGGCATTATCGAGAATACAGAATATGTATGGTACATAATTACATGGGAATATTTTGAGAAAATGTTACATGTAATAATTAAAATAAGTAGCATAATGGTGTACATATATAACGGATAATAATAGTTTTAATTGTTCTTTATAAATATTTGATTAAACTTTTGTATGTTTTAATAGTGAAAATAAGAGGCTATAAATATAATATAAGCATCTGGTGAAAAATTTAAATATTATTCCTAATAATATAAAGTTAGTTACAAACTATTTTTGTACATTATTTTGATAGACGCGCCTCACTAGTCATACAAGTTTTAGTAAAATTCATGATACGTTTTTATAATGATAATATTTTATAAATAAAGAGTATATAAAAAAATACGTGAGTAGAACAACATGTTTTGTTTGAATAATTAATTTGACAGAGTTACGTGGAAATTACAATGCGAGTTGAAATAGAGATCAGAATTGTATTACTGAATTATGTGTGTTAAATTGAATAAAACCACTTAATCCCAATTTCAGCTTCCAATCTTGATAACGTATATGAATGTAAAATATGAGTTCCTCAATGATAAAGCTGTCATGGCACCGTCACTGGGTAGTGAATTAAATACAAGCCCTCACACTAAATTACTGTTGTATGTAACTCCACACCCATTTATAACTGTGACGTATCTATGTGATGTCTCCCTTAATGTATATGTAATCGTTTAGGTTTATTTGTAAACTAATCAGATTTTCAGAAATTGTATCTTAAATGTATTTCAAGATTTATTTCGGTATCCCGATTAAGGATGCAATCTATAAACACATATCTTCTAAGCCTGTATATAAAACCATTTAATCCTAAAAAAATGAGCTTATTTAATTATCGGTGATGTCTGCATTCGTACTAAGGGTAATCGCATCACAATGTTTGTTATAAATTTGATATTTTTACACTTAGCTTTCTGCAAAGTTACAAAATTGTATTTAAAATGGTATGTGTTTTAATACCCATACAATATGATATGGTAAATATAGCACAAGTGGCAGGAGATTTTCAAGGTACTAATAATTCTTTTCATTCCCCTGCGATTATATATAATCATAAGTAAAAGTAATCCAAATAAACTTTTACAACCACTTGATATTGCATTAGTTACAAAATGCATACCAGCTTGCAGGTATTAAGAAAATTTTAAAAAATCCCGTCAGAAGTAATAATTGAATATTTTGGTTCCTAACCTCACTCAAAGCACTATTACAAAACGAACTCTAAGGACAAAAGATACTCCGTTATTCTGTTCATCAAACGATTGTGTTGCAACGTAGGTAACGATTAATTTACCTTTTAGAATGGGTGCAACGAATGGATTATGAATGAACAAAGGATCTTTAAAATTATTGTTTTGGTAATTGAAATTTTTTTAATGGAGGTAACATATTCGTTTAAGTAAGAATTAAAAGTGTGCAAAACATAATAGTTCAGAGACCGAAAAAATTAATCGCTACTGGTTGCGATTGATTAGAAGATTAGGTTACTGCAGACATTTATGGGAACCGTAAGATGATGCTGCACGTGTATGTCTGTTTAGAACGGAAGTCTTGTTTAGATAAACAAACAATTCTTTATTACTATGTCTTCTTCATACATTTTTGTGGATATTTTTTTTAAATATCTGAATTATTCCATAATTCCTTTTTTGGGTATCGTTAATAAGATCTCATACGAATGGTCAAAAGAAAGACTACAAATTACATCTAAATCATCCGATAATTAATAAGAAAAATTTTTTATATCTTACTTGCATGAAATTTAGGTATTGTAATAATCCACATGACAGTTTTGAATTTTATAAGTAAATTTAAGTTCATAAACTAAAATTATTGCATTTTTATTGCACAAAACAACTGTTATAACAGATATTTGTTTTATCCCTCCGTTTTAAAAGTAACATATGTGATTTTACTCTCTTACGTCCATTTCAAAAACGGCGTTATAAAATTTTCTTAAATAATTTTGTCATAAATTCATTTGTTGTAAATTGCTAGAATTAATCAAATTGACAGTTTAGAGTTTATGGAGTAGAATATAGGGAAGGAAGATATAATTTAGTACATTAGAACATGCTTCTACAGATCAGTATTTCCCCAAAGGGTTTGTAAAGAATGGACCGCACTGTTGTTCTTATATAAATCTCTAAGCATAATCCTTCCCTCTCTGAGTTAAGATTGAGATTAATATGATATCGTTTGAATTAATAATAATATTACGTATTATCCTTATATACTTAGTGCATTTATCGGGTCCGTGTATCGTAATTGTAACATGTAGATCCTACCAAGTAAGATGTAACATGTACTAAGTAAGATGTAACATGTTCTTTAGATATAAAAACATATTTTTATAATTATACTGTATAGTTTAAGGTCGAAATAATTTCGTTAGACTAATCAGCTCTAACGTTCAAAAACTACCTGAAATTTATTTTCTGTTAAGATAACCAAATTGCTATGGAGGTGTAAAGAAATTAAATAATGTTGATGTATGTTTTGTAACAATCCTTAACAATTTAAAATTGAAATAGTTTTTGTTCTTATTGTTTCAGCAATGTTATGTAAGTGTAATTGTATTAATAAATAGAGCGCAATTCGAAGTTTTGAAATAAAATTATCAGCATTTGGACAGTTTTTCTTCCCAGCATTAAAAACTGTGTCAGGAACTAGAATAGGTTTTAAAACTTGTGGCAATAATTTCATCAGCAGTTAATTTTTGTTACATACCATTATAAAACATATTTTATATTATACTAAGAATACGCATATTGTAAAGGTAACACGCTCTGCCAGTCTAATCAATCCGTGTCTGGAGACTTATTTTCAAGTTTGCTGAGTTAGAGCACTGTTTATGTTTCTGAATTTTTTTTGAGGTGCCTTATTGTTTTTTTCCCTATCGAGAAGATTTAGAAATTCTATCTCATTGTTGCATAAGTTTTAGAATGCCCTTTTATCAATATTATCTCCGGCACTATAATCAAACGCAAAGGCTATGCATTAAAAAAAGGAAGGGATTCAACATGTCAGTTGTCCAGTTTACGCTACGTAAAAGACTTACGCATCTAATGTCGTGAATTGTATGGTATAATACGCTATATTCAGCATAAAAATTATTAGTGAGCTAAACATATGTAACATGTTATTATTGCTAGTGGCAAGAAAACATTTATAAAAATCTTAACAGAATGGATACAAACTTGGAGTACAAAACAATCTGCTGCCTAAGTAGAGGAATGTATTAGTGAGGATCAACCCTCTCACTTTGTCAAATTTACGACTAAATTCGCGATATTAATTACAACTTTAAGTAGGAAGAATGCTACAGAGCTTTTGTCCTTACTCTGCTATTCTTTCTCACAAGAACCTTTTCCTGCAGGATTTCTCCGAAATATTATATTTTTAATACAGATTTTCACTAGTGTAACTCATTATGACACTAAGTATTTAATTGCATTATTAATGGCAAATTTAAATAATATGTAATAAGTTTTTGAAACTGTGAAATGAATCTAAGGTACAGTAATTATTATCTATTAAATTCTTATGAAAGTTAGTTCGTTCCCTAATTTCTGGATTTTTGATTATGGGTTAAAAGTTAGGTTTTAAAGTTTTAGGGGTGAATTTTCTATCTCTAACTTATGTATCCATATGTACCTAAGAGCTAAACAGGTTTATACCAGCAAGTGGTACATTTGATATTGAAAAAGCACTTTCATTTCAACCTTTGTCAGATATTTAATGTCGCTTAAAAATATACTTTATCTACTTGACTTAACATAATCTGTAAGCTTAAGCGTAAAATCGATCAAACCAATCGAACTATGGTGGTCAGTAAATTTGATTAGGGAACTATAAATTTTTACAATTATAACTTTGAAAACAATACCAAGTTAACAACAAATGTATATGTAAACTAATAAGTGTTTTAAACTATTTCAAAAAAATACAAAATTGATAAACCACCCCCCCCCCCCTGAAATCACTGGTTAAAATATTTAGCTCCATATTTCTTGTAAATTTGAACTGTTGATTCGAGTGAAAAATTATTTCTGACACCAATGTTGAGTTTGACCCCTTGCTATGGTAAAAAATATCTTAATAACCGTTTATTTACGGGCATTTTAATTTTCTCCTGACTTAGTATTCTTGGTTTCCTAGATTATTTTGGCTTTACATGATATATATAAGACTTAGTTAAGGAAAGTGATTCGGAGCAATATAATGATGGTAATATATGTTTGGGCTTGAGATCCCTATCATAAAAGGATCTGCAAGTCGATATTTCAATATTATACAACCGAGGGCTGGCAGGTATTAGATCAAACGATTTTGTCTGGCAATGGAAGCATGAAGAATATAGTATGTCAAGCTCAAATGTTCTTAAACTTTGGTTAAGGTTAGTTCCGAGTCATTTAAATTTTTGGTTGATTATTTTTACCCTCGTGCAGTTAAGGAAGCTTCAAGTGCGGAACCTATTTCAGTATTTTTTAAATCCGTATGAGAGGTGTAGTATATAATTATTTGGGCGAATAAAATGTAATAAACTATACGGATATGAGAGCGAGCGAGTTAATTATTTCGTGATACGCTTGAGATTACAAGCAACTAAATGTTCGCTCAGTACCACCTTGCAGGTTAAGAGCTCAACTGATTTTTGGGATATACCACAGTAGTTGATAGCAGAAGATCTTGAGAAAATCCCGTTAGCTTCTAAGGATATAAAGACATTCATTTTTCCAGACCATTTGAAAAACAAAATTGGCTTGTGTTAGAGGATGCTATGATTAAGTGATTTGAAACTGAACCAAGAATTTTTCACTCGTTTCGGAATTGCAAGATCTTTAGTGAATGACAAGGGGGTACAATTTATTAGTTTAGAATCGCATTAGTTCTACCAGCGGAATAATATTAACTAAATTAAGTCAATGACAATAAAGACCAATTGGTTAGCTGAGCAAGAGGTGGGAACTTTTAAGTGAAGGATGAAGGCAACTTTGACGTGAATGATCTCAATACGAGAGTAGTTGATTCTGTATTCCAATATCGAAACACACCGCATAGGACGATAGGAAGGGCCTCTCCCGAACTTATACTAGGAAGGTGACTCCTTTGGGGCAACAGTGGAGAAAGGGGTAGTTAGGAGGAGCCCGGAGACCAATTGTTTTTACTTAATTTTACGATTTATAAAATATATATTACGGATCAGAGGTTTTATGTAAGTCTTTATATTTATAGTAAAGATAGATAATAGCTTTGCCTCTTATATCCACAGTAATACTTAATATATATTCACACATTTTGTAAGGCAGATGAGTACTACTTACCTAAACGATGAAATCTATAAACTAATTGTTCTTCTTTCTATTCATATCTAAAAACGTAAACAAATTTAAAATGGTGGTTAAATCTATTAAACTTCTTTTTGATTATAGTGGTGTTGTCATAAAACAATGTTTACTCAGAGCAGTAGATTACATTTGTGGCTTATTGGTTTCAGTTAACTTTGGTAATATTTCACAATATTTTAGAACAAGATAAAATTTGATCCTAATTTAAAGACTAGTGGGGTGTAGGCCGGAAGGACTTTCAAAATAAAAAACAGGCTTATATTCATACCAGGGACCGTTATCATTTGATTTTTCTACGTTAAGGCTTAAATTTATGATAGACAATCTTAAATAAATTGTGTCTCCTTTTTCGGGGGTTATTTTTAATAATGATTTAACATGTACAATTATATAAAATGGTGTCCCCCTTGAGATAATTGCAATATGTTTTTCAGAAGATGTCACTACGATAAATACACTGTTGGCTGTGAATCTTTAGGGGAAGGATTTCTACTCAGTGAATATTTCAGAGTGACGATCTGTAACTTTAATGTTATTTTTTACCCAATTCTAAGTGCTGTAGAAGAGTTTGAGGTTTTATTACACTTTCAAAACTTATAACTAATCGAAAGTTTTCCTTCAGTATCTTTATTCTATTAAAGACGTAAATAAAAATGTATAAATTTACGTTTTGCGACGTATAATTGCAAATTAAGTGTTGAAAATTTGTATTATAATATCCAAATTTATATGTTCTAAGTTTGTATTCAACAATTTTATTTCTATTATTTAAAACCGTTATACTATAAAGACAATCGGTAGTAGTAAACCAGAAAATTTAAAACAGAAAAGAGCAAACAAAAGCAGTCTGCCAACTCACTATTTCACCTGAGCTGTGAAAACACAATTATAGGTAAAACTAGTAACAATCTATCTTTTCAACAATATGGTAAAATTTCTATATACGGAACAATGACTTCGATGGGCGTCATTGAAGCCAATCACCGATTAGACTGACACAATTTTTCTCTTGTTTGGCGGGGTAAAACTTCTTTCCTGTTTGATTGTGTGTCTGTTTATTCTGACTGCATAACATTTCAAGAATGAACTCAGCAATAGACTTGAAAATTTGTAAGCTACCTTTTCGTAGCCTGTTTCATTAAACATGGCATGGCGTACTGCCATATTGTTATTTATTAACAGAAATTGTTCTTTTGAAAATAACTTTCCATTATATTCTGTCAAGCCAAATGAAAACAGGTCAGCAAAAAAAGCACCCAAATCTTATTTTTCATAACGGTATTTTTGAAATATTTCTATAGTCTGAATATCCCATGTAGTTGAACTTAACTACCGAAGTGAATAAACACAGCGTCACCGGGCCTTGTAAATTTGGCCCGCGTTTGACAATGCTTGCGTGGTGTGGCAAAGCTTAATATAAAATGCAAATACTGAGAACCTTCACTTACGATAGCCGTGACTTTTTTTTATGTTTGTTGCCATAAACCATTTGTGTTTGTACATTTTTTGTCATGAGACCTGTCTTGTGTTAGATAACAACTAAAAAATTTGAATATAGTTGCTTTTCCACGAATTCTCATTTTAAAATTATAAAAGGTTAAGCAAACTGTACTGAATGAACTCCAAAATCACCCAAGTACTTAACTAAGTTTGTAACATAAAGCTTATGGCATTTTTTTTATTAGACGAAATAGTTGTTTATTTCTTTCATGAAATAATTTTAATATGTAACTGTTTTGACCAGTTTATCTGCTAATTTTTTATATTAATACACATTAAATAAACTCCGTGCCTGGGTAATATAACGATATTAATTAAATATAGTTTAACATTATTTTACAGTTAATCCGTTTACTACTAAAAAGAACAATTTTTCGCTAACCATATTTTTATGAATACATTTTTTCTGAGCGTTAGGAACCTATCATTCGATAGGCTACAAAAATTACATTCCCTCTCTGTCTGTCTCTCCAATCAATATCCGAAAAACGAACTCATATAACATTTTGCACGAAGATCCGTTTATATAAAGGTAACATGGTATACCACGTAAACCAGTACTCTGTAAGTTTGGTTGAGCGTTAGTGAATTTTTCATTTGCTGTAATGGATAAAAGCGCACAGTAAATCATTTTGTTAATAAAGTTAATCTAATCACATGACATGTACTTTAAGTAAAACATGAAGTTGTTTACTTGAAATTGCAATTTGGATGCAACCTCAACGAGGGTAGTAACGAGAACGCTGTAGTCATCTCTTGTTAAATTGAAATTTGGTGGATACTGAAACAAGTTTTATAGTATTAAGGTATTTGTAAAACTGGATGTGCTTTATGTTCACTCTAATTGTTATAGACTTAAGAGAGCTGATTTAAATTATAAATTATTATACTCGTATTATCAATTATATCCATTCATACCTGGACTTCATCGCCAGGGCCGGGCTCGTTGTCCTCAATCAGGGCGACACACCTAATTTCCGGCGCCCCGGGCGGAGAGGGCACGATCCCTGACGAAACTTTCCCGCCCGAGTCTCTTCTTTCGAGGATCTCTGGCTGGAGGGTGGTGGAGGATTACACGAGTAGTGACCACCAGTACATTGTTTTTGATCTGCATGATATAAACCGTAGAGTTTCCGCATCTCGGGAAGGGCCACGCCGTTGGAACACCAATAAACTGGACGTGGTCAAGTTCACCGAGGTCATCTCTCGGGAGGAGCGCAGGCGAATCCTGGTGAGGCTGGCGCTGAGGCTTTAGGAACATCCACGATGGAACTTTTTGTCTCTTCCTGCGACCGGTCTATGCCACGAAGTAAACTTCGCGGCGACAAGCAACCCGTCTACTGGTTGACTGAAGAGTTTGCGTGAACTCAGAAGAACATGCCTTAGGGCAAAACGTGCCGCCACTAGAACGAGAATTCCTGCAGATAGAGTTCGTAAGTCGGATTTCTACAAAGCTGCGAGAAAGTCTCTCCACGAAGCATCATCAACAGGAGCAAGGCGAATAGCTGGAGGAAAACTTTGGGACGACATCGATTCCGATCATTGGGGTTTGTGTTACAAAGCTGTGACCCAGAAACTCGGCGCCCGCTCTCTACCCTCCATCAGGGAGGCCGCCACGATGGAGAGGATCGTCACTGCCCTGTTTCCTGTACATCCACAGCGACCACTAGTTGACTTCGAACGGGAGGAGATCGTTCCGCTCTTTACCATTGAGAAGATGGAAACCTCCGTTCTCATTCTGAAGAGCTATAAGGCTGCCGGCCTTTTTCCCGGGATTTCCCAGCGAGGCTTTGAAGAAGATTTTTCATTTCCCACCAATCCAGGGTTGTTGCTGAGAATGTACAATGCCTGCTTGGTTGAAAGAGTGTTTCCACCTCCCTGGAAAACCACCAGGCTAGTTCTTATTAGCAAGGGAAAAGGTGATATTGAGCTGCCGTCGTACTACGGACCTCTCTGCTGGACACGGCTGGAAAACTTTCTGTAAAGTTGATTCGTTCCCGCCTGATTTCTGCCGTGGTAGCTGTCGGGGACCTTTGCCCTCGTCAGTACGACTTCAGAAAGGGAGATCAACAATCGACGCGCTCACGGATGTACATAAAGCAGTTGAGAGAGCCGAGAGCCACAACCATTTCTCCCACCGAGTAGTGCTCCTTGTTATGCTTGATGTCAAGAATGCCTTCAACTCGGCGAGATGGGTCGACTTGTTGGTTGCGCTTTCGTGACACTTTCCGCATTTCCAACGTATTAGTTGCCGCTCATCGAGGACTAACTCCGTTCTAGGCGTCTGATATACGACACTCGAGACGGAGCGCGGACGGTAGAATTCACCTCTGATGCCGCGCAGGGTTCAATAATCGGCCTGGATCTTTGGAATATTGCTTTTGACAGCCTCCTGAGATCCAACTGAGACAGCGTCTTGGCCAATGTCGGGGATCCTCGGTCCAGCAGAAGACAGTTATAGATGTCTGCAGTACAGTCCGTGCTCCTTTAAGGGACAGAGGTGTGAGCAGACGCTCTTACCAAGGAATTTTATAGGTTACGACTCACCCGAGTTCAGCGTGTGTTCCGCCTATCGGACAGTATTCGAGCATGGACAGTATTCCTGGTGGTTGCCAAAGTCATCCCTTTTCTGCTTTGTATCCTTGGTGGAAGTAAGTTGGTTTTAATGGAAAAGACATATTTTGTATACTTCCACATAAAATTTATTAAAATAGCGCTTTCGCCGGTTAAGGCATCATCAGTTTGACATTGTTTACAGAAAAAAACATATGTGTAAAATAGAAGAAACATATGATAAAATAGAATAAAATTTAAAACTAACTATACAGACCAAAAACTAATAAGTTATAAAAGAATTATGTAGAAAAATATGGTTTGCAATTCATAATTTTGGAATGGATTTTCTTTTTTTCACTAATTCGTATTCACTAATTATAATTTTAAAAAAATCGTAGAATAAATTATAAATTTAACATTCGCACTGTTTTTAAGTCGCAAAATAATATAAGAAGTTACTTAACAAAATTAAAACCGAAAAACAAACATCAAGAAACCAAGAATGTGATATACAAAATTGACTTGTGGTTGCAACAAGACGTATATCGGCCAAACATCAAGACCTGTGGAAATTAGAGTAAAAGAACATATTTATAATTATAAAAAAGAAAATATTGAAAAATCTAAATTAGTTGAACATGCAGTAAAAGAAAATCATCATATAAATTTTGAATCGTCTAGTGTAGTGTTTAAAGAATCTTCCTGGACTAAAAGAAATAAAATTGAAAGTGCGTGTATGACAGTTTTAAAAGATAATTGTATTTCCCAACCTTCCATAAATTTCAGTGATATTTTTATACCATTAGTGAAAAAAGAAATCCATTCCAAAATTATGAATTGCAAACCATTATTTTTCTACATAATTCTTTTATAAACTTATTAGTTTTTGGTCTGTATAGTTAGTTTTAAATTTTATTCTATTTTATCATATGTTTCTTCTATTTTTACACATATGTTTTTTTCTGTAAACAATGTCAAACTGATGATGCCTTAACCGGCGAAAGCGCTATTTTAATAAATTTTATGTGGAAGTATACAAAATATGTCTTTTCCATTAAAAGTCATCCCTGTCAAAGCTCTTGGGCAGGGGAGAGGAAGGCGATTTATCAGAGACAAGGCGAGATCGGCAAGGACGCAGCAAGATCCGAAGAGCATGCTCGAACATTAAAGCAGTGACAACACATCTGGAAGCACGAAACTTAGGACGAGGGACTCCGTGACTCATCGAGCAGGTTCAACCATGGGGTCAAAAGGCGGCATGGCGAGGTTGACTACTACCTCACGCAGTTCCTGACAGGTCACAGCTATTTCAAGTCGTACCTGAACCGGATGGGCAAGATCGGTTCACCGGATTGCATCTACTGCCCGGGCGTTCACACCTTCTACGCTGTCCGCGTTGGGAAAAGGCCGGAGGCCACAAGAAAACTGGGTGTTTTTTCGATGAACACGGTCTGTGAAAAAAGATTATGAAGGATGAGAGGAACTGGGATTGTTTGTCACAGTTCGTCCGGGGCATCCTCCTAGAAAAAAAACCTGATCTGGACCGCGAAGTGACCCAGATCCCTTGACCGAGCAGGCTGGATAAGGCACGAGGCCCACGGGCTTAAGCCAAATTTAGGTCTAGCCTGAAGTAATGTGATAAAACAATACTAGGTTAGAATTCTAAAGAGTAGAGGAGGGTTTTTAGTGGATAACCCCATTTTTAGAGGAAGTCCCGCACTACAGGCTGGCCACCTGCGTGCGTAATTGCATTTTTCCTCCCTTTCACTAAAGAAAAACAAAAAGAAGGAACCATTCATTCCATCCCATAAAGTTATAATATCAGCAAAACAGGATTATAACACGTATATATACACCTTATACGTATATACCTACATATTACGTGTCTCTTTGCTGAACCAATCCAGTTTTTCTTATATATTATCTTAAGGGGATGTTGATGTACGGTTTCAACTGACAATAAGAGTATGATGAAGAGTATAGACAATTATAATTATGTACATCATTTGAATTATTTCAAGGAATGGTAATCTACAAGGTGTCTATGAAACACAGATCAAATCTCTGAGAATCGAACTTTTATATTATTATCTTTGATATATCTCGTGTTGTATAGAGCAATATATAGCACTATACTAGTTTCAAGCTACTGTAACCTTAAAAAATTTTAATTTAAACTACAACATTTTAAAGATCATTGTAATATGCTAGTACCAGTTTAGAAAAATGCCTAATTTTAATCATGGAATCAATGTAAATTAATCTCTGTCTGCATTAATTTTAAATTGAAAATGATATAAAAATAATCGAATAGACATTACAGAATTTTAAGTTTCATACGATAGAAGATCTAAAGTAAGGAACCATAACCGCAATTTCAATTATTTTTTCTTTTACACGGAATATTCTAATTTCTGTGTAGTTTATATTGTTATAATTAATAAATAAACAGTATCAATATCGATGAAACGATTGAAACATTTAATATACAATGATAAAAAAGTTGAGCTGAATCTAAATAAACAAATGTAATAAAAATGGTAGTTATAAAAGTTTATGTTAACTGATGCTACTTGACCATAATGACTCGAGTGCCCTCAGTAAACACACAATTCTTGAAATATATAAATGTTCCTCTCGCTGCACAAACCAGGCCAAAAGGTAAACAGAGTCCGGACATGTCTTTTCGGTGGCTACAATTTATGTTTGAGGATACGCTGAACATCTGTCAAAACAAGTTCTGTGAAACGATTTGGATGTTTGCGCTTGCTTACTCTGACTATATTCCTGTATGGTTTACTAAATAATAATGCTGTTCCTTGTATCTTATAATAATATCTGGTAAAGTGTGCATATATTCGTGTAAATTAAAGTAAATTTTTTATACTAATACCGGTATTTTACCGTAAACAGAAGACAATATTTTAACTTTTAACATGTAAGGTATAAAATAATAATTTCAAAGAAAACTTCATTCTAACGAAACAATAAACATTATTATTCTAACCTAAACGTGGAAATTAAAAATTACCTATATTTGTGTACAATAACTATGGCAGTACCTACATGAAATGTTGCGTTGAGAAATATTTATCAATTGATTAAACCAAGTAACATAGGATAATACGTTTTATTGACAAAAACTGTTTAATATAACATAAAGTACAAATATTATATGAAAGGTCTATCTTTTAGAATCAAATGAATGATAACTTTTGCTATTTAACAGTTCTTTTATATTACGGTAAATACTAACTAGAATGAAACCTTTTTTACTGATAATTTCATGATTATAAATTTTCATAGTTAAGGTTGATTACTAAATTTAGTATAAATTAACTTACACATTAGTGATAACAAATTCAAATCTGCTATTTTTTATATATTTAAAGCATACAATTTGGTTTTATAATGGCTTGAATAACCAACAGGATGTAACTTCCAATCAAATAATGATTAACCACTGAACGATTTTTTTTACCCAGAGACTTCATTGATTTTTACTTTTAGGCTAATGAAGAAACCTTAATCGTGTTTTATTAGTTTTTTATTAATTATAAAGTAATAAAACATTACAAACTTTGATGTAGTATTATGATATAAATATTACAAATTTATTGCAAACAATGATTCAAAATTTTAATTTAATTTATGCATAATTTTCATTTCCTATAGTATTTGCGTGGAAATATATAGATATGAGTAAAACATTGGCTAATGGCATTTAGGATGGCAATTACGTAAAATGGCCACCTTAAATCTGTGTGATTGTTTGTATCGCCGGCTTTCTAATTTTAAAGGAAGTAGTAACAAAATATAAACCTAATAAAACATTACTGAAACATGCTATTAGTTCAAGGCTTAATTTGTGACAAATTTAAATGTGTGATATCGCACTAATTGTATTTATTCATAAGTATACTTAGAATTAATAGATAAATATACCTAATACAGTTTTATATAGATTGAAACAAATAAATATGGTAATACTTGAATTAATAATATTGTATTGAGAAGTAAGCTAAGGGCATTGCTAGCTTAATTAAAGCACCAATATAACGGATTTTCGACTGATTTTTTTACAAATTTAAAGCAATATATGATGTGATATCTTATATTAGTTCAGATTACTAATATCTTTAAATAAACATATTTCTAGAACGTAACAAAGAAACAAAAGTTTTACGTATAAGTATAATTTATACATATTTATAACATTTATGTATAAGTATAACTGGATTTGTGTTAAGTACCATCCACTGGTATATAGAAAGATGTTTCATAACCCACCGGCTTAAATATAAAACACCTTTTTTAAAACATCAAGTCTAAGCCCAATGGTCACTTAAAATAATCATAAGATACACAGTAATAAAATAAAATCGGTAGTCATGTATAATATTAAAATTATAACACATGTATTTATAGACAATGTATATCGTGTTCAGATTGGAAAACATTGATTTATATAGTTAATTTTATAAATTCCGTTAGAATAAGCAAACCAATATTTTAAGTTCTTTAACACATATTAACACGTAGGACAATTTTTTAACAATATATTTCAAATTCTGTCAAGAATAAAACGCATAATTATTGTAACAAACTTATCTAAATTGTAGGGATATTTTGTTACTAATGTAGGTAGAGAAATGTTATTTAAGCATTTTTTAAACGTTTTGTTACTGTATTATTTTACTGTTACAACTATGGGTATGATCCCTAATAATCATAACACATACAGTATGTTAATGTTTACATCATTTAATCAATGGACTCAATTTTTGGAAAAAGAGTCGTAACATATGTGCAGAAAAATATTTGTTTATTTACGGCATTTTATTATCGAAGTTAAAAAAAATCTTTGTATCGGTTACACTGACTAGTGATACACTAAGGCAAAAGCTAAACTTGTTTAGTAAATACATTATAAGTAAGATTTGTAAAATTATTGTGCAAATTTATATCGTATATAATTTAAGTTACTTTATCAAAATAACTTGTTTACCTTTATATTTCCTTGCTAAACTAAATCTCTAGTTTCTTTAAATGCTTTTGAATAACTGATTTATCTTGGACACTTTGCTGTTGTGAAGTGGGACTAAATAGACCTATAAAAGCTAACATAGTATTGTTTTGTAGCATAATAACGTATTTTGATGCTGCTTATACATGTTCAAGAATTATTGGCTTAAGTTTACAAATGTACTTCACGGATTCAATAGAACTATACGGAAAATAAAATAGATGAAAAATAAATAAAATTAGCGTATAATAAATATAACTACAGATGCGAGTTATCTAAGCCTTATTAAAGGGCTTTTCCGATGAAATCATTTAATTGTGAAGGTATTAGTTTCATAAATTAATTTTACATTTAATTTACAACATTTATTTATTGGCTTTAGAATGGATGTTACATGATGTCAAATACAAATAATAAAGTTTTTTGTATTACAACCTGTAGTGAAATATCCACCGATGTATTGACTTATCTATGTCCTATTAAGAAATAAATGAGATACGACATCGAAGGGTGAAGCATGCTTATTAAAATGTTTTTAGAATAATTTATTTCCAGTTTCAAATAGTAAAAAAAGAATATAACTTATGGATAAATCAGTTAATAAATTCGATTTTACATCTCTCGGACACTGATAACGATGTTAAAGAGAAATCCTGATATATAATTGTAAGGAAAACTATAAGATCTACTGAAAATAAAGTTTTCATACGTTTCACATTATGTAAATATGCACCAACATTGAACGAGTTTCTCTAAACATAATAACACTCAACAACCTGATGTAAAATTTAAAGTTTATTTCTACAAGAGACAAAAAATATGTTTAGTTATTAGGTATATGCAGGAATTAATTATAGAGTTCAATAAAATGTAATTTGGTTTAACACTCCAGTAATTTTATTATTACACGACAATCAATCCTATAATTTTACCTTGTTTATAGTTATTTTTATACAACTATACAGAAGAAAGATGTTCTTAAAAAATTCCATCTGTGCACATACAAATAAATCATTTCATAAATATCTATAATGTATTCTGTCTTCTAGATTGCTATTAAAACTGTACGTGCAAACACATCAATCTTTTTTTTATTATATTCATGATAAACTAAGTTTTTTAAATTTTTTACTATTTTGTCATCGATAGAAACAAGTTATTTAATATTACCGTTTTGTTAATAACCTATTCTATTACAAATCGGTTTTATTCATCTCCTAAATAAAAAACGATTCGGAATACTCTGATGCTAAACGCTGATAACAATAGTGGATAGACCATTTAAGCTAGTAATTGTTTTTATTATCTTTTTTTAGAAAAAAGGTTTCTATGAAAACATATTTTAATATCTATCTAGAATATTTTTTATTTGAAATATGTATAATATTTATAATTACTAATCAAAATTTTACTAACAGTTAATATTTTAAATGTAATATTAGAATTATAATATAGATTAATATAATAAAATTATATATATAAATCTTCAATAATAAAAAGGAAGATATAAAGAAATCTCACTCTCTACACACACACACACACACACACACACACACACACACACACACGCGCGCGCGCTCGTGTGTGTGTGTATGTATGTGTGTGTATTATTGTATTGTAGAATGAAAAATAAATGAGATAGCAAGAATATACTTCGTTAAAAACATATTATATTATTATAACAGGGAAAGGGGTTCTCTAAAAACAAGTATTAATTATAACACAGCCTACTAATTAACTTGCCACTGCTCTCCTATGAGCTAAGTGGCTGTCAGCGCTTCCTCTCTGTTAGGAGACATGTTTAACTATAAATTACATCATGAAATCAATCCCTGAGCATATTTCAGTAATATTACAATTATATACTTAAAGAAACCTAAAACTCGTATTGAATTATTTACAAAATAATAGGAAGATTTATATAAAACTAGCTGTTACCCGTACATTTATTTTCAATTTACTATTTAAAAACAGGTCCTTCTCATAAATTCCTTTGTGAACATTTCTGATAATAAGTGATGGTCCTTGGAATATATTCCAATCTCATGACGTATTTATGATTAATTAGAATTCATTAAAAAAATTTACACTTTTACGCCTAATGTCGGAGAGTGATATGATTTTTTAGCGAGCTCCTATAAACAATAAACGTCTCTGCAACATTTATTTAATAGTGGAAGGAAAAGCTGCATTAATAATAAAAAACACTTTAGTTATTTTTACACAATAGAAAATACATACCGCCGCACATTTGCATTCTTTCTTCTACGAAAACGTAACTGCTTACAACCACTGTAATGCTATGTGTTGCTAAGTATTTGCATTTACAACCAGTAAGGTGAAAAACATAAAAAACCTTGTGAACACGTTAAGATGTATAAATAAGAAATATAAATATGAATATAAAACATTGTATGTTACCGTATTTTTTAATGGGTGAATATAAATATATGATATATAGTTTTATAGCAAAGTATAATGTCGTTTCTTAGTTTATAGTTCTAAGCACATTTTGACCATTCAACGTGCACTATATATTTTTGTGATAACTATATTGCATTCTATGTAACAAAGTATATCACTTTAAGTGAGATGCTTATAAGACAATTTAAGTTACATGAAAATTAAGAAAAGTATTTTAATATAATTTACAAATATACTTGCAATCAGGAAAATTTTATTTCACATATCATATGATCATAAGTAAAAGTATTAGGTTTAGGAATTTATATTTTATAGAATCATGCTTTCTCTTACAGATTCCAGCAGTTTTTCTACCCGAGTACCGCCGGAGCTCCAACATTCAAACGTCAAGTGTTTCTGTACTCTCTTGGTGTATGTGTTTTGTTTATTCTGTCCGCTACAATATTTTCCACCTTTCAATGGGTAAGAATTTGATATTAGTACTCAAACTTCATTTTAAATTGCATGTGAATAATCATACATAAAGTAGAAGTTATTTTTTTAATATTTTTCCTTGGCAATTAATAGGTAACTATGAACATGAGATATAATTAAGAATTCTTTATCAGTTTCATTATAATATTGTCCAATAATGAAAAATAAATTAAACTAAATATACCTCTGTAATTCATAAATATAATAAAAAAATGTTAGTAATATTATTTAAAAGTTTGGTATATGAGTCTCTCTTCAAGGTTTAGTGTGCTTAATTATAAGAAATAACTATGTGTTTCTAATTCGTTTTGTCAAATAAATATTTTCTGCTGAAGATTGTACTTTCAGTTTGTTTACAAGTTATCACTAGCGCCAATATTAACGTACAGACCCCGGTTGGATTTACTGTGGACAATTATTGATAGACAGATTGGGTCCTCTAATATCAAATGCTTTTGAAACCTTACACCTGAGAAAGTATTTGTTCCGTTAAATATTTCACTGGAATAGGCAAGAATAAAACTAGAATCCCCTTTTTCCGATGTGCCACACGACTGAGATAGTGCCTGTTATCCTTCTTCGTTGAGTGTGACAGTAAATGTTCCCTTACCCCAATGTTACACGTCCTGAATATCCCTTCACTCCGGGAGCAGCGCAATGGTACCTTACAAACTAAATACAAATAATGGTGTCCTCAAATTTCTGTCCTAAAGAATTTCAAAAAAACCTGTTATCTTTTTGTTACTTGTAGTAATTGTAATTTTAATAACACTTGGTATATAAACATAATATTTAAATGACTGCAATCTTAGACAGCGGTATTAGAAATGACAAATCACATATCAGCAATAGTTTTTCAACAGCTATTTCTCAACTATACATCATATATATTCATACATAAAAATGCGGTAACATACAAGGTTTTATTATTCATATATATATATATATATATTATATATATAATATATATATATATATATTTCATATTAACACGTCATAACTTGTTCACATGGTTTTTTATGTTTTTACCTGACTGGTGTAATTGAAAATACTTTAGAACGGATGAGCATTATAGTGGCTGTAAGTAGTTATTTTTTCATCAAAGAAGGAATTCAAATCTACGGCACATAATACCGTAGATTTGAGTTCCTTCTTTGGAATTATTTTCTTAAATTATTTTCTTGATTCAGAAACTATCTATCTATCGACTAAGGTACTGAAAAATACATAAGATAGAAGGTAGATTACAATGATAGCTAATAGTTGCTTTGTGAACGAGTTAGTACTTTTCATGTATGAATGTTTTTAGGATGGACAAAGCACACTTTGACGTAAGTGGTCACTTTTTCATTAAAGAAGGAATTCAAATCTACGGCAGTATGTATTTTTATATAGTGTAAAAGTATTTTAAAGTGTTTTTTTTTTTATTTTTGTTGCAGTTTTTCTTTCCAGCATTAAATGATGTTGTAGAGAGATTTTTTGTTGTTTACTGGAATTCTCTAAAACCGATTCACTCTCCTACCTCAGGCGCAAAAGCGTACCTTTTTAAATGAATTCTAACTGTTCTTAAGTACCTCATGAGACTGGAATATATTCCAAGGACCATAACTTGTTATGAGTATTGTTAAAAAAGGTATCTATGACAAGTAATAGTTTTTCTATAGTAAATGGGAAGTAAATGTAAGGTTAACTGCTAGTTTTAAATAAACCTGATTATTTTATAACTAAATAAATACGAGTTTAAGGGTTCTTTTATTTTACAGTTGTAATGTTACTAAAATGAGTCGAGGAACCGATTTAATGTTGTAATTTATAGTTAAACATGTCTTGTAAGAGAAAGAAAAGCGCTGGCTGCCACTTAGATCATAGGAGAGCTGTGGCAAGTCAATTAGTGGGCTCTGCTGTAATTAATACTTGTTTGAGCTTTCCAATTTGCCCATTTATAATAATATAAGATGTGTTACTAGTATACCTAGCTATCTCATTTATTGTTTAATTTTACAATCCAATACTATATATATATATATATATATATATATATATATATATATATATATATAAATTTAGATTAACGAATGTATACTTATTAACTGCTTTGTTCATTGGGGTTATTATTACAACAGTTCTAAATAAATATTCACTATGCATTATTTTATTTTAAATTATTCAATAGTGCGAACGAAAGGAAAAAGTTATACATTAGATCTGTTAATTTGTATCTACATTACACTAATTATCAAGCACTGTGAAATTAATAATTTATAAAATTTAAACGAAAACAAATGTTTCAGCTAATCTTTTGCACCTCGAATATTTAAGGTGTCAAGAGTTGTTTAGTTTCAGTTAAATTTGGATAATTAATCATTACATACTACCAATTTTTCTACAATTCCGTTGTTTCAGGTAAATTTATAAACTATTTCTCTTTATATTTAAATTCTGGATTAAACGTATATTTTAATAAAAATATAAGCCAAACTGTGCAAGGTGTTCACCTGTTAAGCGCCTAAGTGACACATTTTTATTTATAAGTTAACCTTTCAAAAAATAAAATGTCACAAACTTACGAATATTTATCGGGATTATAAAGCAAAATCTACTACAAAACGGATATACTGAACCATATGCACACTACAATGGTGGGATGTAGACACTTTTTCACAGATGTAGAATTTTCAGGGCAATGTATGTATATACTTTCTTGTTTAGGCCAACAATTTAAACTCTATTATTTAGTGTTGCATATAATCAATATGTACCTAGAATAGAGTGTCACAGTCTTAACCTAAAATAAGAGCCAGAGGCAATTTGATTATCTTTTAGACCTCTTAACAATGAGCACTGAAATACATCCGATTCAACATTGTTATAGTACTTCTTAATACTACATCATATGTGCTTTCAAAAAGATACCTACAGTGGGCTTAGTATTCTCTAAAATAATATTTTATTTGTTCTTTATTGTTGTTTCAGATATTTTTTCAAGTATCAAATAATGTTGCGGAGAGATTTTTGTTGTTTACAGGTGCTCACAAAAACCATTTTCCATCTCCGACTGCAGGTGCAAAAGTTACTTTTTTAAATAAAATTCTATTCTTAAGTTAACCATGAGACTGGAACATATTCACGGACCATCACTTGCGTTTAGTCTTGTTTAAATATACCTTTATGAGAAGGACCTGTTTTTCAATGTTAAATTAATTAGAAGTAAATGTGCGGGTAACAGCTAGTTGAAAATAAATCTTCCAATTATTTTGTAAACAATAAAATGGGAGTTTTAGTGTTCTGTAAATTATTGTAATATTACTTAAATGAGCCAAGGGACTTAGCACAGCCCGACCTGACAGTCACTTAGAACATAAGAGAGCTGTGACATGTCAATTAGTGGGCTATGTTATAATTAATTGCAATACACTTGTTTTAGCCATCCTCTTAGCCCAAGTTTATAATAATGTAAGATGTTTTACCGAAATACACCTTTCTATCCCTTTCGAATTTAATTCTCCTCTACAATACTGTTTTTGCTCTTACTAAAGGTTTTAATTAATTTTCATAATTTATTACTTTAAAAACTACTGCAGACAGTTTCCCTGTCATACCTACACACTTCTATTTTCGCGTTAGTTTTGAGATTCTGTGTCTTCTTATAATATGTAAGTCTGTTTTCTCACTACTTTTAGTAAAATAGTAGCACATTAACTCATTACTTTACTACTATAATATCTTCATTTATAAATCCTAAACTATTGAAAGTGTTATCAAAATCGTTATTTTTATTGAATTTAATAATTTTTACTGTATTTGATAGTAACGAATATAAACATAAACTTAAAAATAAACCGATACAGCTGAGTAATAAATGGTCCGGTATAACGTTATGAAAGTAAAAGGGTAAAATAGCCAACTTTGCTGCCCTTTGATCTTTTGAACCCAAAATCAATACATGTCTTCCTGGGTAGAAAAGAAAGCTATGTACCATGATTAAAGTCTTTAGAAACTGTCCTTCTATAGTTAGCACAAAATCACACAGATAAAAAGATAATTTTAAGAACAGATTGGATCTTTTATCATTTACCAAATTATAGTTGGGTTTAAAAATATAGGAAATATTTACTATTGATTCAATTAAATTTTATTCTTTTTTTTGTAAAATAAAAATAAAAATTAAGAGCAGAAGGATAACTAACACTTAAGTATAAAACCTAATAAATATCATCATCATACATGTATATTGTTTGTAGAAGTAACCTCCAGATTTCAGTATTATGTATATTACTAACGATGAGTTGAGGGCCGAGAATGCAGTTCCTTAATATATATATATATATATATATATATATATAATGTTATTAACTCCACTTATAGGGTTATCTATATATATATATCAATGTAATGAAAATGAATGTACACTGATGATGGTTAAAAACCGAAACACGTGTATGTAATAAAAAGTTTTAATTTAAAGGGTTTTAGTTATTTCATTACATTAATATATATATAGTATATATATATATATATATATATATATATATATATATATATATGTATATATAATTTTTTAATTCAAATATGTGTTTCATAGTATATATATACTAATATATATATATATATATATATATATATATATATATTACTTTTATTTATATTACTAATTAATATTATGTCCAATAATATAGGTGTAATTATTTATCCGTAATCTGCTGTTCTTAAATACCATAGAACTCCGCAAAGAATTTATTAACACAGGTCGGTTCGGTTTAAGGGAACAAATACTACTGAGAAATATCTACTAATCCAGGCAGGATTTTTACTGACTTTATCTCTTATTCAAGGTCTGACATCTTAGACCGTGCTCTAAGCAACTTGTTTAGTTATTTTCACCAGTCTATGAAATTCAGTATAAATTATTTAAAAGACGTTAAGAATGATTTCTTTCTGTGGTTTTGAATAAAATATGATATTCCCTTGTTTGCATATATCTTTTGTCTGTGCAAGAGTTTTTCTTTCCTTCCGGTCTTTTTTAAATAATTAGTGTTATAAATACATATGAATTGTTTAAGGAAACTTTTTTTATCATATTTTTATTAAATTTAACAGCATATATTTTGCTATCTTTTGGAGTTGCTTATTACAACAAGAATCACACATACAATTAGTTTTATTTTTTAAGACAGATTTACTTCAAAATCACATACATGGCAGACGAACAATTAAAGCTATTGGGATAACGAATTGCTTAAGATTGAAATAAGTTTTGAATAGTTTATTTTTACCCAAACTATATTCTTTTCTTTTCTATGTTCCTTTAATAAAGGGTAATGAATGGTACACACAAGGACTGTTCGATAATGCGGTAGTGTAGTTCGTCCACAGGAGTTTGCAATGAAAACCAGAATTTCTTGATCATTACTGAACTCACTATTGCGTAATCATACATGACACATAAGAATAATAATATTTTAGTTTTTCAACCCGCTGTTTGATTAAGTGTAAATTTCACACAAAAAGTCCCTCATCACTCCAACAAACAAATAAAACCATATTAATGTAGATCAACCAATTCGCAGGTATTTGAATGGAAGTTGCAACAAATAGAAGAAATATATTTTGTTTTATCTCTTTCTAATGTCATAAAAAGAAGAAACTTTAAAACCTCGTCATTCTTCAAAAAGACAAAATATATATTTATTATGTATTAACTAACCAATGGGGTTAAAAAGTGCTTGTCAAATGGACAGGGATTATATATTCCTACTGCAAAGCTATATAAAGTTTACAATTGATACACATATACGGTACAACACGTGTCTAAACTTTTAACTGTAATTGATTTTTTTGATGATCACACCTATAAAGGTATAAATATAGTCACAACCCTAGTGTGACAATTGTTTTTATATTTCCGGCTGTCCTAGAGAAATGAATTTGATACCCACGCATAATATACCCTCAATACACCTACGGAGCGAAAACATATATTGACTTGAAAAATATAAATAACGACTTCGATATTTAATAGGAACTCGTGTGCAAAGTTCCAATAAACTAGTAATTGTATATTAAAAATTATGATTTACTTATGATTAGGTTATTTTTCGTAAAAGTGATTGTAAATTTTTATCATCAGCTGTGCATGTATGAGGTAGAAAGTACTCCCGAAGTGTGTGAAAACATGCTTTTTAAAAACTTCCATGCACAGTTTTAAATCTAAAACTCATTTTAATTTCAAGATTTCTTGTTGTCATAAAAGAAATGGACACATCAATTACGCTCAGCCAAATTCCATAGTTGTATATGGACCATCAACAATTTCTTTTATACACCGAGATATATATTTGTTTTTTCAAAATATTGAGTCTAAAGATGACATTTTTCTCAAAATATCTTTCCACGCGACACATTTATATTTTGTTCTCCAAATTAGGTTTGTATTGTTGTTTTCATGTAATAACATGTTCAAGTGAGCTATGGAGGGGGGTATTATAACTTACGGATTTGCTGAAATTAAATAGTTTCACCGTCTTGGAACATTGCACCGTTTACTTTTTTTATTTTATTTTACTCAAGGAATGAAAATGTTTAATTTTCAACATTTATTTAATTTCTCATAGTTACTATCCATAACAGCAATCAAATTATGTATGCCAACTTTCAACCATATCCTATAGAGGTTAATTGAGTTATCATTGAACTTATCGAACTTAGACTTGGTATTGTACAATAAGGAATATAATAGAGAAGTGCTATTCAAAGTTTAAAGTCTATAGATAATTTAAATTTCATGATATCCTGCATACAGACAAACAGATAGGCAGGCAAGTAGGTAAACCTGAAAAGAAAATTGTTTTCACCCTCTTTGATTTAAGTTTAGCCAATAAAGACTTCCGTTCATTGAGTATGCTCAGGGAAAAATATACAATGAATATTTCAATCATTAAATATGTATACATACATTTTACATTTAATTACATTTTCAATAAAAATCTATGTAATAAAATTTGATTTTTACAATGGGCATAGTTTTTTTGAGGTTAGGAACACCAATATATATAATGTATATAACAATAATTAATTTTGCATTACTGTTATTTGTCTAAGAAATTATAGGTGGTGTATTTTTTATATGCGGTAATTAGAAGAAAACTCATTCTTAGATTTACTTCATATAATGTATAATTAGCTTGTGATTTAATCGATGTTTGCTAATATATAAGAATTTACTGCAATAAGAAGTTTTCTTAGATTGTATAAGAAAGAATGTATACCATTATTTATAATAATACGATTTTTATATCATAAATTTATGGAATATTTAATAAACACTATTATAAGTAACAAATGATATCTAAGGAGCTATATATGATCTATTATAATGACAGAAATTGCAACAATAACAAATATTAAATGGTTATTTAATATACCTTATTTATGGAGTACCTTCATAGTGCACTCTTCACGCATTATAGATGTTTTGGAGAAATCTAAAATATTCACGCTTCTTCCACTACATATATACTTCTACTACACTACACATAGATGATCTGATCTAGGCTGAAACTGAGTATCACATTACTTTAGCTGAGTTTAGATTAATATGTCTGCTCATTTAAATTAATGCAATTTCCGAAATGTTGGCTTCGATCCAAATATTGGGAAGATTTAATATGTTTCCCCGGCCATTTTTTATATAGCAGGGTAGTATAATTATAATATGTTTTAATTTAGGCATCTTGAAATGTATTAATTAATCAATAAATTTATATATTTATTAATTTACAGTTAAAATAATTCATTGGTGAATGGATTATACAGAGAAAATATTATTAAACTCATTATGTAGTTCCCAGTATATATTTCTTTTTTATGAAAATAAAAACTACTTCCAGCGTTACGTTCAAACAAGTATTTACTACCCATTGAATGTTATAAATAATGTAGATATTGTTTGTTAAAATATATTTTCTTTGTTACCAATTTATATAGAATTTAATAATTTTTCAACTATCAGGATATATTTATAAAGTTATCTTATATATGAAATACTTTTGTTAATTTCAGAGGAATAAAAATGTTATTAATGTTTAAATTTATTGAAAAGACATGCATTTCTCGTTTTATAATGTACGAATAAGTTAGTTACTGTCTTTGATCAATTAAATATTTCATCTTATAAAATCTCTTTAGTTAAACAACAAAAAACAGTGTTGGAAACCATTGATGCTCATACTCACATAAAACTTTGTATTCGTTTTTTTAACTATCCGGTAATTAACGAAACCTTCAGAAATATCCCACAGTGCTGTTTAGCATGAAAAACCAGATGTGTATTATGTGAAATTCCCGTGAGAAATCTGAAAATTACCTCTGCAGTTAAATAGTTCCCTGGACGCTACGCTCTCATATCGTTGTTTCATTGTGATCTGTGTTTCCTTCTCTTTTAAAACTACGATAGATCTACATGTACCCGCTTTATTTAACATTAGTATTAGTCTTTAAAGTATTGATGCATTTTACATTGCTATATGTTATATTCCTTTTAAAAGCAGTTACCATGCACTTCGCAATCAATGCCCTACTGAACAAATTGCAAATTCTGCAGTTAATTTAGTGAAAGCTAATGGATACTTGCAATAGTTCTACGGAAAGAGAGATCTATCTAGTAGATATTTTAGTGTTTATGATTAAAAGATTACATTAAAATGAGACTAGTTTTAATTTCTGTTTTTGCGCGTTTAGTAGCACTTTATATACAGGGTGACAATTAAGTCTGGAACCCCCTTTTTAATTTTTGAACCACAATAGAAAGAAATACCAAAGTTCAAACGTGCTTACTGGTGATAGTAACGCAGACATCTGCCCAATTACCGACCAGATATTCCCTTTGGGGGACGGTCCACAAGGAGTCAGACAAAATTCTTAAATAGCAGCATAGGTCAAGTTTCCTATAATACCTGCCCAAACGTTAAGTTTCTGTGGATGCTGTGTATGACTCAATCTGCCACTTTCACATTCTAACAGTAATTGTGTTATTGGTAATAATTATTGATTCCTGGCTTTGATTTACTACATTGACCTATGATACCAAACTTGACCTATGCTGCTATTTAAGAATTTTGTCTGACTCCTTGTGGACCGTCCCCCAAAGGGAATATCTGGTCGGTAATTGGGCAGATGTGTGCGTTACTATCACCAGTAAGCACGTTTGAACTTTGGTATTTCTTTCTATTTTGGTTCAAAAATTAAAAAAGGGGGTTCCAGACTTAATTGTCACCCTGTATATATATATATATATATATATATTATATATATATATATATATATATATCTGTGTGTGTGTTTCGAATAATCCGCATTATTAAACAAAACACATTTTATCCCTTTTATTTTGGCCTAGGATTTTTTTTGTTTTGTGCTGAATAGTCATTTTAGTGTACTCGTATTATTGTACATAAAAATCCTTGTGTCAATAATACCAAGAACTATAGTTTAAGAAGTGTTTCTTATTACTTTTGATTAAAAGTTTGTTTAACAGAGGTAAAAAATATCACATTATTTACGCTGAGCCTAATGGAGTGGGATATAATAATATTTTCCTCGCCAGGATAGAATGCCTCATTACTCTTACAAGGCTGCATGCTCCTGACATTGTTTGTAATATCTGATATACTGTAGCGTAGATACTCGAATTTTTTTTAATCACTATTATTCCTAAATATAGTATAAACATAGAATAATTACCTTTACTCAGTTATGTTGTCTAGAATCTTGACATAACTGTAAAAAATAGATTTAAAAATTTGGACACAGAATGAATGGAATAAAATAAATAAATTTACACACATAATAAATAAAATAAAAATTATTAAGAATAATTAAACAAATTATATAGCATAAACATAGCACTGACATATTTCGTTTGTATATGATATAATATTAAGATATTTAAATAAGACTATTTCCCATGCATTATTATTATTATGTTCTGGACCATTAATCACTGGCCTGTGGGCTGATCGTGTAACACAGATTAAGAGCCAGATTCGACACAGAAACTAATAATTAGGGTTATGGTCAAAAAAGGGTCTTATCCTTTAAATATTTAATTTGGACAAATTATCTGCCCATGTGTCAACTTTAAGTACCGAAAAGTAAAAAGTTATTTTATTGCCAGTGTAGAGGAATACTAATATATTTTGTAATTCTGAGTGAAAGCAAATTTAATCTAATAATAATAAGAATTGTAATGGAACCCTGTGATAATTTCCTCGGGTGGACATGTTTATTATCTAAAATAGCAAGGAGAAAAGATTAGACTAGTTTATCTTGTATTTGCTAATATTTTACAGTGGTAAAACGGAGAACATAGTTGAGAATTAGATCATGTATGTATTGAATCTTATTTGAATTACTCGTAATAACTTTCTCGTATATTTTGTATTATATACATAACATCTATGTAATTTATATACACTAGTTTTTATATAGATGAATTAATCTAGCAACTAAATTAATTGTTTAAAACGAAGTATTATATCATATGATTAACTAACAATTATGTAAATATTTTAACCTGTGTCTAGTGGATCTTTATGGATATAATTTTAAGCGCTATAGTTACACCGAGACACAGTCCCTGTATGGATTAATCAGGGCTAGGACAATTTAACACGTTAAATTCATCGCTAAAAGTGGTGCGATAATTCTCGGTTTCATGTTTTAAAACCACCTTCAATACTATACAAAATTTTACACTTTAATGTTATTGGAGTACAATCGAAAGATGTGGTCCTCTCAGTGCATTGTTTAAAATCATATATTACATGTATAGATTACAAGGGCAGAGGCGAAGAAAAAAACTAAATGCAGGATTAGCAATACAATTTTCTTACCTAATGGAAAATAATTTAAAATTAAAAACACTTGTTTTATGTAAAATATCTGAGACATTGTCCTTAATCCTTCTGGTCATTAACACGTATTTTTCCACAAGATATCGCAGTGCCAAGGGCGGAGCTGCAAGCTATCAAGTCCTGGCCATCAGCGTAAATATTGATACAGAGCCCAGGGTCTGTAAGCTCAACAGAATTATTATTAATGTTGGCCTTAATATCTAACAAACCTTACTGTCATTTCAAGTAAAAATAATTACAAATAAAAGTTACACCAGTGAGAGTTGATAGGTTGTGTTTTACTAATTGAATAACTATAAGGAGGTTAAAATATTTGCGAGACTGTTACTAACAGCGATAAGATGTTTTGGAATCAATAATGTTTACTTTAATAATCAATCCTCGTAATGCCACATAACAGACTCTACTAAGGTAAAAAAATTAACTGCACATTTTCAATCTCGTTATAGAATAGAAAAAGACAGAAATAAGGAAAACCATAAAGAAAATACATTTTCATGTTCCACAGGCCGGCAAAAGAGGAATTGTGTCAGCCCGCTGGGTGAGCGCATTCGTTTATTTTGAAGAAAAATTCCACGAATGGACTTCTACCACCATAGAACTCATCTGGGACTATGTAGAGATAAAGTTTCATATTAAATTTAAACACTAACAGATGGAATGTTTCTCAAGCTATATGGCCACATGATATTTTTTTCTTTTTTTAATAATTATGGTTGAATAATGTAAGAATATTTAAAGTTACAGATAATAGCTAAGCAAATAAAACGGAATTGATGAGTTAAATCTACTTTTGGTGGGAACCCTTAATATTTGTCTTTTTTATATCGAGACGAATAAAGTTTTCACATTTAAAATTGCATACAGGATAACATTATTTAATAAAACAATTCTAGAATGTATGTCTTTCCATCATTATTTTATAATAATACCAATGCAAAAGTATTAGAGACATATGCAAAGACACGAACCATTATCAAACGAAGTGTTGTTTGGGCAGAAAAGAAGATTTATTACCCAATAGTCTACTAGCCAGTTCCTTTACGTCATCGAGTGGGCCAAGAGACAGTCAAAATAAAACTATTTCATCACCTCATGGGAAAGGTTTTGCTAACGCTCAGCCAATTAGAAGAATAGACACAATTCGTTCTAGAAGAAGATAGGTTCCTTTAAATAAATAAACGAAACCGACTGCTTTGTAATGTACATATAATTTAAGAATGAATTGTTTTATTTTTATTTATCAAAAACATATGTTTAAATATATTGTATAATTTATATTATAGTAATATATTATTAATAATTTCATGTGTATCGCATGTCTAATTAATAATGAACCAAGAAAAAAAATAATGAAAAAAACCACGTACGACGCGTATCTTGTAACCGACTCGCTGATATCGCTTGGAGAATAACCAGTCCATTATTTCACTTTTAAGATTACCTGCAAATCATACGGGATGAAAGTCATATGGAAATAAATTTTACTGTCAAAAATATTCCCAGTACGCGGAGTGGTAGACCAAAAAGGCGGACGTATAATCCGATAGATGGACATGTATTATTTTACAACTCATTCATATTCATTTACAAATGCAGTGTAATGCCAGATGCAAAGTTTACAGATAAAATATTTCTATTACAGACATATTGTGTACATAAATTTTATTGCAAATAGTTGGGATTAGTATGCTATTATTTTACGTAGCACTCGGTGAAAATTGACTATAATGCGATTCCTTCGTTCCACCATACTTACATACATTATAAAATCAGTTTAAATGTATTGTATTTGACGCATCATAATGTTTATATTTTTGCTAATACGCCAAACAATTACGTGGTATGACATGCACCACTATAAAACTCAATTTATGTCTATATAAAAATTAGGATTTACGTAAAATCGTAAAAACTCGTTCTCGAAGAGGATAGGCGGAAATAAACTTTTCTAGAACTTCGAGTGGTAAATTATGCTAATCCACAGCCTAAATTTCATGCTTCAAAATTACTACAATTTGAGTCTGTGTAAAAAATGACAACATTATCATAAACACAACATCTGCGGGGAATCTCGTCATGTTTTCTGGTCCATGATTGTCTGCAGGGCTCTCAACTGTGATTATGTTTCCCATTACACATGTTCATTGCAGTACCATGATTCTACCATGTTTAATACACTTTATCTTTACAACAAACTATAATTTAATGAAATAACTATATTGTTTTTTTTTTATTTACAGTATCTCTTTTGAGCCAATAGAGGAATATGTATAGGAGAATATAATATTTCCAGCTTTTTTAATTCCTCCTTATTTTATACATATTTTATTACCCATTCTGTTTTGATATTTACATTAATGAGGTATAACTTGAAGAATCGGTTAGGTGTGGCTACGAGTAGAATAAGGTAAAAATTAAAATTAATATTTGCCGATACAGTAACATATTTTGCTCTCTAGCTTAATTATTCTCAGTCCTTTATATTACTTTTCAATTATTTTATTGTAATCTCAATTTAATTAATTATTGCATAACCTCTAGTGCAAAGAAAACAACTATATTATTTGTAATTCCGATATATTGTACTCATTGGTATCAAAGGATCCATAACAAAAAATGAACTGAATACATGAACTTCTGGCAATAATTTCCAACAGTCAAGAGAGAAAAATGTCGGAGAGTGGAATGTAGGTCTATAGTGGTATTCTAAAGCAGATTTGGACCATTTTACTGATTCTTATATTTTTTTCCTACAGTTTAGAAAACTAAATATTACAGAGCTCAATAGAAGTTACTCAATCCAGAGAGATACCTTTGACGTATAATTAAAAATAAGAAACTGAATTATCTGTGCTATATTTAGGATTATCTGTGGCGTTAATAATTCCATCATTAATATACTATATTTGGGAGTACCTTATATTTGTACACCAAATTTCAGTAAATAGAACTATACAGTTCTCAAAGTTTATCTACAATTGCGAGTACAGACTGACAACCATTTTCAATGTACAATACAAAGTTGAAAGCAGTGAAACTAAAAGCACTGCTGGAGAAGCAACTTCATACTTCAAACAAAATTAAAATGTATTACCAGCTTGTAATAGCTTCGCTTACCATTGATTTAAAGGATAATAACGTTCGAATTGTTACAAAATAAACATATATTTTATAAATATTGATTTTTGTAATATATGTTTTTCTTATATTCCATCAATTTTTACACAGCAATATAATTTTTTGTAACACATATTTTGACTCAATGATATAGTTTAAAAGAAAACTGATATTGTTTGTACCTTTTACCAAGAATTAAGATGATTAAAATTTACTTGAAAGAAACTAAAACTGTATTTAGAAAAATATTTTATTTTAATGTCACTTTATTATTTAGGTACAAATTGAAAACTATATAGAAAATCAACCTTCTTTTCTATGGGTACGGCATCTCATCACCATAATGATGTAATTTTATAGGAGTTAACGAAACCTTATTGCACATCTTGTTGGTAACAATTATAGCAACGAGAAAGTTGCAGAGTACACAAATTTATAAACTTACTGAATTCCATTACATGAAATTTATTTTAACCCTTTCCGGGCCAGGCGGCAATATATTGCCGCCATAGACCGCGTCCGATAAGTGCCAGGCGGCAATATGTTGCCGCCTTGATATTCGTCGTTTTCTTAAATAAATACGACGTCAAATGATTAAAGTTTTATGTTTTTTTTATTCCCTGGTATATTTGTAGATAATTAATATGAATATCATTTTTATTTTGGAGGTCTGTGCATTTTTATTGGGTAATTTTTACGTGACATTATCAGCTGACTCGATCTATTGTTGTTAATTCTTTATGCTTTTGTGTAATCGTACTATTGTATGCTGGATTCGTCTTCATTATTTTATTTTGTGGTTGTAAATATTAGTAGTGTTTAGTAGTTACCTGCGTAGCGATTGTGTGTAGTAGTTACAATGACTGACAATTTGCGATCTCACGGGAGTGAAATTGTAAGTAGCATATTTGTAAATAGAAAAAGTGTAAATAAATTTCAAATAAAATTGTGTAAATATTTCTTGGTAAATAGTGTCTTTAACTGCATTGAAACTGTTTATGGATCCTACAATCATCTGTTTACCGGTAAATCCATAATGTGAATATTTATTTTAAGTTTCTTGCAGTGTAATAGTCAGTTGCTTTATCATTTATAAAATGTTTGCGAAGTACAATTATGCGTATTTATACAAAATGTGTAATAAAAAATTTATTTATGAGAGAAATAACACAAAATTTTGTATGGTTGTTCCTTTCTAAATGTACAATATAATAACATAGCTTCATACGGTAAAATTATTTTTCATTTTTTTAGTTATTTGCAAAAAAAATAAAAAATAAATTTTTTTTATGTAATCCATTACAACATTTTTTTTAAATTTTACATTACTTAAAACTACATATATATATATTTTTTTTTTTATAGTAATATCTATACGAGTAATTCGGTGCAACTTTTAGGTCATTCTCTAATGTTTATGAAAAGTTATAAATTTTAATCTAAGAGACTGCAAAATTGCCAATTTTAGCCTGGCACTTTTGGACTAGTCACAAGGGGATATGATATGTGAAAAAATTTTGCAACATCTCATATTTGGTCCTGGCCCTGAAAGGGTTAATATCTGAATCACTGAACAAGATGGTAACCATAGAAACAAGATATTTCATATAAATAATGTAAGGCAGTTTTCCCTCAGACAGAAATAAAATTCTGGAGCTCTTTAGGCATTAAGCTTTACCGACACCCAGCCAGAAACATTTAATTCATAAAATGTTGAGCTAAAAGAAATATGAAACAACACACAATTTCTTCAAAAACCATGCTATATTGGATATTACTTTTACAATGTGTAGTAAATTGGTATAAAGGGGTTTAAAATATTACTTTCAGCATTATTTAGAAATGAAATGAATTGAATTTGGTAAGAAAAAAATACCTTACAGAATATTGATGAAAGTGATTAAATGCTAAACAGTACGCTACAAGGCTTAACGGGTTACAGAAGACAAACATTTTAGAGCCTAAGGAGTTTAAAACCAGGATAATTTCAAGGAATCCTATGTTCTTTTATAAGTTTCCAAAATATGTGGAAAACATTTGTTGGTTCTTTTACATCTGAGGTAAGATATTTGCTACACCGTCTATTATGTGCTTCTATTCTAGTTTGAAACAGTATATAACTCAAATTATCATTAGTTAATAAGATTTGGTTTGTAAAAAATAACTCTAGTTTTTATTTTATCCCTTGTTTTAAAAACCTTACGATTGTAATATTTAAATTTGTATTTTGTTGGTAATAATTAGATATCATGGAACAAGCGTTAATTTATTTTTTATGAAGCAATGTAGAGAAGGAATGTACGTTAATTCAACTTTAAACGGTAAAGTTTACCCAATTTTTGACGATTTTAATTTTGTTAAATTATTTTGGTTACAATTGGCTACGAAAACAACAGGATATTACATTCAATATTTATTGTAATTTATATCTATATCATTCTTATAAATATGGCATTTCTTTCACACAATGGCAATCATACATTTTAATGGACCGATATACTCTAAAAGTTGTATGATCACCAGGACAACTCTAGACTTTATGGTAATATCTATTCTTAAGGAAGACTAAAAACTATTTTAACTTGTAGTTATCGGTTCTGGGAAACTTAAGCTAGAGATATTTATCCAATGTATATATCTGCCATTGGACCTGTTGAAATTGTAGTTCGAAGATGCGGTGTGTGTGTGGCAGCATTGGGCAGGTTAAATAGCATACCAGCGAATGTCTTGCAAATTCATCACTAGATCTTTCTCGTGAGCTCCATTTGCGACGCTGGAATAAGGCTCCCGATTTATATATCGTGGTCTTATATTTCAGAAGAAATAATAAGAAACCGTATTCATTCGGAAAGAATCTAGTACGAATCAGGATGCAGTATCTGCGATTAAAGTATTTTTACCTCTTGTACAGGATCTCTACGGAGGTAATGGTCCCTATTTTCTGTCCAATACAGACAACTGAACTGATACACTAAACCAAACGCATACGCACTTTTGAGTGTTTTGGTGAGGATCAAGGTTTACTTTATAATAGCAATACAATAAATAATTGTACTAATAATCACGTGGCTTTTATAAAGTTGTGTTACTTATAGTTTAATATGAAGAGAAAGTTATAATAAAGGAGAGCATTATTAAAGTGTAAACGGTTCTATATGTATGTCATTTAAATAACTTCATTATTATCCCATAATGTTACTTCATGTCGATCTTACAATACAAACATCCGAGTGAAAACTCTTTCTTTGCTGTGCACACGGAATACTGAAAATGGGATTGCAGCGCCAGATTATTTATGTAGAAGCTTGTACACCTTACGTCACGCCGTGTATTTTCTGTTATTACAACTCTACTCAACAAATATGCATTGTCACCGATAAACACGTTGTGAATAAAAATTACTCATGAATATCTTGTTTGCATTTTCATCACGAGCAGTCGTCCTGAAAACAAGCAAACTTACTTACTTAATACATATTCATACATTAGATTAGGTTCAAACAGAGGCTGTTGTGTTTTTTCTTTCTGACTGTAGTAGAGAATAATTTCATTTAAAATAAACGTATGAACTGCCAAAATGAATATAATCAAACGTTTGTGAACTATATAATATACAGGATTAAAACATAAAACTTTAAAATCGAGTCTAAACTAAAAACATAAATTGTTTTAAAGTATTTTATATACATCTCTGGCTAAAGGTAGCAGAAATTTAAAGACAATGCTCCTTATAATGCTTTACCATTATCACGTTGAATTACACATTCATTTGTCAAGGCCCAAAAGTATTCAAATTTATTAACCTTATGGACTACCTTTATTATCATAGACTGATAAATTTAATTCTCACAATATAGAAAACTATAATCGTGTAATAATAATTAGAGAGTGTAAAGCAAACCACAGAAACAATTAAATATAAGGAAGATTAGCACATATTAGAACCAATCAGGTGATAACAAGATGGGTAGTGTATTGAGAATTACTAGTGTATTTCAGTATTAAGCTATTTAAAACTAAACAAAGATTATCTCATAGCTGTTATATTATCAAATTCAAAATCAAAAGACCAGATTCCAAATAATTTTTCATTAATAAAGGAATCCACAATATTGTTTACAACAATGGTGATGCTTAAAATATGTCGCTTCCCTTATAGCGTCCCTTTTTTAAATGCCTATTTAAAGGTTGTGTGAATAAATATCGTCCAAATCTCCTCATAGTATTTAACTTTTTCAATTATAGACAAAGCGGTTGGAGATTGTCAACGTATCTTCATGCGAATCATCAGATAATGTACTGGAATAAAAGATTTTAAACGTATTCTTATAAAAATTCTAACCTACTACTTATTGACCCGTGCATTACTAAAGTAGATCTTTATAAATTTAAATGTATAGTTTATTTAAAAATTCTTTAACTCATAAAACCAATAGGGATTTTCAATATGAAAAAGTTTTAGCACAAGATCATTATTTTATTCACCATTGTGAATAATTGTGTGAAATCCTGTAACCTATCCAGCATAAATTGTAATCTATTTTCAATACTTAAAACTAGAGATAATGGGATAAAATCTGTTCCCGATCATAGTCCGCAGGAAATTAAAACTAAACTGCCAAGATTCAAAATTGAATATGTCTTATGTTAAAACATGTCAGGCCAATGTATTAAAATCTGTTTGGTCTGACAATTTCTGTCAAAATTTAAGTCACGAAATACATTTGCGTATAGGTTTTTTACACAAAATGAAGGCAATAAAATAATTTGTTATTCATTTATTTAACGGGTCATCCTTACTAAAATCTATTAGCCAAAGGGCTGAAAATATTTAATTTATGTAATTTTGTCCGCATATTATCTGGAAAAATTAGTGATAAAAAGAGGTAATAGAAATGCTAAAAATACTAATTCCATTTTTCTTTGACATGCCTACACAAGGTATGGATGAATGGACAATTACACAGAAAAGCTACTTCTGTTTACCTTTTTATGCACGAGACACATCATATATAGATAACTCTGCAAACGCTTGTGGTTTTGAAAACTAGACGTCTACACTCTGAGATAACCGATTCTCTCGCAAATTGATTGTACACGTTTTAATTTATGAGAGTTCATATATCATGCTCTATTTCATCTTTTTTATTCTATATACACGTATACACATACATGTTACTACACATGTTTCATCATACGCGACTTAGTTTGTTAATAAATGCATTGAGCTCGATTGTATATATGTTATTGTATCATGAAAAAAATATTTACCACTGAAGCAGAGGCAGTCTGAGATAAATTACCTCAATACCCACTGTCGCGCCTTAAAAAAACAGAATACTGAAATTATGGTTACTAAATTAGTAAAAATGACACACAGATTGTCATCTATTTTAAAAAACTATATTTTGTTTTTGTAATTATAAAACTACTCAGCCCCACTAGCACAAGTAACAGTAACTGTTTCATATACATGGATTAACCTTATTATAAAATAGATCACTATTGGGTATGTACTTGAAGTTTTCCGTATGCATTTGTTTTTATAAAAATATTTATTTGGTCAAGTAAAAAATTGTTGTAGGTCTGAGGAAATATCTTCCAAAGTCAGGTTAAGATCAAAAAATATAATTTAGGTTCCGTGGAAAGACCCTGACAAACACAGTTTTCATAAAATTTGTGAATCTTACATTGTTCTTAATTATTTATTATGTCTAGACAATCTAAATACGCGTAAGTTCCAAATTACTCTGTGATCTCTGCAGTAGTATTTGTGTGGTAAATCCGTTGTAAATAGGAGTTGTATTTACAAATACAAGCACTAATCGATAGAAAATATTTGGTTAACGAGGGAGAAGAGATGTAAGCTTGTTATTATTTAAACAGCCATCTGCTTTGCTCTCCAGGGTACTGAGGTAGAACAACTTTAGTTCAATTATATATCTTGATCCCAAAATAGTCTGGGATTTATTAAATGTTTTACATTTTACTCTAAACGATTTTATAAAAAATGTGAAATATAATAAAATTTATCGTGTGTAATAATACTAATCGTGTCTTTAGTAAATATTATCAAACATAATTTGAACTTGTCGAAAACACCAAAACTATTTAAATCTAAATTATTCTATTGTAAAAATATGCTTTCTTTAATGAAACTTTCATTATAAATATCTAAAAGGTAGGGATATAAAAAGTTAATACATATTCACTTAAACTTGGAAATTGTATTTATTAAAATATTGTATTCTAAACAATACTGTTTACATATAATTCTTAATTTGAGTGTAAAAAATAATTGAATGGTTACGATTTATATTTGTATAACGGTAAATACAAATTTCCATCTTTCCATAGACTTGACTAATATTAATTAAATTTATTCTATAAAAAAAACTAATTAACCATTACATGAAAATAGAACTAATACACTGAAGTTATTTTGGGTTATAATAAACAAACTTTAAACTTAACTGGGTGAGAGAGAGCCAGGAACCGGAATGGCGTGCATACTTTTGAATCTCGCGTTGAGTAATACTGCTCCTGCTCTCGCTGACGCAATATCCACAGGCATGCTTAAGTTATCCCTCAGTTTTCAAGCTTATTGTTTCACGTGGATTAGCACAACACATTTATGTTTTCACCATTACTACGTTTAAATGTTGCTTTAATTATTAAAACAGTAGTTTCAAACAAAGCTTCAAGTGCATGAGATTGAATTGATTAAGTAAACTTCAGTGCTTATTTTAATGTAACAGAATATTTAACCACATTTTGTGCGGTAAATTGCTAATTTATTTACAGCCATATAGTTTTGATTTAACTAAGTCGCAATTTACCCTCTGTTTTGATTATGAGTTCCATAGTAAAAGTGACTTTGTTCTGAAACTGTAATTTTATGCTAATAACAATTAATTATCTGGAAACGTTCTTTGGTAACAATGCTGCATTTTAACTGAGACGAAACTTGTAATTTAACTTCATTATTTATTTGCGTAATACTCTATAATTATGTCATGTACTTAACGTTTTAGAAGTACAAATAAAGAGTTTAATTGGTTATACATGATTAAGTTTGGCATATAGTGATATTTTATAAGTAAAAACTCACGTTTTTATTATTGTAAGTCACCTAAAATTAATTAACTGTAAATATTACTTAAACACTTTAGAGTAGTCTAATGAATTTTTGTGATTATTTTTACTGTGAAGATTAAGTTGATTTCATGATAATCTTTAATCTTCTTTACTGAAAGATGTAAACAGCTCACACACTTCCCAAAATGTAAGATTATACCGATCTACGTGTCTCATAATACGCTTCTCTTAGGTTACATGACAAATTTCAGGTTTATAGTTCATTTTATTCTTCAGCTGCTATATAGACACAAATAAAGACATAATATCATATAAAAATGTATATATGTATGAAGTGATAGGTCTCAATAGCAAAAAATACCATGGACGAACATGTAACTACATAGAACTTATTCTTGACTACGTTCCATGAAATATTTTAAAGTCTATAGATAAAAATATTACCCTACATTTGTAACGGAGAGTTATACTACATGTGCTATTATGCCACAATATGTTAAATTTTATGTAATTTTATTCATATTGTTTAAAAGTTGTTTATTCCGTTTAACGTTTTAACGAATTTAACGTTTTCATTTCGGTAACAAATAATATCTAAAGAAGATTTTTGGTCATGTGCAGCTAAATTCTATGGTATTAAATTAAATTTAGGGTTACCTGCAATAAGAATATATAAGGAAAAATTGTGGTACGATTCTTATTTTAGTATAATATACTTTTTATTATATCCAAACATTAAATTTATTAAAGTAATAAATTTCGGATACTAAATTCAAGGACATAATAGTTTTGTGGAAGAAGAAATAATGTCTTTGATAATAACGCATAATGCAAATTAGTATAATGGAGTTTTTTTAGGTATCGTTAGGTCAGATATATGGTAATGCAATTTTCTAGCCGTGTTTTGTGTCATGTTATTCCCGTTCTTGCTGTAACTCTTTCCTTCAGCCAGATTATCACTATCTCAAGATTTGCATACTTTATTGCCATCAGTATGTACGTTTATTTCCTTAACTTTCAGTGTATTCAAATAATACCACTAATTCGTGAAATGGTTAGAGGTTTTCAAAGAAACTAACTCTATTACGAGTTATATAATACTATTACTAAATATTTTTAGTACATTAATATACAGACATTTAGTTAGTTCAATCTAGACTTATATTGTGTTCTGAGTAACTATAAAAATTCCCCTTAGCTGACGTAACTGCGCAAAAACAATTTACGGAATGATTAAAATTAAATAAGCCTTACGCGATAACTACTTTAAAAATATCTTTTTTTTAATGACGCGTGTAAATTACAGCGGATAGTTATCATATTTTTCAACACTAAAAACATTGTTTTATAACTGCAGATTGTGCAAAAATATTTTGGAAATCAAATTCTTTACACTACATGGCCTAGATTTGTTGCCATGGAGTTGAGCATGCCTAGCTAACAGTGTATTTTGCCACTTTTTTGGCAGACTTCAACCCGAGTATGGTTTTTTTGATGTTGAAAGGCCTTGTGTGATACATATTGTATTATTTAAGTATTTTGTATCTTCTCAGACTGCAATAATTTTTTTTTATGATTTTCCTTGAAATATATTCACTTGTTTAATATCTAAGAATAGAAAACAATGTAATTAAAGGTGCATGGGAATGTTTCATTTATACAGGGTGAGTGGCTCTTGGTGTGACAAAATTTTTTGGGTTATAATGCAATGTAAATATGATACAATGGCGGTTATAAAAAAAGTTTAACTCCAAAAATTAGGTCTGAAATGAATTATTTTCAGTTTTTCTACAAAACCCGTGTTTTCGTACATGAATCTGATATTTCTCAGCAACGTATAGACATATGTGAGCAAACTACATAATTTTTAGATTCTCCGTTTAAATTTTCATTTTGAAAAAGTTGTCGGTTAAAACATTAAGAAAATAAATTAAGCTTCAGGTCGAATTCAAATGGCAAAGTTGTTAAGATTCAGAAAAACTGAAACGTCATTGAACCCCATCTTTTTACCACACCCTGTACACAAGAATGTGTCAAGTGATATTAAAAACTTTGCCATTTAATAGGCTTTAAAATGATATTCCATATGACCATAGTTAAGTATTCGGTTACCTAATTTTATTGGTTTGAATATTAAAAAAACATGCAAGCTACAAAAGATTTTAAACAATTTAATAACAACTGCACTTAATTTTTATGTTTTATAAAACTGCCTTATGAAACAAGGTATGCCATACCAACTATTTAGGTGTTTTGCCATTAAAAAAAAAATCTGTATAGGTTAAAGGTTAACACTGAGTAGTCATAGGACGGTATAATAAACATAATTTTTGAGCATTAGTAAAGATATTTAATAATGGAAATTTAATCAATTATCAATAAGGTAAATGAAAATTAGAATACATCATGAAACACAAAACATTAAAAGTAAAATCATTGCAGTTCATTCTCAAAATGGCGACCTTCTTTTCTCACACAAGCTCTTGCTCGCTTTCTCATTGCTCCTACGGTCATTTTAAAAGACAGTTTTTTCCCGAAGCCTTTGAGCAGCCAGACCAATTCTGCCTCGTAATTCTTCTTCTGAGTTTACTGGGGTGGAATAAACTTCCTGCTTAAAAAAACCCCACACAAAAAAGTCCGTAGGTGTAAGGTCGGGAGATCGGGCAGGCCATGTGACAGTTCCCCCCCGTCCAATCCACTCGGGATAGTTTTCAGTCAGCCATTGACGTACTGTTGCATTAAAATGTGGAGAGGCTCCATCCTGCTGGAATATAAGCTCGTCTCTTTCAACATTGTTCAAACCATCTAGAAGGTTAAGTAGGTCGTATTGAAAAAAATCTAAGTAGTTTGTTCCATTTACAGTTCCATCAAATATGTGAGGGCCAATCAATTGGTCGCCTAAGACTCGACCCCAAAACGCCAAATAATACTAAAACGCGTTTGAAAGGATTGTTCCCTTGTCCGGTGTGGGTGATTTGTACTCTAGGAGCATAATCAGTTGCTTTCAGACCTTGAACAGGGCGTACAATGGTATGGATGGAACTTATTCTTATGCAAAATGTCCAAAACCTTCCATTGTGATACACCTACGACTCTAGCAAGTTGTCTACTACTATGATTCCCGAACTGAATTTTAGAACTACTTCATCTAATCCTACATCATGAACAATGTGTCCTACTTCGTTAGGTCTTTTGTGAACTGTACCTCCTCCACAAGACGTTGATGGAGTCTTGAGAACACAGAATGACTTGGAAGTCGGCGATCAGGGTAGCGAGCTTATTTATTTATTAGAGCTTGATACTCTCTTTGGGCACCACGCGCATCTCCATCAAAAAACCCGTAAATAAAGTGCATATCAGCGTATTCTCGAGTAGTGAACTCCATGGCAGCCTACACTTGACTAAATTGAACAGAAAAATAGTTTATTGGAGGTAGAAGTAATTTATGTGGATACTGGTCTTATAAAACAAGATAAGGAATGAATGTACAATAATACTGGTAAAAGTGATAAGATAAGAAATTAAATAAATCATTGATAAAGGATGTGACCATTAATCCGTAACTAGCATCCACAAATTATTTTAAACTGCTTTACTTTTTTGTAATCTTCAATTCCTTGTTTTATGAGGCAGTTTCATAAAACATAAAAATTAAGTACAGTTGTTATTAAATTGTTTTAATCTTGTTTGTAGCTTGCATGTTTTTAAATATTCAAACTGATAAAAGTATGTATCCGAATACTTAACTATGGTCATATGGCATATCATTTTAAAGCCTATTAAATGGCAAAGTTTTTTAATACCACTTGACACATTCTTGTGTACAGGGTGTGGTTAAAAAGATGGGGCTCAATGATATTTCAGTTTATCTGAAACTTAGTAACTTTGCCATTTGAATCGACCTGAAGCTTAATTTTTCTTTTCTTACCGTTTTAACCGATAACTTTTTCAAATTGGAAATTTAACGGAGAATCTAAAAATTATGTAGTTTGCTAACATATGTCTATACGTTGCTGAGAAATATCAGATTCATGTACGAAAACACGGGTTTTTTAGAAAAACTAAAATAATTCATTTCAAAACCAAATTTTTGGAGTTAGACTTTTTATAACCGCCATTGTATCATATTTACAATTGCATTACAACGCAAAAAAAAATCAATTGTCACACCAAGAGCCACTCACCCTGTATTACAAGTACCCACAGGTATTACACGTTTTTCATTGTTATTACGCACGCAGTTTTCGCTATTAAGGTTTTTTTTTATTTTTCATGTTAACTCCACTTAGTTAACATGTTAGTTTAAAAATATTTATTAAAACACAAGAATTTTAACCCTCCAGTATAAAAAATAGGTAGGTACTTTTTAAGAAAAATTTTTTCATGTACATTTTGCAAGGGAACATAAAAGAGTTTTAACACAAGTCGAAATGTGTCCATTAGTTTTTAATACATGGTTTTAATACATTAAAAAATAAATTTAAAATTATTTAAAAACATGTCATTAGCTGTTTATTATTTCGTTTAAAAATTCGCCATTAATCTTCTTTGTGCAAACTTCTATTTAATGCTGCAAACCAATTCCCTATGGCTGAGAACGTTGTATAGAACATTCAAATCAAAATCAAGTACACATTTGTTTAGTTTCCAACTTTCTCTTCATTTCGAGGATAAACCAATGATGGTTGTTTAAACTAGATTATCATTCGTCTTAGATGAAATCAGGAGTATATGTTTCAACATTTAAACTCTTCTGGTTATTAAAAACCCGAATCTTGTTATTTTGAATGAGATCTCTGTTCCTTGTTTCCAGTCAGCCGTTGTCTTATAGACTAATATTATATGTATAATCTTAATTTTGGTGATAAACAATATATTTTGTATTCCTTGTTGTCAATAGCCTTGGGTACTATTAAAATAAATATTATTAGGAATTATTTATAACTAATGGTACGTCATTATTATTAATAAACCTATAGAACAGGTATTAGGAAACAAAGTAACAAAAGATTTATTGCAGAGACGGCAAAAAAATTGATGGACTATTATTTTATCTTTGGCCTTCAAATCAATAGTTTTCCTTAGACCAATGTACCAATTCTTAAGCCATATATTTAAATATTTGGACTGGCGGGGAAATGGTTGGTCATCGGGACGGATTTAAAAAGGCTCTCCTGGGTCTCGAATAGAGAACTGTTCTAAGGTTCTTTTTTTATTATCTTTATAAGGCATATTTTTTATACATTAATTTTTATAAGTTATTTAATAATTCTATTTAAAATTAGAAGAACAATATACAGTGACTGAAATAAGCCTAAATATAATTAATAATAATTGGAAATAAATTGCAAAACGTTTACTACATCCTGACGTGGTGGCACATATTTGCACATGTTCTGTACGACCGTGCGTTGGTAAAAGTGCCAGGAAGAGCTTTATAAGATAAAAATAAAACGGACCTAACATATAACATTAAATTTATTCTTTGTACGGATACTCCCTAGAAAAAATAGGAATATAATTTAAATCCCATTTTAACGGACACTCTAATCACAAGAATAATACTTCCAACGGAAATATGTCGTAGGAACTGTACGTTGTAGATACAAACACTTGAATAAAAATTTTCACCTATAAGTGATTTTTTTATTTCCATTTAAATATAAAAAAAACAAGAGGTAAAATATCCACCTAAATAACATGCTTAATAACAATATAAGAACTAAACCTGGTTAAATGTGAAAATGCACCAGGAAGAGATACGTCAATTAACAAACATTTATCCATGATAAAATCAAATATTCTGAAATAGAGTCTTCAAGTGCTGATTATTTTTAAAGTAGTTTTCTGTATTTTAAAAATTTTAGAAGTAATTATTTAACAACAAAACACCAATACATGTCTACTTTTTCGGGGATACACTTACTCTCAAAAAAGATTTTTTTGTATTATTTGAGAGTATATTTTGTAAGTTATTCATAAAGAGCCGTTGTGGTATACTATGATATATAAACCAGCTAACCTAACTTGATTAGCGCGGTCGTTAACCAGTTTGTTGTGGTTGTAGCGTTGGCATATCCATCACGCATTTGTGTCAATTACAGTCAACACTACAATAGGACATATCAATTATGTTCTTTGTAGTTAACTTTTGAAGATAGAAGAATTGAGAGAAGCACTGAATGTTTTTCAAAGAATTTACATTATTCGAAAATACAAAAAAATCACCAGCACTATATTATGTTATCTTCAATCTGATCTTTTCCAAAGTTTAAGAAACAATTAACATCTAATTAAAAAAGTACTTATAAATAATCAATTTATTTACTATTCAAAACAATATAATATGTCTTCAAATAAGAAAGCTATGTTTTCCTTTAGTTGACATACTGTGAACGATACACACAGGTAATTACGCAGTTGGATGGCGTTTTCGAGGAATGTTCTTTTACAATATGAGTACTAACATGCCACGTTAAAATGACATAGAGCCCTAATTTTTGTTGTCCCCTCCGTGGTAAAATATGGTCTTGATTAAAATTGAATATATTTACAGGGTTTTCAAACGGGGTAGAAGGTCATGTGATTATTTATTTTGTGTAGAATAATATTGACATTACACTAAAATTTAAAATAATATTTGTTTTTGTAATGTAATTCTTGAACTAAATCTCGAAATATAGTGTTCGGTATTGTAGCACGTTGTAAGATTTTATTTTTTTAGTATTACTGTATACAGGGTATCCCAAGAGTGACCCGAAAAACTTTTCATGTGGTTTCCTCTAACTAATCAAAATAATGAAAAAAGCACATGAAAAAATATGTCCAGAAACGCTTTATTAGCGAGCTACGGCTAGTAAAAGATTTTTTCCACTTTCTAGGAAAGGATATAAATAAAGCGAAACTGATGTTTATATGAAGTAAAGATATTTGATACATTTACATTATTTTATGTAAATAAACTGAAATATTGAAGAAAATACGTCTCAGACCTGTCAGCTCACACACATTTCTGATATATCAGGTGGAATATGTAAATGTTGATCACAAAAACTTGCTTTAATTATATTTGAAGTAAATTAATATCATTAAATGGGTAATAAAAATGCATACCTTTTAACTAAGACTTTTCCATAAAATTGGGCGAAACCTTTTGCTAGCCGTAGAGTGTTTCAGGATATATGTTTATATGCGCTTCCCTCATTATTTTGACGAGGAAACCACCTGAAAAGTTTGTCGGATTACTTATGCTACACCCTGTATGTTGTCAACAACGTGAAACCATAATTTATATTGTTAATATATTATTATTAGATAGGCAGTTAACCATTCATTGTGTCAAATCATTAAGTTTGATGGTGTATTGGATTTCTCGCTAAACTCATTTAAAGTATCCGTATATCAATAGGAAAGGTAACCGCTAGCATGGTCACTTAGAGTCATTACGGTCCGGGATGTTGTCCACTGCGGGGCGAACTCAAGTCAATCCAGGCTGACCCAGTCTGTCGTACCTTTTGGTATACTTTCATTGTTACGAACAAAACATAAATAACAAACATGTTTTACGAATTTTCTTCGTAATTCGTTATCAATTATTTTATTAATTAGTTTTATGAATTTTTAAAACATAAAATTACTCGTCAATCCAAATTTTAGTTGTCCTGTTAAAACAAAATTTTTGGATGACAGATAATGAAATTTAAATAAAAAAAAAAAAAAAAAAAAAAATACAATCACCAGCCCAATTTTAGTTGACCTGCTCTAAAACTAAATTTTATAATTTAAGACTGTGTCTATGTATATTTTAATTGTTCATTAATATTTCCGAAACTTTAATAATTTTTACGCATAACTACCAATTTTTCCTATTCATTTGATTGTTAATGGATAAAATCAAATGTGGAGAAAAATGTATCCTAAAAGTAATCCAATTAATTGTATGAAGACTCTGTAACAAGCCTGTTACGTGTGTGAGATAGAATTGGAAGCTTAAGCAAAGAAGAATCAATATTAAGCGAATTTTGAATAAACTGAAAGTGTATAGTACTGTATGCCTAGTAACTTTTGCCAGTTCTGCAGTGAAAGTGGTCGTTAGGTATTCAGGTGGTTTTATTAAAAGAGCAACTGAATGACTCATATATAAAAAACAATTGTGATATTTTACAATATAGTTCTGGATAAGAGCCTACGTGCTACTAAATTTTTGTCTTACTGGAATTTTAAACTTGGGAAAAATATAATATTTGTTATAGAGTGTTGCTTAATAAATTTATCTAACTTCTATTCCTAAAAAAGTGGGCAGAATTCAATATAGTTACCCGCCTCCATTAACGTAAGAACAAAAAAGTAAACTATCGCCATTTAATATGAATGTCGCTTTCTTCCAATTAGTTTTTCCAAAGTTCTGTTTAAATAATGTCTTAAATAATAACTGTAACAGGTAAACAAAATATTAGAATTAAGATGATAATTAACGAATATATTTTTACATTAGTCTTATAAAATAACCGTTTTGGAAAAAGAAAAAATATCAGCATAAATTTATTTGTAAAAAGATATAGATTGTCACTAACGCATTCACAGAAAGCATATTTTCAGCTCTAAAGAATACCTTTATGAATGGTTACCAATTCTTTTTATAGATGTATACCAACGCCCACGATATCAATAATTCCTTCTCTTTTTATACATCCTCCATTTCCTCCTTATTTCCGTTTATACATTATTCTATACCTTTGTAAGAAGAATAATGCTTTGCAAAATGCAAATGGTATTTTTTTAAACGTCGTGATGAAAGTAAATTGAAATTCATAAAAATTAGTGTAACTTTCATAAAATAAAATAACAGTTCTTTTACTGTTGCTAGTGAGTTGTTTAGTTATCGTTTTGTCCTAATTAAATATTGTTTTACTTTCATTTGTAATCTTTGGACAAACGATAATGATATTAATAAAGCCTCTTGAAATTATGTCTTGTTTTGCAAAATTTAGAAAAACTGTTTGCCTGTAAATATTAATTTACAAATCCTTTTATAAATAGTTGACAAAGTATTTCACTAATTTCCATACATCTCAGTTCATGATGTGACACTAATGTAACTAATCTGGTAGTACCAACCTACCAAAACTGAAAAGTAATTAACACGGAAGTTTATGATACTATATAAACGTCCACTGGATTATCCACTGGCTATAAACTACCTAAGGCAAACAAATGTTACATTTAGAATATCTACACAAAGAAGAAGGCAAGAAACACAGTCATTTATACCTGTAACAAACTAATACAATTTTATTTTTGCTTTTATATTGCTTTTAAACAATAACATTATTTTATTCAAAATTTGTCACCGTGTTTTGATAAAAACAATAACTAACACCCATCAAATATGCAATTTGATCTGTTTCTTATATGGATTCTAGTATATGTTGTGATGTTTTACCTATATGTGATGCATTTGTGTTATATTATGTACCCTTTATGAAGAAGAGATCAAATCGAACATTCCGAAGTGAATAAACCAAACCTCCTAAAATGTGTAAATTGTATTATATTAAGAAGGCAATAAAACAAATTATTAGAAGGTTAATTTGTTAAATTAAACCTACGAAGTTTCCTCATACCTGTATATAAACATCAAAGATAAATAAGTAAGTAGGTAGTATCGTTTTATTATCTGATGATTTGCAATTTTTTATTGAAGATTAGGTTTGCATGACAAAATAGCTGAAGAATTGCTTAGACAGATCTAATTTGGTTTAGTCATTATTTATAACTGCATATTACACACAATGGATAATGTTTTTCTTTATTTTCTTTTTTTTTTGTAAATAAGTTGGTCAAATTTGCAATAATATTATATACACAGATTATTAATAAAAATCGTTTATAAATTATATGACTTTCTCTTTATTCTTTATAAAGACATGTTTATATGCCAAATTGAAGCAAATGGTTACTTAATATAAACAAATAAATCATTAGATCAGAACTTAATAACACGTATTATTTCATTCTTTGTCTCAGAGTACACACTGGAAAATAATAAATTAAATTCTTTTTTTTGGCAGGCGTGTTTAGAGCCATTAGGTAATTTAATGCAATTTATCTTTTATTGTGCAAGAAATTTTTAATGATGGTGTTGATAGCATCACCTTATGGTAACACTTATTCTATCTTCAAAATGTGTATTTAAATTTTATCCACTTTTTTGGTACGTGACAATTAAATGTTTTAAATTAAAAACTTGTTAGTTCTTCAGGATAGCACTTGAGAGATGAAAGGTCCCGAACTTATGATGCTCACAACTATTAAAATCTCTTGTCCTGTTGACGTGACCTAACTTTGAAGCCCCTAAGTACACACAATTTGGAGCATTGAAAATAAAAAAAAAACTATTATTAGCAAGTACTTTAATATAAATTATAATTATTTTTATTATTCTATATAATGTGTAAATATTGAATTTTATCAATTATAAAACATTTATAATAATTATAGTACTTAAAATTTCGTATTAAGCCTAGAGTACTTTTGGTATAAAAGATTTCATAAATAACAGGTATAATATCAATAAATATTTTATTGATATACGTTAAGATTAAAAACCATTCTAAATCTTTCAAGTAAGTTAAAAGGATTCATGACATTTATGTGTAAAAGGTTAATTCAGAATATCTAAATCGGTAATCAACCTGTTTGATTCGGCTTTCGAATCACCGGAGAAAAAACTTATTAACAAACGCTAAATGGCGTTTTTGCCATCATTTGTGTTTTAAAAGTAGTAAACAGACAGCATAGTTAAAAAATCACCGTTATTAATAAATTTATGTATGGCATTTATTTAGTAATACTAGTATTTACAATCGCGCAGAATCGCGAGTACGCTGCTTAAATACGTGGAAGATCCCTGTACGGCAATATGAAAATTATAAAACTCACAAAAACGTGTTAAATGGTACTTTCTCAATAAAAATCTATAGATATATACGATATCTAACAAATTATCGTAGTTATGTATGTATTAGACTTTTCGCATTTTTGTATTAGATGCATTGCCGCGAGTCTACTAGGTACGCTTGTTTAAATTAACTTATCAGTATCACACATGCTAATGATGATTTTATTTGTATACAACATGTTATGTCGTACTTTTTGTTTTTAAACTGTAGATATAGAAACTTTATTACTTTTTCAAAAAGTATTTTGTAGTCGGTTAATATTTTCTTTACAAATGCTCATGCACTGCCGCGAGCCTAATGCGTTTATGCTGATATTACATCTTATATTTGTTCAAGATGGATACTGATTTTTGTTAAATTTCCTGTTTTATTAGGTGGAATAAATGTAATAAATAGAATACGTTATATGTTTAGTATTTGTAGTAATGGACGGTTTGATTGATGTTTTATTTTTTTGTAAAATACATAATTTGGGCTTTATATCTGCGTATTAATCGCATATATTCTGTAAAATAGTACTTCTTCAATATTAAAACATAAGGCAGGGGATATTACTTATTTACTAAAGTATATATATATATATATATATATATATATATATATATATATATATATATATATATATATATATATATATATATATTTTAATCTTCGTGAATCTATTCAAAATTAGTAATATATCTGTATAAAAGCGACACTCCAAATTTCTGTGAACTGAAATGCAATTGAATTGATGATGATTAGGTGTAACTATCAGGATTCAAGATTTGAGATTTGATTTCATTTGATCAGCTATTACATTTTAAGATTTCCTTAGAGATTTGAACTTTCTGGGTTTGTCCATTACTATTAAGACAACATATAATTTACATCCCTACAGATTAATCTATAAATGGGTGCAGCATTACATTTTAAAATAAAATAAAATTATTATTTCAACTACACTCATATTAAAACTACATAATGAAGAGAAGTACTTCAAAAAGACTTCAAGAAGTGTAAAATCTTTATATTTAGAACCATTTAAAAGACGATTAGATATTATAACAAGGTGTCCTTTAAGACAGACATTGACACAAGAACTTTAACGAACAAGGAAGAAGTAATTAAATAATTGTTAACCACTGTTATGTATGATAAATGTTATCGTAAACTTACCATTAGTTATTAGCTTACATTTCTATTATACTGGCCCCGCATTTATCATTTAGATAAATAGGTTTCAACGATGTTTATTCTTTTCATTTACACGATAGTACTAGTAGAACACATTAACTGCAGAGTGTGCAAATATTTTCTTTCATTAACCATACGCAATTGTTTCGAGGCAACTGTTTTGTAGACAATCCATAACGCATAAAACACATTTAGGAAGCAAGTGTTAAACGGTAACAATTGTCATCTTTTTTAATGTAACTTCAGTCACCGCACTGTAAATAAATTGTTACAGTATCAAAGGCTTTATTTTCGATCTCTGGCCATTAAATATTTTCATAAGAACTTGGTATTTCTGATGTTAAATTAAACATGAGTAAATATTTATAAAGTTTCGTATATGTTTTTTACAACAGGTGCCAAACGTAAAACACTAAGGTGAAAAAATGTCGTGGAAATAAAACTTACAGAAAATATGCATAACGCTTTAAATTAAACTATTTATTTAGTAAATATTTTTTTAAATAATGTAAATAAGAACCTAAAAGTTATATAAGTCTATACCATATAGCATATTATGGTAATTCCAGGTAAGTCGCCCCAGCGGTGTAAGCCTCAGTTGATGTAGTTCTATAATATCATGATTTAACTATGTATACAATTTTAAAATACTTGTTAAGAATATTGTCACTATGGGCTTTATATAATGACAATGTTACACAAAAAGTTAGTTTACAAATGCATACATTGCAATAACATGTATTGTAGTTTCACTCAGGAGTATGTAAAGAAATAATCGAGAACAGAATTAGATCTTGCAACTCATCCAGTTTACCATATAACCGATGTGCTATACATACAACTAGAGACAATGTCAAAGAACCGGTTTCCAATTTCTGTCTCAAGGGAAATTAAACAAAGCAAGCGAGATTCAAAATTTAATATTACGTTCCCTCTAGACCTAGGAACATACTAACAATATATTATCAATACAACCTTTTTGGCCTGGGATTTATAAAGTTAAATTAAAAATACATTTGCGTATGAATTTTTGCATACAATTAGACAATGAAAGAAATAATTTATTTCATTGCTTAGACTTATTAATATTGTAAAAATATAATCAAGTGTCATTAAATATTTAATTGTTTATGTCAGGAATTTATTTAAGTTCTTGCCTTGTAACCTCTCTATCTCACTGGACATTTTACTATAAACTGCTATAAAACCTAACTTACCAACAAAAAATATGAATCTAACATCTTGCAATATACTGAATATCTTAAAAACTTCTACACCCGTAATGTAAAGTTTCTTACAAATAGAGATAGAATGACTTACTTTGTGGGGACTCAGCTTTACATTAACTTTAAATGTGACATAAAATGTGCTGATTTTATAAAACAATTCATAATGCAATTAGCCACTAAACTCGATATAGTAGCATTAGAGACCTCTAGTTTCCGCTATTCTTCTTTTTTATGATACCTTTAAAATAGGTTGTCATTTCTGGAGGTTTGTATTTGAATACTTGACATAACCAAAAAGTAACCTATCGTGGGAAGAATTTTCATATACCAAAACGCTCCTCAAATGGTCGTATAAATAACCTGCAAAGTAAATCACTCCATATAATATTAATAAGAAAGTTAGTTTAGGGAGGAGGATGTGAGCCTTTTAACCCATTCGGTACTTAGAAAAAGTTTTATCTGTTGGCTTTAATTGCGCTGGAAACGTAGTTTTTTCATAAAGAAGAAAATTTGCATTCAACCTCAGGAGTGCCTGTGATGATAACTGATGTGGCGTACTCCTACCTGGTTTTTAAACAATATTTTCTGTACGTTTAATGAAGAGTTTCCTGTAAGTTTTTGTTGACAAAATATAGTTTGTAAGCAATAATTATGAAAATCTATTTAACGTTTCACTAATATATTTATTTTGCACATTATTTATTAGATTATAATTTAATCTAAATTTTAGAATAACATTTCATATTTGGGTGGTGATTATTATGATATTGTTCGTCCTATATTATAAATATAAACCAGATCATTAGAGGTAATGTCTGTGGTAAAAGAAAAAACTCTCCCTTTCCTTTAACACTCAGCTTGGAATACTTCCTTTCAGATGTGTGTATATTGATATGGTGTCCAGTATATTTTTCTAAAGAGGAGGACACACACTGAAACATATCTACGTTCACTGAGTTAGGCTACGGATGTGAAACCGAATAAGTATGCCTTTCCTTAAATACATGGCGATAAAGCGTTTTAAAACAATCACAGCCCCAAAGCTCTTTAAAACATTGCCATGGGCTGTGCCTTTCAGGCGAGAAAAATACATTGGGTAAATGTATATGCTGACTGAAATCCTGGCCTTTTAATATTGTTGACGTATATCAGATCAAGAATTATAACTTTTGTTAAAGATTTTTGTTTTTATATAGTTGTGTATTGGTCAGATCGTTATCCGTTGTTTCTAAGTATATTTGTGGTACATGTTTATGTGTCTAAGTATGTGTAAGTATGTATGCTTATGTGTCCAAGTATGGGTATGTATGTATGTTTATCTTTCTGATATGTGTAGAGGCATGTATATTATGTTTTTAAACATGTGTAGGTAAGAGTTGATAGTAATATGGAGATTCTACACCACGATTTGACACAGATATAAAATTAATGTAAAATCTCTGTACAAACGTACGTAAAAACGTAAAACACGTTATATAAACGAGAACTTCACGTTTATGTCACGTTCGTCCTAGACGTTTTAAGTTTTTTTACATAGGCATTAAATTGATTTTCTGTCTGTACCAAAAGTTGTGTAAAAACGCCATATTATTATGTACTGGTATTTAGTTTTATATTCTTTGATTTATTACTGTAATGTAATTTATTATCTACATCATTGTGAAATACAATTAACCCTGTGTGCTTTGTTTTAAAAATGAACATTTTTAACAGTAGTTTATTTGACGTACTCAGTACCTTTTCCCATAAATAGACGTATGCCAGAACCATCGTCCTTTAATTAATTAATATTCGCAACCCAGTTATTAACTCAGATGCACCCATCCATTGCATATTTATCTATTCTTGTGATGTATTTTTTGTAACATAATTTGTAATTGTTATATAATTCGTAAATAAAGGCTATTTTGACGTGACAACGTCTTAAATTAGGTTGCGGCTCGGAGTCACTCATGAAAAAGTGTAGCGCCCGGTAACGTTACGATGCCCGTCCAGTGGTCCGCCGCACGGGATCCGCACGGGATAAAGCAGATAACTGTGGGTCCGCCGCACGGGATAAAGCAGATAACTATGTTTATTCGTGAAAATGTGGAGTGCTTAGATTCGTCATTTACAACAACTACAACAATAAAGGTAAATAATTGTACACTGATATTTCATTATCGTAAACTATGATTGATTGATTAATTGTTAGATTGACACAAAAGTTGAGAAACTGAGTTTATAGGTTATGTCATACTATTGACAAATGTTGATAGTGTTAAGTAAATTATTAGTTTAAATCACTCTGCAATCAATCGTAATTCAGTCGATTGAGAAGAAAACAGCGCGTATTGCTAGTCAAACATTTAAAATAACAAATTATAACCTCTAATCTGTCATAACAGTGCGACCAAACAAACGAACTTAAACCGACCAATCATTACGCGCGGAGTTAGAATTGAACTGTGTTTAGCAAGAATTTCAAATTCCAATTTTAGTAAATGTTTTATTCAACTTTACCATTTACAATAACAAATTTTAATTAATTTCAAATTATGTACAATGTTTTAGTAAACAAAATATATTTCTATAGTTAAAAATTTGTGCAATTCTTATTTTCATTCAATTCCTTGTTCCTATTGTGCAATTTAATAATATTCATATCAATAAATAATCTACCGAGAAAAAGACGTTGTCACGTAAAATCTTCGCCCGTAAAACCGACTTTACAGGCAACCATAATTTTTCTAAATGTAACTTGTGTATCTACGTAAATTATATTATGTAAGCATTTCATATGATTACTAGAAGATATACGAATATGATAATGTTAGTGTAATTACCAGTCCTTTGGTGACCGTACCGAATGTTATTATCAAAGAGAACGGTTAATGGACATATATTTAGATGAAGGCTAAGTACTAGTATGATTGTAATAGTATACAAGTGATTCAAACATATAATTTGAATAAATATGGGAGTTTCCTGTAATTTAGAATTAACACATACCGTTTGATCATTGATATTATCAGCAATAGTTGTATTCTCCCTGAAAATTTTGTTTCCGTAATTATTGTTCAATTAGATGACAAATGCAGTGTAGCAAAATTACGCAAATTAAAGACAATTACTCGTTTTTGAAATATGATATTGCTGTGTTTTAATATTTCATAATTCCTGCACCGTTCAGATAACATTTAGTGTCGACGTGAAAATTTAATGTAAAACCAATTCCACGAATAACAGTTTATTAATAGTTCTTTTAGTAATATATTTCAATTTAGATAAAAAGAGAAAATATATTTTACGATTGAACAAAATTAAAACGATAAAACATTAACATCTATCTAATAATTTTATTAGGTTATTGGACTAAAAACCAATAAACAAGTAATCAAAACATAAAATATTTATACTTGCTGTTTAGATAGAACTTATAGTAGAGGAATAATCAATACTTTTATATATTTATGATGCTTTAAAATACGAATTTAACAGGTCCTGTAACCAAAACTTTGCTCACACATAATAATGCCCATGCTACAGACAAGTCATATTGAAAAGATTATTAAATATATTATTTTGATATACACCACTGACACTGTGATATGTCTCTATTTTGTAACAGTCTCAGATTGATATCCCATCTGTTTGTAACGCTTAAATTTTTCTTGATATTTTAAATCACCTTTAAATTAAATTATCTTAACAAACGTGTGTTGTGTTTTTACACAACAATGCAAAACTTTTTAGCTATGAAACGAATTAATAACAAGACGGTAAATGATTGATTGATTCCGTTTAATTTATATTCATTTCTGCAATATCGCATACAATATTTGCAATGGATAACATGTTTCATGTTTACAGTGTCATAGGACAAGCTGCAGTCCCGTGTGTCTAATTATAATGAAAAAGTGGCTGAAGTGTTTAGAGTTTATATGATAATATTAAAATTTCTACGAACAAAAAAATATACATTTAAATAGAAGAATTAATAAACTGTAGGTTCCAAATTAAGTTTTACGAATTCCTAAATCTTAGGGCATTTAAGAGGTAAGGTGATGAAAAATCATTATCAATTCATTGAAACTGATTAATGTATACATTATTATTGGTTATGAGTACGTAATTGCTTTTTATGAAAAATCTTTTGTTATATGATTTTAACACATATAAAGATTGCTACAACAACATTTTTACAATATTATAATAATAAAACTACTACAGTAATAATTTTATTTCCTCAAAGTGCTTAAACCTTTATGAAAGCTAAAAGTAGCAATGTGTATAACGTAGAATCTCTGTCTCACACACAAGTGTTAAACCATTCAGGTTGTCGTTAATAATAACTCTTGTTTAAATACCATACTTCTCAGTAAAGAATGCCAGACTCATCACTGGGAGTGGAATTATTAAGAACCGCAATCCATTAGCTTCTTCTCTTCTTCTATCAGAGAGACCTTTGTTTGTAATTTATTAAATATTACTTTTTGTTGCTCGAATTTATTTGTTTCAAAATACCTGCTGTATCCTTTTCTATAATATATTGTAATACTAATAAAATGAATGTAATACTCTACTATATCTTTCAACTAAATTTTAAAATGGAGAAAAAGAGTTTTGATATAAATTATGGTAGTAATTCGCCTGCGCTGTGTGAAGACTGCTATTTTATTAACTACTACGTGGTTTCTTAATTAAGAAGGACCCTAATGATCATTTGATCATTTTCAAAGCCGTGTTGTTTTATGACTGTTCTATTTGTATCAAACTGTCTGTTTGATTACACTTGACGGAGACGTCGCAGATATTCAAAGTTTGGGATTTTACAAGAAGTCTCTATAATAATTTTTGGTCAACGGATTAGCAATTTCTTTCTTTCGGCCACATTTATACTTCATAACATGGTCTTCAAGTGATCATTCCTATTTTATGAATACCAGACTGTTTCTTTGCTGTATGCTTAGTTATTTTAATTACTAATTACTGAGCCAGGATCAAATAACAGTTAGAGAAGAAAGAAATAACCATATATGGAAAGTTGCATTTTCATGTAATGACATAAATAAGAAATAAACAGGTAACAGCATTTTTTGTGAAATTTTAACGGGAATTTAAATTTAAATTCAAATATTGGTGCTAATCAAGTCGTTATATTTCATTCTAGGTTAATTTATTTAATATGTTATTTAACAGCAACTAGATTTCAGATTATTTCGTTTAATGGAATGGAATTACGTTAATCCGTCCTTGTGGATTTGAGGTAGCGCTTACACTTCTTTCATATTGCGTCAATCCGGAAGCTGCGCAAAGGTTTCTTGTAGGAGTAAGTGCAATATCCCAGCTACTTGTCCTTAAACAGGAACAAAATAACCGTAAATACGTAATTATGAATGATTGCTGGAATTAGTATGTCAAGTCTTTTTTGGAATGGTTTTTTAGAGATATTAGTAAAAACTCACATTTTAAAGCCAGCCAATGGTATGTGAAGTTTTATAATTTCAATAAAATTGTTTATTTAATTTGGGAAAGTTTATATCATGAAACCCACAGTTACGTATGCTTTAGTACCTTTCGGGTAAAATAAGAAAACCGACTATCAAGGAGTGACTATTAAAAATCTCTTAAGTTATTTAAAATATATTCTTTACTATGTTTATTAATATAATAATTTCTTTTTATCCAAGAAATATTTATTAAAGAAAATTTATTATTATAATATATTGTAATATTGTTTTCTACTAACAAAACACCAGCAGTTAAGTTAAAAAGTTAATAAAATGTATTAATTCTCCTTAAGACCAAGGATGTGGAAATCAGTTTTTCAGTCTTTAGACATTTTAATGTTTAGAACTGTGCTGATATGAAAATACCTCTCAAGGATCTTTATTGAAGAATGGGACACATCAATGGTGTTATTAACTTATTTTTAATTATATTTTAATGTGTGTTTAAGTGTACGGGTTCACAAATTTAAATTAGAGGTATCGTAAAACAATATTTTATGATAAATTAAGAAAAAATTACACAATAATAACGTAGTTAAATAAGTTTCTCTTATCCTAAAAAATTAAGAAGTGAAAAGTCACGAGGTTTTGCAATGGATACACAGGCAGCCCTTTACGAGACAGTGGTGCCTCTGCTAATTGCCATCTTGGCTTTAGGGATTTCGTGCCATATTCCCCTCTGTGCTTGTAAATTACTCAAAGTAATGTTGGATATTTCATAGTTCGTTCAACTCAATTATGTATTTTTATTTAATGTATTATAATTAACAATGGTAGCTTAGCTTCTTAAATACAAATTAATTACATATATAATGACATTTGTATAAAACATGTACTAAAAGATAATTATGTACTAAGCGATGTTAAACATAATGAATAACTGTAGAACATACTATAAAAAAGTCTTAACTTTGAGTTTTAACTTGTTACTCAAACTCTCTATACTCTCTACATGGTTACGCATGTAGAATTATGGGGATATTTTTGTAAAATATAATTTAAAACTTTGCTATTAACTTTCAGGTTAAAGAAGACGGTCTAACCTTAAATTAGTTTCAGGTTTATTTATATTTACGTGATTAAGGGTTAATATTTCCTATAACGAATGAAACGAAATCTTGTTTAGAAGGAACGTCTTAAAACTTCTATCAAAATGATTGTATTAGTGGCAAATATTATCTAAGTAAACCAACGTAATATACTTCATACAAATGTTTGAGCTTAAAAATTATGAATAAATGCAATCAGCAACAGTACGTATTCAGCTCCAGTACAGGGTATATAATGGGTAGTTTGAGTTGGGGACTTGGACAAAAAAAATTTATTTTTAACATATATTTTTTTCTTTTTTTTATTGTAGTTTGACATTTTCGGAATACAATGATATTAACATTATCACTCACAAAAATTTCTAAATGCTTCAAATAAATTTTTGAAGTTGCCTCTGCAACGCCATTGACGGCTGTATCCAGTGTTGAGCTTTCTTATAGTGCTGATTTTACTGGTTCATTATTTACTTACTATTAAGTTTTGTTTCTCTATGACCTTAGCAGTTTTGACAGATGTCTGCTTGTTTTGTTAATGTCAATTGAAGGGTCGCGAGCAAGAACAATCAGAGTCAATTTTTTCACGAAATCGAGTTTTCAGTGCCATTCGATTGCTTCATAGAAGTAGATTTCTTAATGCTATTACAAACGTGCAAAAACAAGTAGAGTCACTAAGTTTTTCAAAGGGAAAGATATAAGCTAACGGGCAAAAAACATCATAGTCCATGCGGCGGCGCACAATAACAATCAGAGTCAATGTCGCTCCCCTCCACCTCACTCTAACTCAGATTCAGTCAGGTGCTTTGTTGTTTTGTTTCCAAAACATAACCCTACTTTAGTGGATGTGTGAATGTTGTGCGGACAAGTTTTCAAGATTGTTAGATTATTTTACTGTTAGTAAACGCTATGTTGAGTGATATAAGTGGAAGTGAGGGGGAGGAAGGGACTCATGTTGGTTTACAAAATGCAAAGAAAAGGAAGAAAACGGGGAAGATGAGCGACGTAGTTGGTGATGATTGTCAATGTTCTCGTTACAAGTGTTTTCACGTTGTTTCACCGGAAAACCAACAACGTATCATCAATAACTTTAACGGACTAGGTGATTACAACGCACAAAATCAGTACTTGGGTGGTCTTATATCTGTTGTACCTGTTAAGCAGCGCCGCAACCGAAATTCCCAAGAAGAAGCTAATTTCAATCTTTCTTCTTATTGTTACCGTGTTCGTGCATATGTAGATGATAATTTACAGGACGTTACAGTTTGTTACAAAGCATTCATGTCATTACATGGCATTGGGAACAATCGCGTTCAAACCATAAAGAAACACCTTACTAGTTTTGGAGAGGTCAAGCTAGATGGGCGAGGTAAACATGCAAACAGATCTAATGCTCTGTCCGAAGAAACAAAAGCAAAAGTAATAAGTTTCATTCAATCCCTAAAGGGTAGAAAATCACATTACTCTTTGAAGGACACATCAAAATTATACTTACCTGAAGAGCTCAATAAGTCTAAATTGCATAGAATGTACAATGAAACAAATAAAGATAATACTGTTGGGTTCACTACATTGCGAGACATTTTTGATAGTAAATTCAATATTTCATTCGGGTACCCAAGGAAAGATACGTGCAGTACCTGTGATGTACTTAAAGCAGAAATTTGTTTTAGAAGAAAAAATCAATGGAGCGGATGACAAAAAAACTAAAGATACATTATCACAAGATCTAACAAAGAAACAAAAAGAAAAAGAAATTCACCTGGCTAAAGGCACAAAATTTTATTCAATTAAAACTAAGTGCAGGAAGGAAGCAAGAAGAAAAGAAGAATTTGAGGCCATTACGATGGAAAAAAAAAATTTGCCTACACCAAACATTACAACATCTGACGAATATTATCGACGCCAGCTCAACTTTATATCATTCAATGTCCACGTGTTAAGTGACTCTACATCGTTGTTTTACACATACGACGAAACCGTCGCCAAGAAGGGAGCAGATGATGTTTGTTCAATGCTTGAACATTTTTTTGACAATGTACTAAGCTTGAATGTGCGACATCTTGTTCTGTTTTGCGACTCGTGTGCAGGACAGAACAAGAATTATACCGTCATACGCTTTTTACATCACACAGTTGTGGAAAAGGACCGTTTCGATAGTGTGAAAGTTGTGTTCCCCATAAGAGGTCATTCGTATATGGAGGGAGACAAAGACATGAGCGTTGTAAACTCAAAATCCTACACAGAGACACCAGATGACTGGAGGGATGTGCTCAGAAATTCGAGGGTGAAACCTTCACCTTTCACAGTAATAAACTGTGGCACTGAGGTTAATTTTCAAACCTGGACGAAGTACTTTTCTGACAAGTACGTAAAAAAAGTCCCATCCCAACGAGACCTATAAGAGTACTCAAGATTGACAAAAATGAACCAAGATTCATGCTGCACAAGTCTAACTACTTTGGTAGTTATTTAAAGGCTGTCTTAGTTCCTCCAGTGAGAAAAAGCAAAATTCAAGAAATCCTAACAAAAACAACTCTCCAAAAGTGCTTAGTAAACAGTACAACGGACCAGTGCCTATTAAAGCGGCAAAAGTGAAAGACCTTTTACACTTAAAACAGTTTTTGACACGCCAGGAGTCAAAAGCTTTCTATGAAGCGTTAGTACCTGACAGTGAATGTTTAGAGGAAGCCTCGGACGGCGAGTTTGCAGACGACCCACTCATTGATGAGGCCCAGTGACGGGGAAAACCAATCAAGGTCATGACTCTTTTTTTAAATATTTAACACAACCTTTTATTGTCGTGACTTAAAAATGTTTACTATGTTTGGAATAAACTAAATACTATTTGTAACATGTTTGGATAGTTATTTTTAGCTTTAGACCTTTTTAATAGTAGGTAGGCGACGTTAAACTTTAAAAACTGTTTTCTGGCAAACTAGGTTCAGTTGACTCTGATTGTTCTTGCCCGCGACCCTTCAATTGTTTGTAACCTAGCAACTTTGTTGTTCTGACAATATTTTGTTATTATTGGAAGTTGACTCAGTGTTTATAAACTTTTATTTCAAAGTGATCTCTGATAATATAATGACTAGACCTAAAGGAATCTTTAAAAAACGTACCAATAAAGGTAATAGGTTTTATAAAAGGTTACCTTCAGTTTCACCAGATTAATACTCAACAGTTAGGCCTCGGCCTACTACTCCAAAAGTTGTAGTGCCACCCAGTTTTTCTGAGAAGAAATTAGGTAGTAGTGCCACTAAGTATGATGAGTTTGAAGTTTCAAGTGAGAAAATAATTGTAGATTTTAGTTTGCTAAAAGCTATATTTGACAATGTTGCTTGTAAACAGTGTGGGGACTCGGTCACTTTATCGCAAAATGAACCCGATCGCTATGGTTTGGTGAGTAGGCTAAGTTTACGTTGTGCCTCGTGTGATGATGAAAGTTTTTTTTTGACATCCAATAAATGTAAAGACTCTAGTATGTTTGAAACCAACATTAGGTTCTTCTACGGTCTTAGATGTATTGGTAAAGGGTTGGAAGCTGGGTAAATGTTGTGTGCCATACTAAATTTACCTTCTCCAAGTACAGCCCGAAGGAACTACACAAATGTTACTTCAAAGGCTATAGAGGTTGTTGCAGAGGAATCTATGGCTAATGCCACTAAAATTGCTGTAGAGGAAAATAAAAAAGGTATTGATGAAAATGAAGAAAAGACAGACCTTAGTATAGCATTCGACGGAAGCTGGCAAAGACGCGGCTTTGTTTCCAAGAACGGTTATGCGACCGTGACGTCCATGGATACCGGAAAAGTTTTGGATGTTGAAGTAATGACAAAGTTTTGTAGTGGATGCACTAAAGTAAAAAGTGAATCTCAAAAAATAGCTCATGCTAGTCTATGTAAGAAAAATTATGAGGGATCTAGTGGCGGCATGGAAACTGCTGCGGCAGTGACCATGTTTGGTCGCTCATTAGTAAAACGGAAAGTACGGTACGTAAAGTTTCTTGGTGACGGAGACTCTAAAGCTTTTGAAGAAGTAAAATCAAAAAAACCATATGGGGACAAAGAAATAAAAAAATTAGAGTGTATTGGTCATGTAATGAAGAGGATGGGGACTAGGATGCGAAAGCTGAAACAAAAACTAGGCAATACGCTTTTGTCAGATAACAAGCCTATAAACGGAGCTGGTAGGCTAACGGACAAAGTTATCTATGAACTTCAAGGATTCTATGGTAAGGCTATAAGAGACAATTGTGATGATCTTCAAAAAATGAAAAAAAGCAGTTTGGGCATCACATTTCCATAAGTGTGCCACCGATGACAATCACGAAACATTGCACAACATGTGTCCAGAGGCTCCGACGACTTGGTGCAAATATAAGTTAGCCAAAGCTAAAGGTGAAGCTTACAAGCACAAAAAACCCAATCCCTGAGGCTGTAATGCTAGCTGTAAAGCCCATTTACCAAGCCTTGGCCAATCCAATTTTGCTAAGCAAATGTTTGCATGGGAAAACACAAAATGTGAACGAGTCGTTCAATAATGTTGTTTGGACGAGAATCCCTAAAAATTGTTTGTAGGCATAGATACTCTAGCAGTAGGGGTCAGAGATGCTGTCATTGTGTTTAATGATGGCAATGTAGGAAGACTGAGGGTTCTGCAGGAGCTTGGAATCGCACCCATTAGTAAGAACACTCTGACGGCCCTACGGTGGATCGACGCCGTTCGACTACGAGAAGCTGAACGAGCGGCAGAAATGATGACCACGGAAAGCCGAGTGAAGAAAAGAAGGAGAGCTCTTGGAGAGGAAGAGGAGAATGATGAACATTATGTTCCTGGAGGGTTTTAGAGCTCAGGTATTGTGAAAAATATACTTTTTATCTAAACTTTTTGGTTTTTTGCGTTTTCCCCGAAAATTTTGATTTTTCACACAAATGACCCGTTTTCTCTATAAGTACTAAAGATAACAAGCTGAAATTTTTACAGGATGTTTAGTACTTATATATGATGCTACTGATCTACAAAGAAACAATTATAACAAGTATTGACTTGTTAGGCCTCATTTTACTTAAAAATAGCCTATATTTCAGGGTTATTTTGAACTCGCTAGATAAAAAAAGTCATAACTTGGCCAAACAGATTTATAAGTTTATAAAAATAGATAAGTAGCTTTGTATAGGACCACATAGTAAGTGATAAAAATATCAGGTTGGTATCTTTATTACTTTTTTAAGATAATGGGACACAAAAGTACCTAATTTAACATGGGTTTATATGGAGCGTTCAAGTCCCCTTAATTAGGATTATTATCATATATTTTCAACTACAAAATATGCTTACTTCTGATGAAGTACCACATCTTATGTATGACCAAGCTGTCATACGTCATCGCAAGAAACATTTTTACGTTTCTTGATTATTATTATAATACAACTTCCTTATAACAATAACTTTAACATTGAGAGGATTTCTATACTTTTTTTTGTTCTTTAGGGAGAGGCAGGAAAAATGCAATTATGCACGCAGGTGGCCAGCCTGTAGTGTGGGACTCACCTAAAAGCGGGTTTATCCACTAAAAAGGTTATTACACTTTGGAGACCAATATGTAATATTATTATGTAATAGTATAGTTTCAAAGAGTGTGTTAAATCTATGGCGTTCTATGTTAAAGTGTTCTTATGAAAGAACAGAGCTACCTTTAATTTATTTTACCTCTATTTTCGATAATTTGACAATAATAGTCTTGAAATCATTTACTAGCCAGATAATAAAAACACTTCTAAATTACCCTCTTACTGCAACCGCTGTTTTGCACATATTAAGAAAATATATAAATAATAATATAAAAAATTAAAATAAAATACAGTTTTACCGGAAATTTCTTTGCAAATATTAAGTATGAAATGCTCGGGTAATGCTGTAGTACAAATATCAATGACCAGTTTACTATATAACCCTGATGTAAATTTAAAAACGGCTTTATAAACCATCTGTGTTGCGTTTTTCCAAATGTGGAACTCCGTGTATATATAAAATTTAATTTGAATTGAAATGCATTTATTCAAAAAATTTTACAATTCTGAGGCCCCGATAAGTACAATACTTATCAGCGAGAACCTATGTAACTATATTTTACTACAGTTAATATATATAATTACATTCAATTATCTTTCAGGTTCTTAAGGTAGTATTTTTAATGTAACTGTGATAAACATTGGTATATAGTATACATAAAACAGTTAAATTATTAATTTGTTATGATTTTTAAATATTGTCTGATTATTAATATAAGTAAATACAATACATCATTCCCATAGCACTATTAAATATTTAGAACATTTTGTTGATTAAGTTTTTAGATAACCTGAAAAGTTGAAGAAAAGTGAATAAATTGGGTGAACAGGTTAACGGTATTGACCGTGGCGAATATTCAAAAGACTCGGTCAACTAAGAAACTCAATAGTTTTATCAGTTATTACACATTCCTATCCATTTGTGTAATAATCACTAAAGATGTTGGGTTATCGGAAGAGGTAGACAAACATTATGTACAGTTCAAACAAGTTTTCAAAAATGATTAATTTCCGTGCATTGGGCAACATCCAACAGTTATGTCTTGTACATAAAGACGGATCGAGGTAAATTGGTATGATATAAATGTGGTTATTACACTTGTTACAACTATTCTAATTTATTTATTTTCGAGATGTTATGTATATCAAATCCATTCTTACTTAATAACTTTTCTTCGCATACACATATATGACCACATGCTGGGGAACTGTGCGTCGGTTATAATTTTTTTATATGCTGTGTAAAGTGTGATTAAAAATATTCAACTGTTGAAGTGGAAATTTAGATATTCAATTTTCCAGGTAAATAAAATTATCTTGATAACTATAATATTGCCTCTAATAACATACATTAATTCTAAATATCATATAAATTATGATTTTATATTTTAAAGCTACACTCTTAGTTATATTTACATTCAGTGCATAGAATAAATAAAAATGAAGCAACTATCAATCTCGCAGTTCTTAGCAAACTTTCTATATTAGTTGTGTATAACAACAAACAATAACCGAGTACATAAGTTCATTTCTATTTTAAGCTCAAATAATTAAAAACAATCAGTAATCATAAATACTTTTTGTGATTCAATGTTTATTGAAATTAAATAAGGCTATTGCCATTTATACAATTTTAAGTAAATAAAAGTCGTTTGACAGGTGTTTGGTCTTCCGATCATATGTTAGTTTGCTTATTTAAACCCATATGTGAAAGATACGGCCAAATACAAAATAATTGAATCGGAAAAAGTAAGCGCTCTGTGGTGTAATGGTAGCACATTCACCCGGCAAGTGAGAGATCCGGGTTCGACTCCCGGCGGAGCAAGTACTTTTTGTGATTCAATGTTTATTGAAATTAAATAAGGCTATTGCCATTTATACAATTTTAAGTATATATATATATATATATATATATATATATATATATACAGGGTGTATATTATGTCTGGAAACACCCAAATATATCCTTTAATAATTTTAAATATAAATTTGAAACCTCTTACAATCGTGATAGAAATTGGGCATCTACTTTTTGGAACAATGTTTTGTTATGTCACACCAACGGAGGACGTCCTGCCGAGGGTATCGTGAATATTCTTAATGGAAGCCTATACCTTGTGATACATAATTTTAAAGGTAATAGCTTACTGAATTGAATGCCACAAACCGCATCTCAAGGGAATTATTCTATCAGAAAAATAGAGCATTTTTAGTATTGAAAATTTACTGATGTTCAACAATGTAATTTTAACATGGTTCTTGCCACAAAATGTGTTACACTAATTTTTTAGCATTTTTTTAAATATTCAATTAAATAAAACAAAAATTTCATTTTAAGCTGGTTCTATTAGCACAAATTTGCCAGTTTTTATTACAGTTACAATTATGGAAATACTTATGTTATTGATTTCTTATTACAAATAAAAAATAATGTATGCTGTTAGAAAAGTCTTACAACAAACGTTTTACCTGCATTTGGTGTCAAAGCAATTGTTCGAACTGTGTTCCTTCTACGGTTTGACAATGAGCCCAATCTTGTGTAAAATGATTCGACAGAGTTGCCTAACATTTCTTCAGTTATCAAAGCAATCTCCTCTATAATCCTGTTTCTTAGGTCTTCCAAATTATGAGGCTTTCTTCTATAAACATTGGATTTTAAATGACCCCATAGGAAATAATCGATTGGTGACAAATCCGGAGATCTTGGAGGCCATTCGATTTCTCCTCTTCGGCCAATCCATTTATGAGGAAACCTTAAATCCAAATACTCTCTTACCTGTCTCCCATAATGGGGTGGAGCACCATCCTGCTGAAACCATACATTATCAAAGTATTCTCCTGATGCAATTTGAATAGCTGGGATTATTTCATTTTGGAGCATATTGTAGTAAAGTTCGGCATTTAAATTTCCATTGATGAAAAAGGGTCCAACAATTTTGTTACCTAAAATTCCACACCATACGTTCAGTTTTTGTGGTTGCTGTGAATGGGACTCAGTAATCCAATGTGGGTTTTCACTAGCCCAGTAACGGCAATTGTGCCTGTTAACATTGCCATTTAGGAAAAAAAGTTGCCTCATCAGAAAATAGTATGTTGGTCAGAAAAACTCTATTGTCATCACATTTGCGCATCACAAGTTCACAAAACTCAACTCTTCTGTCGTAATCATCCTCACTTAACTGTTGGACTAAATGAACTTTAAATGGTTTGTATTTATTAATTTTCAAAATCTTACTCACAGACATAGGGTGCATAAAAGTTGCTGTGCAGCATTTCTGAGCGATGTATGTGGGTCTTTCAATAAATGTTTGCAAAACATCTAGTGCATGTTCTTCATCTGTTTCAGATTGTATCCTACCCGACTTTGGCCGATTACGTACACTCCCTGTCATTTCCAAAACGCTCAATAGTTTTTGATATTGTTGAAACACTTATGGGATTCCTTTCTGGGGAAAGTGTCATTAAACAAATTACAAACTTCCCGATAAGATCTTTGACGATCGCCATATCCTCGCATCATCAACAGAGTAATTCGTTCTCTTTCAGACAATTCCATTAAAATGCCAAATAAAAACTGAACTACTGTAATTAGATAACTTGTTGACAGCAATGCTTCAGAGACACTGATTAACTCGACAGGAATGATATGACCTTTGTCCATTTGTAATTCCCAAGCTTAGGACCTGTCTAGTGAAAGCTCCATGCTCAACAAACTGAAACCTGTAGACCAGATGATTAATAACACAATAATGTTTCTCATAGGCTAGTGACCTTTGTCTCTTTAAACCTTCCTGCTGACTGGGAAAACACCAAGTACAGATTCATAAGTAATCAGAGAAAGTGACTCATAAGTTTTATTCATTGTAATAAAAACTGGTAAATTTGTACTAATGAAACCAGCTTAAAAAATAAATTGTTTATTTTATTTTAATTGAACATTTAAAAAATGCTAAAAAATTAGTGTAACACATTTTGTGGCAAGAACCATGTTAAAATTACATTGTTATTGAACATCAGTAAATTTTCAATACTAAAAATGCTCTATTTTCTGATAGAATAATTCCTTTGAGATGCGGTTTGTGGCATTCAATTCAGTAAGCTATTACCTTTAAAATTATGTATCACAAGGTATAGGCTTCCATTAAGAATATTCACGATACCCTCGGCAGGACGTCCCCCGTTGGTGTGACATAACAAAACATTGTTCCAAAAAAGTAGATGCCCAATCTCTATCACGATTGTAAGAGGTTTCAAATTTATATTTAAATTATTAAAGGATATATTTGGGTGTTTCCAGACATAATATACACCCTGTATATATATATATATATATATATATATAAAAGGATGCTATGTTTAATGTCAAAGTATAGTATTTATTTTTCGCTTAGATATACGAGATGTTTAGTAACAAATAGAACTATTTTACTCCTAGTCTATTTATTTCAGCATGGTGGGGAAGAAGCACTGAACTGATGCAATTTCCTACAGCCTAAATATTTCAATATTTTTGTGTCAACTACTGACCTATTGGTATAAAATAAAACAAATAATGGGTCCAATATGATATATTACATATTAGAGTAGAGAAAACGGCTATTGAGGAACGTGCTAAAGGATAAGTGCTCTTAATAATTAATGAAGCAGTCAGGAACCACCACAATATTGGTTTTGAGTTTTAAAGTCATTCTATTTATAGATCTATAGTTTCAATTATATTATAAAGCAACGATTTTTCGTTTACAAGTCCTTATACAACATGTGCAACCAAAAGCCCAAAATTGTTCTTTAACGTTAGTTATTCATCTAGCTATAATTAAAGGACTCTGATCCTCACAGTAAAAAAAAAAAAACTAATAATATGTGTGTAAATTTTATAAGCCCGAGATCCAAATGTTTGGAATGTTTTTTTATGAATAAATAAATGAATATGAATGTTAGAAACTCTACTTGGCATGGTAATAAACGCTAGTACTAAATATAAATGAGTACACATAATTTATTAGTAAGGCTAAAATGTGTTTCTACAAAATGCAACGGTTATATTATACGACATTAAGTTATAAAATACACAATTTACTCCATCATGCTATTCATTGCTTTATACACTCGACCCATAGCAGCGCCATTGCTTTACGTGGATATTGTTCATGGCTAACAACACAATATGTTTATGTACTACAAGGTAAACACGACCCTAATTATTTCCGCTGATTAAGAGGCAGATACGCAAGGTTAATATGTAATAAATATAAACTACAGCATTCACCAGCACTAATGAATGGCAATTACGACAGCAAATGCTTCGCACAGCGATACTAATCTCGTAAAATGGCATTAATCCTGACGGAAATACATACCGGTCTAGTTTTACTGTTAAATGTATTCTATATTTTGATACTTCAATTAAATTACAATATAAAATAAGTAAAAATGTACAAGCTAAAATAAAAAACTACTTAAATTGATAATATATATGCATGTTTTAATGAGATCTATAACTGCCTATATTTGTATTGATAATACTACAAATTATTTATCTATCCAGGAATTATTTCATTACCGCAGTCAACAGGTCAAATATTTTCGTTTAGTTTTTAGAGATAATCTAGATTGCATAGTTGAAAATACTATAATTATTTAACATTTAATTCTTAAAATTTCATTTGTTTAAGTAAGTAAGCTTAAACCCATATAAACCTAGTAAGTCCACATACATAGTAGAATCGTGTGCTCAATGAAAATCGTAGCGACTGAAGTAAGCACACATTTGTATTACATATTAGAATAGACTAAAGATGTTCCTTAATTTAGGTTCAACAGAAGCGGTAAAAACATAAAAGCTTTTAATGAAGAAAATTGTTAGTGTTTCTTAATTTGTAATTTTAAATCTCAATGTTATTTTCTCATTTTGTATATGTGAGATAGGTGGAATAAACGCACAGCGTGAAGGATCAGTGTTTCAGCTGAGGAGTATAAAATAGATACTTAGAGTGCAACAATTCACAGCACCCGTATAGTATTCTATGGAATTTGGTTATAAATTAAGTAAATAATAAAAAATAAACAAAGTAATTTTTTAGTTGTTGTTTATGAAATGATTATAAGGAAATTACTTGTAAAACAATGCTTAAAAATAAATAATCCAACCACTGCAATGAAGCAGTAAAGGATCGTTTTGACATTAGATACACTTCGTCAGGAAAGAACTATGCAAGAACTTCGTTTTGATGTCGGCGTCCTAGACCATGTGGCTTCATAATTTTCAATAATGTATTTCCTAATAAGTTTTTAGGAATTTGCTTTGGTTAATAATAGTGAAAAAAGTTTGGGACAGTGAATTTGTTACCAGACGTTATTGCAAATTAATACGTCTGCAGGATTATTACACATTTTTTGTATTGAACTAGTAATCAACACTATCTAAAAGGAATATATTTATTCGCATAATAATGAAGGATGTTATTCAATAAGCAATGAATAATAGATTTCTGTTTGTGGTATAGATTTCGCTTATTTTATATACATATTATAGAGTTGGTAATACACATATTGAGGACAGGTTATCACATCACTATAAAACAATGCCACGGCAAGCTGTTCGTTGTTTTAATGTACCTAACTCGAAAAAATTGATCTTTTCTGTATTTTCACCACCAATAAAATCTACTAACATTTGCCTGGAGAATCTTTAGCAAATTCCAAACTTCTATAATTTATGATTTCAACTAACCAGATCTAGCTATAATTAATTATTCTCAAGCAATATATTTTGAAAACACCTTTACCTCAATTGCGTAGCCAGTAAATCTCTAAATAACAATTGACCACCACAAAAACTGTCAAACAATAGTAGAGCATCTGCCAAAACATTTTGAACAGATAAAACATGTGAAATACGTATTTATAAAAATATCCCATATGAATTAACTTTTTTTAAATAAATAAGATATGCGCTTTTAATATTTCACCTGTAATTGAAAAATTGTAAATGTAGTGGTAACAGAATGTAAGGATTAAAAGAAAGGGTAGTGGAAACACCCCTTAGTTGTATATATCCCTATGTGTTACACAAATCGCAACGTGGTGTGGTCTAGTAGACACCAAAAAGGTTCCACATACCCTCTGGGGATTACGACTATGTCAACTGTATCATGTTAATTACCTGTCAACATCCCAATGTACCACTGGAAGGCTTTATCAACATTTACGACACATTTGATCTATTCTATATCCGGATTTAAAATATAATCGAAAATAATGTCACGGAGCAGATACTATTTCTCTTTGAAGCTACAGCAATAAAATTATAGAAAGATTTATGATGAAATTAAATATATTCTATACCAATATTATATTTTTAGTATGATGATGGCTTCAATAAGCAAAGAAGCAATATAAACAGCGATTGTGACCATTTCACTAAAAAGCCTGGGGAAATGTCATTTTTGCTTGTCTCTCTGTCCCACGGTATATAAAAATCTAATTGTTCTATAGCTTGCATAGATCCAATGGATACAATTTTAAGTGTAATCCCATGGGATATAGAGTTTATTCATAGAATAAGCAAAAAAAAGTGTGAAAGCCAACGTTAATAGTTTTTAACAACGTTTGATTTCAGCACACATATTTCTTGCGGTACCGTCCTCAACTAATATGAAGTGTAAATACATAAACACAGATATGAAATCTATGTTTGTGTACACAAAGATAAATGTATTATGTGTGAAGATAATTTGAAAACTTTCATCTGTGGAAGTATTTGAAATAGGACTTCTTTACCGAATAGGCCAGGAAGAAACTATTTTTTACTGAGGAAGTAATTATTAAATTTCGCTGTGCGTTATTGAAGGATATGACTCAGTTGAATCAATGCTCATTTTGTTAGCCAGGGAATGCTAACATTTCTTTTGTCTGATATTGTCTGGCTATAAAACACCTCGAGAATGATATTTGAAACATTTCGAGTAATCTCACCGAAACCTGTTATGCGGCAACATTGTAAATATTGAAGAAAAAAATTACTAAAAATTGAGCAATTTTATATTTAAATCATATACAGACTAAAAACTGCCAAAATAGTTAACGTTGCATTTCTTAAGCATATATAAATTACAATTACTTCTATCTAAATCATAGATAATTAATATATATACATATATAATTCTAACAAATTAATTTTTTATTACCTGTTGCTTTTAACTGAGGCATGGTTTCTTATGTACGTAATAAACTTCTTTACTATTCCATTTCAAAGAATATATATATATATATATATATATATATATATATATATACATATGTCATATATATAAACATATAATATATATATATTATATATATATATATATATATAATATATTATGTTTATATATATGACATATTTTATTTTTCATCTTAGAAGAATTTTATATTAATGCTGATGCTTAGGACCATAGCAGTGATTAAAAGTCCTTAATGCATAATTATGTATATAATTTATTATAGTACTTTAATAGGATGTATTTACAAAGAACACAATAAAGTGTTGTCATATGGTACTTTTCCAATTTCTATTCAATAATTTAGGTTTTATAGCAGTGTTAAAACCAAAGGTCCAGTAAGCTAGCAAGGGTAGTCTAACGAGAATAAACACCTTTGCTGATGCTCAGCCATGGAGTGTTACGCCCCATCATCAACCTCAGTATTCCTTGTATATGAAATGAGCTTCATACTATCTTCGAGTCTATTAGTCAGTTCGTTTTCAATATATCATTTCAGCAAAAATATTTTTACAAAAAAACTGTAGGGTAACTATTGAATATAAGGTAATGAAACAAATTTACAATGCAAAGGATTATTATTATTATTTAGATGCTACTTTATATTTAAAATATTACAATTTACTCAACAATAGGTTTTTATTTAACTCTTACCATACAGTTCATCTAATTATAAATCCGGGTACTACAAACGAATTGTCAAACAGATATCTACCCAGCAAGCATAGTCTTTTAACCCAAGTTATGCATAAAAAAGAATCATAGTTAAGGAAAAAAGTACTAATAATTGTTATTGTTTAAAACTTATTTTAATGCTGAAGAAAAGAAGAGTCAACTCTGTAAAGCAGACAATCTGCGACAATAGCACTGGTCTGTTGCCTGTGGCAAATACAGCCATTGTTCTCAAAACATGAGAGCTCTCTTCATTCTAGCTTTAAATATCCGTTTTCCAATCCAGGAAAACCCCATTTTAATTAATATTTTGTCCGATGATTTTAACGATTTTACATTATAAACAATAACATAAATTATATAATACACAGGTTATTTGTTCAATACAAATACATTTCAACCACAGTATTAAAATAATTATTAGAGAATCATATTTGGTAAAGCTCGTGGGATACATATGGAGACAATACCTAAACTAATAGTATCACGCTTTTGTTACAATTTTCCTCTAAAATATGAGTACATTATATACAACCGCAACCAATTAACACAAAAAATTAGTGGACTAAAGAATCATGTCGTCCTGAAATTTTACATAACCAGTTAAACATCAAATGATTATTGGATTAAAACAAATTTGATCCTGGGATTGCATCATCCATATTCTAAATTACTAGTCTTATGATTTCGCATGCAAAAAATATGTTTAATACATTTTAATTAAATTAGTATACAGCCTAGAATATCTCTAATATTAACAGAAACATACATAAGACGATTAATTCTGTAGTATAACCATTTCCTCTCATTGCAGCCATTTTAAATACAATTTTTCAGTAATGAAACAAACATTTTAGGAATATAGAAATATTACAATAATTTACACATCCGATTTTTAAATATATTGATAGATGCCCTACATTGCCCGTTATAATTAATGAATTTACAATACATATTATTATAATTTGTTTTTATATATACAGGTATAAAAACTTATATCTTCTATAAAAGTATGGAGTAAAAGTAATGTAATTATATACCTTGTCAGTGAAGTAGTTTAATTACATCAATAGTTCTGAATATCGTGTTCTATGAAAAGTATGAATTCAAATTGCATCTTTAGTGTGCATTGATTTAACGAAGACTGAGGAATTTGATTGATTCCGTTGTGTTGTACTGATATATTTAATGCCATCCATGAGGTGAATAGTTGTAACAACTATAAAATTGTCTTGGCAACAAATACTATTTAGTTGCTTTCTATTATGTTCCGAAGGCATTTAGGAGGAATCGTGATACAAGTAGCAATATTTCTCAGTTATCTGTGGTGTAAGCTATGTTTTATTTTAAAAACGTTACTTTCCGGCCTAACGTCTATGTCACACTTATAATACATAATCCATATTGCTTTGAAGAGAAATGTCGCCCAAATAATAAGTATTTATCAATGAAGCTGTATTCCTCAGCTTTAAAGAGTTAAGTTATGGTCAAGATAAAATTTACTTAATTTTTATTAATTATTCTTTTATGAATTTAAACATTTGGATTATCAGGAGAACTAAATTTTATATAATTTAATGTATGTTTAAATGTAGAAGTTCATAAATGTTCATATTGAAATTTAGTTATTTTTTTATAGTCAACTGTAATCAAAACTTACCAAGAGGTTTAAAATATCTACTAAATAACTGATTTATTAACTAAAACAGGAAATCCACTAATTTTGTGGGATGTTAAAAAAAGGGCATGCATATATATCGGGCATGGATGTTAGTGGAGAATTAAAAGATATTCAAGAAGTAATTTATACCTGGAATCACCCATGTAAAAGTTGAAAACATTCTCGGTAGAAATATTTTTAGTTATAGTAAATTATAACCCTAAAACCTGTATTACTTACTTGTTAAACTGTTACTATTTAACACCAAAAATCAAAACACATCCAATTACTCTAGTGTTGGATTAGGCCTCGTAGTTGATACCATAAAATTGATTTTCAGAAAGTGCCACTTAGATTATGATAAGAGAGTTCTTATAAACCACTGATATATCGGGCATTTGTCAGATTTAAATTATAATAAATAATCCTGCAATATTTAACAAACACCAGTTTTCAAGATATATACATGTATGTACAGCCAGTATTAATAAGTAGTCACTTCTGTCGATCAGTCCCGCGAATGCCTATCCAATATTTATATCAGTATAATACATGATAGAGAAACAGTTGAATAATCCCTAAACATAGATTAAAGATCTTTAAAAAATCATTACTATATTTATGACAAATAATTTAAATTTTTTCCAAGACACTATAAAATACTGCCAATACATTTTTCCTTTTAAATCCTTTTCTTTGAATATATAATTTTACAAGTTATCTTCATTTTTAACTCTTCTCCGTAGTCTCTCATAATTTTTAAAGTTTTTGGAAATGGCTATAGAAATGATGTTTATTATATGTTATGACTATTTTCAAAACATTTTAATATGTCTATGAAGAATACAATATTCTATTTTTTGCATCCCTTCAAAAACATTAACAAATTACCATATTTTGTAAGCACACACAAGCTTAAATACAACTTCATCTGAAAATAAGTTAAGTATGTCAGTGACACGTTATACATTAAGAGAGCACAGGTATTAACATTTGTATGGCAATAATGTTTTAACTAAAACTATTCCATTCCAATCTTTGTTTGTATACTCCAACATCCACAGTTGGTCTCGATAGCACTATTTTTGGTAGGTTTTTTCTCTTGATGTTTAGATTATTTATGAGACATTCATCGCTCCATTTTGTTGATAAGATAATTTAAAACTTAAAATGACATATAATAAACTAAACAAAGATACAAAAATGTACAGTACACATTTGTAATCTTTAAGCTATATAGGGAAATAAGATATATCTTGTTAAATATATAAGAAATAATGGGACATAAACTTACTGATTCAAGGCTTAGGATTCTGCTCTAATTCATCTCTATGTATAACAGTTACAGCCCACATACACTCATTACTAATTCTTAAGCTTACCGATATCTCAGAAAGTTTTAATTTAGCACACGTATACCATATAACTTAAATTTAAAGCTATAGCATTTTTATAAATGTAAAACCCATAGGAATTAAAATGGCGTAATGTCCTAGTGGAACAATTTTATTTTTCTCAACTAATAAAAACATGAGGTTTGATACAAAAACTAGTATTATATGCTCAAAACAGATATAATAGGTTTTAAAATTGAGTCTAAATAAAGTGTTCAAAATAGGTTTGCAAAACCTATAAGAACTTGATATTGGTTGCTAACAATTTAACAGCTACTTTTTGTTTTTAATAATTCTGGAGTCCTAAGATGATGAGTTGTCAAAAACACACAAACACACACACACACACACCGGAGGGGAATTTCATGTTTCTGAAATTGGCACTACTGGTGTTCGGTTGCCCCCTCCTCGCTCAGTAGCTGTCAACCGGTCTCTCTTGAGCCGTTTTCGATTGGTTTTAGTTTGTCTAGGGCGTTTGACCTTGAATTAGTCCAGTTATTTTGTGAGCGCTACGGTCTACTGTACCGGACGGTACGGTTACTGTAACTATTCTACCGGTCTGTCATACCGGGTGATACGGATAAAGTGTGAATAGTTATTACGTGCTTGTATATATTAGTTTTTATGTTTTATTATGACTTGTTATAATCATGAGTGACTCGGAAATTTTAAGAGTGAACGATGGAAGATTTAACTAGCGACTTTTACAACTCCTACATAACGTTGAAGGGGATGATAGTGACGATGAACCTGTTGAGGATTCGGATGAAGTTTCAAACTATGTAGTGTCTGATAACGAACTAAATCAAGAAAAACCAATTATAAATGTATAAAATGCGGACAACCCATCTGTTTGGAGTGCAGCAGAAAGTTGTGCATTTCATGTGTTCAGAATATCTAAAATCTGTGGATACTTTTTTATGTACTTATGCCTTTTTTAAGTTTTAATTGCTTTGGTAAAAATGTATGTGTATTTCTGATACTTGTAAACACAACTTTATACTATACCAGTATTCTAGAATATTATTTTCCATCCTAAATTCCCCAAATTATAAAATTTTATAATTTTTGCAATTATACAAATTTAAAAAATATTAATTGTAGTTTTGTTATGAACTATAAAACAGCAAAAAAACTCCGGATGATACTGTAAGTGATTGTAATTTCATCAAAGTGTTAAACACACGTGCCTCATGAAATAAATGGTAGCATTAAAAAAAATTACAATTCCATCGTTTGGGGAGAAGTAGGAATAAAATACCTTGAAGGTATAAGGATGTTATTCCTCTTTCTGGTTGCATTATTATTTTAAAATATATTTACAAGTTTTTGTTTTCAAAAGACTGCCGTAACTAAAATACTTTAGAACGGATGAGCATTACAGTGATTGTACTTTTTCATCAAAAAAGGTATTTAAAATGAACGTTACTATGCACTTTTTTCATTGGGAAAATTAAAGCAAACGTTTCTATGAAACAAAAAATCTATAGACCATAAACCAATGATAGTCACCAGAAATTAACACTTTTGATTGAAGAAGTCTTTTCAGACCAACGCATCTGTACATTTTCTTAATCAGTACTACTATGTCGTATTACATAGAATAAATATGAACCTAAAACAGAGTTTCACGTGCTTAGTCTAAAATAAGAGTCAGAGTCAATTCGATTGCCTTTTGGACCTCGTAACAATAATTTTGAGCCTCAAAGTATTGAAATACTTCGTATTTTGTCTGCTGTACTTCGGATTTAACATTATTATAGGGATACTTAATACTTCATGTTACGTGCTATCAAAAAAATAACTAAGAAGAAATTATATACCCACACTTTGGACAAAATATTTACATTGCAGTTTAATATTTTTTGGGCTTTTCTTTTAGGTATTCTATAGTGATGCAGAGACATATTTGTTAGTTATGGGTGCTCATTAAAAACAGTTTTGACTCCGAATTAAGACGCAAATACATACTTTTTAAAGTAACATTCTAACTAGTTTTAAGTAAATAAGTCTGGAATATATTTCAAGGACCATCACTTATTCTTAGGATTATTTAAAAAGCTATTTTAAAGAAATACCAGTTTTCAATACTAAATCGGAAATTAATGTGGTGATAAATGCTAGTTTAAAATAAATCTGATTGATTATTTTGTAACTAATTAAAGAAAAACTTTATAGTTTTTTTTACTAATATTAATACTACCGAAATGAGTAAAGAGACTGGTTTGATGCTCTAGGTTATAGTTAAACATGTCTTGTAACAGAGAGGAAGCGCTGACAGCCACTTAGCTCATAGGAGAGCTGTGACAAGTCAATTAGTGGGCTCTGCTGTAATTAATACTTGTTTGAGCCATCCACTTTGCCCTGTTATAATAATATAAGATGTTTTACCGAAATACACCTTGCTATCTTGTTTATTTTTCACTCTTCAACACAATACTGTTTTGTAATTACTAACAGTTTTAATTATTTTCATAATTTATTACTTTCAAAATGACTGAAGACAGTTTCCCTGTCCTTGTACATCACTAATATTGTCACAATAGCTCTGATATTCTGTGTTTACTTATAATATGTGAGTTATCTCACTACTTTTATTAAAATAGTAGCACATTACCTCAATAGTTTACTACTATATCACATTCATCTATAAAACCTAAATTATTAAAAGAGTTATTATATATTATACGCTACAATACGGTACTGTTTTTCTTATATAATAACAGTTTTAAACATTCTTCTTATTTATTACTTAAAAACTACTGCAGACCGTTTTGCTGTCTTTCCAACATCAATTCTATTGTCGCCATAGGTCTGAGATTTTGTATTTATTTTAATAATTTAAGTCACCTTTCTCACTACTTTCAATAAAATACACATTAAGAAGTTTAGATTGTGAAAAGTACACTAACTCAATACAATATATTTAATTATAGCTGGGATTTAACTATAGGGAGGTTCCGGTGACAACGCTAAGGGATGCTCTTGGACTGCCCCTGCTGGAGTCAAGAAGAAGGTATCTGGACCTGATGTTCCTGCACAGACTGCTAAATGGTAGTATCGACTGCCCCGATCTCCTCGGCATGGTAGATCTGCGTGTTCCAGTCGGAGGCACCAGGTCGAGAGACCTCTTTGGAAAGACACATCAGCTAACCAGCTACGGCTACCACAGTATCATCCCTCGTTTACTGAGACATGGGAACTCTTTTTCAGCACGGGCCGACTTCTTTGGCTCTTCACCCACTACCTTCAGGGAAAACATATTGCGCTCGTGATTATTCAGGAAATTTTATACTTATTCTTTTTCTAGTTTTATCTTCTTTTTGTTCTTAGGCATAGCATTTAAAATGTATTTAGATCAAATGCTAGTTGGTCCCATTGTAGTTAATAGCATTTATATACCTACATATCAGTATTGTTCTTGGGTTGGTTGAAGTCAATTGTTGTTAGAGATTATTTATTGATTGTTGCTTAGTTTATACTCTTTGTTGTTACTATTTGTGTATTTAAAATAATTATTTGTTGGAAATTATTTATATACATCTTGAAGCTATCTAGTAAATATTGTTGTTAACTTATGTTGTAATTTGTACTTTTGTATGTACTAGTTGCTTGTTTGTACATTTGTGTAAATGGCACTGACCGTTGATAAATAAATAAATAAATAAATAAATTATAAATTTTAATTACCGAAAGTATTAACGGATGGGTTATATTTAAACAAGATAATTTTTAGTACAATTGCTACTAATGAATATAAACATAAGCTTATAAATAAACCGATACAGCTGAGTATTAAATGGTTCAGCATAATCTAACGAAAGTAAAGGGATAAAAGGGTCAACTTTGTTGCTCTTTGATCTTTTGAACCTAAAGTCAATGGAGGTCTTCCTTGTTTGAGAATGAAACATTGCAAAAAGATTAAATTCTGTACAATCTCTCTTTCTATAGTTACGGAACAGAAAGGTCCTTGATCATTTACCTAAGATGAGTTGGGTTTGAAAAAATTATTATATTACAGGTATTTTGCTATAATTTAAATACATGTTTTCTGGTCCCTGCAGAATCTTAAGACAAAAAGAGGAGCATAAATAGTAAAAAAAAACTAAAGTTTCGTTAATGGTAATACACATGATGGACATACTTGTATATTTCTACAGATTTCAATGGCATAATATATTATTATCAACGTTCATATATTAAGAACCGAGTACGCAAATCTGTAATTGTTTTTTTATTCATCTGTTGGTTAATAATATACCTGTTAATATTCTTTTTAATAAAATTAGTGTAACTATTAATCCATACAATGCAATTCCTAATTAGCACAAAATTGATTGAAGAATTTATAGTTGGTTCGGTTTAAGGTAACCAACACTGATAAATCTTTACCAGTCCCTACAGGATTTATACCAACACTATCTCTAGTGCAAGGTCTGACGTCTTAGACTGTGCTCCAAGCAACTTTTGTAAATTATTTAATGAATTTACGAAATCCGTTAAATATATTTAAAAGGCGTCTGAAATCTCTTATCTTGATGTTTATTGTATAAAATATAGGCTTATACAAGGGAGTTTTGTTTTCTTCCTTTCTTGTTTAAATAATGGGTATTATATAAATACATTTTAATTGTTTAAGGAAAGTTTTTCCATTATTTTTTATAAATTTAACAGCGTATATTTTGCTATATTTTATAGTTACTTATTATAACGAGAATCACATAGAAAGGTGAATTGTTAAGACAGATTTACTTTGAAATTACATAAAAGGCAGACATTCATATAATCTTTTTGAAATAACGAGTTTCTTATGATTGAAATATGTTTTTCAAAGTATATTGATTTTTTTCTATGCTCCTTTGATGCAGCTTAATGCATGGTAGTCACAAGTAATGTTCAAGCATGGGATATTGATTGGTTCGTCTTCAGCAGTTTTCAATTAAACAAAGAATGTCTTGAAATTTTTGGCCTGATCAATAAAAAATTTATTTTTTACGTCAGACGCGCGCCTGGCGTGGCTCGATACTCCTTAACAGTTTCTGGGTTGCAAAATTGCCTACCCTCCCGCGTGTGAGCTGCAGATATTCTATCTGGCATCGATATGGCTGATAAGTACATACCATATGGCAAATGGACCTGTCCTTGGCTCGCCATACCCGATAAGTCATACTTATTTCAACTAACATTGCCTTACTCAGATAATTTTGCAGTCAGAACCTTATGTTAATCAAAACCGTGATTTAGGAAATGAGTGCGGACTTGACCCACATTTATCTGGCCAGGAGATCTCCATGTCATGGGACAATTTCCTCGCCTAAAATTTAATTTCTCTTGCAATAATATTCCTAAAAAATTTAGATGGTTCATGTATGTTAAATTTTTATTTCAGCTGGTGGCCAGCGGTCTACGTTGCTTTGTGTGTTTATCTGCATATCTAGAATTTATAATTAGTCAAATTTTGAACTCAAGATCTGAGCTAAAATAGGAAGAATATTTCTGGGCCTTTGTATTTCACGTTTGAGTATGTTTGTTTTATCCGATAATATTACATTACCGTAGGGATCAATGTGGCTCGTTATAAAATATAAATAACTTGTCTCTATACAAATTTATTCAATATAAATTGATTTTGTCACTCAATGGAGCCTGTTTATTTTAAGACCAATATTAATAGTGGATCTTATTTTGCTATGATAGTCTTTGCTTGCCACTGGTCAGTAATGGTACTATTATTTTGAATTAATCTTTACTATATGTTTAGCTTAACAATAGGCTAAGAATAATTCCATAATCTTTGGTAACCAGAGGCTGAGCGAAATATTTTACTTGTTACTTTTATGAATGGTTAGTAAGTTGATCTGTAAAATACTTAAATGTCCATATTTTTTTGGTCAAATTTTGTTCTGCATTACAATTTGTCAATATTAGCTCTGGCTCGGCTCGGACATGTTTCCCCGTTAAGAGTTCTACATGGATGCCGTAATAAACGGGGTGGAGCCCTAAAACGTTATTCCAACTTACCAAATAAAATGTATCTACTCACTTGTACCGTTATTTAGTTAGATGTTATATAATGTAACATTTCACAACCTAGTCAGCCAGTACAATTTAATATTATTTTTTTTATCTAATGTTCCGGAACTAAATTATCAGCGGAGTACCTACCTAACTGGCACGCGTATGAATATTTTATTCTAACCCTTTGTAGCAGCCCAACTACGTGACCGATTTGACCTCGCGCGCCTTGTCCGTAAGTAAAATTTATATTTTCGTATTATTAAATTAGCCCTTTGATTCCAAACATATAAAAATGAATGTAACGTAAAGTAAAGTAGTAAATAGTAAAGTAACTTACCCTTGAAGATCTTTTATTTGCTTGATTGAAACAGATACAAGTTGTGGCGTTGTCCTTCTGACGAGCACATGGTCGTCATAAGTTTTTGTCTCATTAAATGGATAATACCGTCGCGAATTTGTTTTAGGCGAGCTCACGTATTGTTTGAGAAGATGGCTACCACTTGCATAACTTGGAATCCTCTTCTAGTAATTACCGAGTAGAAATAACCCTTCTTAGACTAGAGCTTCAATGTCTCGTGTCAAGACGCCGACACCCGGGTTGTGAGTCTACATATTGCGAAGGGAAGTAAAATCTTAAATTTTATAACGTGAAATATCGTAGGCATAATTCCATAGAACATTGGATATTTTAGGCCCACCTATCAGATATACATGTTTAGTTCTTGTACTCTAATTGGCAGCAACGTGGCAAGGTATACATTTAATTTACCAACTAAAAGTGGTGCTTGTAAGTTTCGCTGATTAAATTGAACTTATAAGTAAACTTTGCAATTCGAGTATTTAATACTACGACCTCAGAAGTCACCACCCCCATGTGCTATCGTCATTCGGTACACACTTCAAAGTAGACTTAAGCTGTTCCAACCCCGACCTTCTACCTGAGAGATCGCCGGAGAGTAGCAGGTTCATATTTTATACACACGCGGGGTACAACACGTGTCTCAACTTTTAATTCTAATTAATATTATGGTGATCACACCTGCAACGGTATACGAGTAAATAGGGTTAAAACCCTAGAATAACTATATTAATGTTCTTATACTTCTGACTGTCCTAAAAAGTTAAAGTTGATATGCATGCACGATATTCCCTCAATATATTACATAAACCAACCATATATTGGCTTAAAGTATATTACAATGGCCGCTGAAATCAATTATTGAGGTAAGTAGGCATTTTAAACAAACTCATCATATAATTTTTGTTATCTGGACAATTATTAATGGAAAGTCTGAGTGACAATCTCGTACTTTTAAGAATTTGTATTAAGTCATTTAAAAATAACACGTATATGAGGAACCTGTTATTTAATAAAAGCATTGCGTGCAAAGCCTCCTGAAAATGCTGTTTATATAATAACACTCTTAATTTACTTTAGGATTAGGTCCTTTCTCGTGAAGAAATCATAATGTTTATCATAAGGTCTGTATGTACAAGGCAGAAGAACTCACAACGTGTCGCAAAATTGTTTCTTTAATGTTCCATGCCCAGTTTAAAATTTATATTCAATTTAATTTTTGGCAATCAACGAAACCTTCAGAAACACCCCATATTACTGTTAGAATGGAGACCAAATGTCTATTATGTGAGATTCCCGTGATAAATCAGAAATTACCTCTTGAAGTTAAATAGTTCCCTAGATGCTGCGCACTATTGGTCGGTGTTTCAAATTGCGTTCTGTTGGCATACTCGTATGAGTCTCCTGCATTAGATATGATTAATAGTGCTCATAGTGTATATATGTATATAGTATACTACTGTACTGCTAGGTACTTAAAATAATATTTATCTCTATCATTTGTTCATACTATACAAATTGAATTTTCTTTTTAATGTATTGTTGCTTTAAAACTAAAGCATAATACTAATACAATTTACTTGAATTCATTTCTTTTATACTTTCATATATTGATAAAAATTTCCTTTCTAAGGAATTAACCAAAAGGAGATTAATTTATTTGCAAATGGTATGGAATTATTTTTCGTTGTCGTTATCCACTTTATTGAATTAATCCATTAATTTTTAATTACAATTAATATTTGTTCTCTTTGAATAGTAATTGCCATTTCATTTATACGCAAAATATTTGATTTTGGTAAAAATAATCAGTCAGAAAAATAAGGGGGTTGAAGAGACAAACCTTTACAATGAGGTTTTGAGTGAAAAAAGAAATTCAATATAGAGTAACATTATCGATTGGGTCCAGTTAGTTGCCTCGTCTATATTGTTTCGGTAACAAAATGCACGTTGGTATGATTTGTTAACCTGACAGTATAAGTAAGAGTAAAATACCCTAACTAAATTATAATAAAATCGACACGTAGAAGAAACCGTAATTATCTATATTATAGAATATTAGCCTGTTACAATACAATAAGATCAACCCTCTTGTATTTGATATTCGCTAGCTACAATTTCCGCCCTCTCTTTATTTGAGCACAGCGTTTTTATCAAAATGCAGTTTGTGTTTAAAATTTATTTGTGCAGAGCTTTTTATAAAATATATGTTTGCATGGATTTGTCTACAGTTTATTACTAAAAGGCATTTATAAATATTATCTCTGCAGAGCGTGTTTTCAAGATGCCATCCCATATTTAATATTTTGGATCAGAATGTATTATATGTCATAGTTTTGGGTAAACTCCATCTGTAATTGTAAGATATGCGGGTCGTCACTGTACACTATATGGGTCAGTATAAATTATAAGTCGTTACATTTTATAGTACCAATGCTCTAAGACCGCTCATAGAGGAACGGACGGGACACGGAGGTTTACATGATGGTGTCTGGTGGTGGACTCCTGGCTAGCTAGCTTGGACAGATGGTCGTAGGGTAGTGGCGTGATGTGACGTCACAGGAGAGCGCCCTATGAGCATTCTTTATTCGTATGGATTAATTCAGACTACATCGTATGATACATCGCCTGACAATACATACTGCCAACATAACTGGTGCAGACATTAAATATTGCTATGGGTACATTACCAACTTAGTATTTATCACACTAAATACACTACAATCCTCCGCCTTAAAGACATAAGTCCCTTAAAATTTTAGAAATTTAGTAATTACGATTAAAAAAAAATCTCTCCAGTTTTAAATCTATTACAATGAATAAGAAAATTGACATTATACTCTTTTATATTTGTAAGTATAGATTATAGAGAACAAAATACAAACTCAATATAATCATTTAACAGAAATCAAAACACTTCTATCAAAACCAATAAATCAGAATATAGCAATCAGTAACACATTGAATGAACACAATCAACAAATCGATAATAATAATACCTAAACAATATTAATTATATACAAGTCACAATCGGGTTGTATTTAAAAGTTCATTTTGACTACAGGTTTACGATCCCTTAGTGCGTATCGACTAACAGGTACCATTTGTTTGGGTGAAACGCTGGAACTGTTATTGTTTACATTTGTACGTGGGCTGGGGTTTTGCCCCTGAGCGTTTCTGTTATTGTTATGGTTTTGCGGAGAGGGGGGCAAGGTCGTTACTAAAACTACTGGCGACCTTGCACTCGCTCTGTCCCGCGACTGTATATCGACAGTTGTGCTCTGTTGCCACGCTTGCGTCTGGGGCTCTAGGCATTGTTGTCGAATCCGACATTTCCGGACTACACTGTATTAACCCTATCAACTAGTCGATATGTGCACTTATTACAGTAATAATTGAGTCATACTTAATAATATTTCTTTATTGATTGATTCTAATTATGTGTTTTACTTTGTAATTAATTAATAAATTTTGTGATTGAAAAGAGCATTTTCAAAATAAGCCAAATATAAACGGTAGTTAAAAAGCCAATATGAAAAAGCTCCATTTTAAAGAGTGCCAATATAAAACATACTTTATTGTTATCATTATCATACTCATTTTATATTGTTAGAAATTGAAACGTGATATTTTAATTTGTGTTTGGAGAGTCTCTAATAATGTTATGGTACCTTTTGTGGTGGTCTATGTACTATTCATGTTTTGAAACAAAATAGCTTTATAAGTTATTAAAGGACTCAGCTCACAAAGTTTTGCGATGCATTAAATCTTATATGCTCTGCATTTGAAATTCAATTAATGAAGATCTAAAAAGATTAATATTTGTAGAGATATTAATTAACATATTATTGACTTAATTATAGCTGATAGTACTTATCTGGTATCACAATTTAATCCCTATCTAGTTGGCATATGTGTTATAATGAAACATTTTTTTCGTATTATATATATATATATATGAACTAGCACAAACCCATTGAATGTAATTTTCTGTTCAATATCAGGAACACACGATTTTGCTATTGAGAGCGTTTGACGAGCTTACTGAAGGATATATGACCTAAAGTAATATTAATTTGTTGTAGACCCCATCGTTAGCTAGTTATAAAAATGTTTAGAGTTTAGCTAGAATAAACAGTTTGTCCACTATTGAAAACAAAAAAATTCCAGAAACGGACAACGTTAAAACCGGAAAATTAAATAAACTACGGTCTACGTTTTACTTCCTGACAAACCTAATCTTGGACTTTAACTGTCACAATATTATTCTTGTCTCCAAATTTAGTAACATTTTACTTAATCATTCTACGAAATCCATAGATATTTTTTATATATCACACATCATAAGGCTGAGCGTTAGCAAAGCATTACGACTCGTAATATTCTCGTGAACACATGCAAACTGTGAACATGAAATTTGGAAACTTCACGTCCGAATTTAACCAATCACCAAATTCCTCTTATCACCTAATTTGGACAGACCACAATTAGGCGAGTGTTAGTTATATAGGCATATATGAATAGATAATTAATAATAATTAAATTTGACGCCTTTTTAACAAAGAAGAGTTTTCAGACACATATTTATATAAATGCATAACACTACCAGGCCACGATGAAATACTAAGATACGAAAACATTGCAAGGACCGAAAGTATACTTTTCGGTAGGCTTCTCACACTGAGTATTTAAAATACTTGCATTAGCGAGTGATTTATGATTAATTCGATAAAATATTTTTCAAGCGCCAAGCGTGATAGGGGCAATAATTTTCAAATTTATTATTTTAACAGTAAAAACTTACACATAACGCATATATAGTTGAAAGTGATGAATCAACGTAAATGACGAGTTTAGCTCCAGGTGACATTGCTCTTAGTACAATGTATGAGATCCGACGCTGTTGCAGACTAGACTCCTGGAATCTGCTGCTATTTTAGTCTCAGGAGTTATAAAAAAAGTTGGCCAAGATTATTCTCAAAACAAACTACTTGAATCGTATCGCTACCAGAGATACCTATTCCACGAAATATAGTGAGATCTACGTGAACAGGTACTCTCATTGTCTCATTCGTGGACACAATTCTGTGACAGAAACCATTATCAATATCAATGTATTTTAAAATGAAGATTTATGCATAATTTGAAGTATACAGGTCAGTTCTTTTTCGTCATCGTGTGGTCTGAAATACAGGCAAAAATTAAATTATTTTAGCCTCTCATGTGAAATATGTCACTAACGGTTAACCAGTGATATTAATATAAAAATCGTTCTGCTAGAATATTCGTTCTGGGTTTTTTATTACATTCTTCAAAATAATAAAAAACCCAAAACCTTTGCAATGTTCTTATAATTTAAGAATGAATCGTATTTATTTCAAAAAATACATGTTAAAATGTATGATTACTTATATTATAAAGATGTATTAATGTTAACTTTCATTATTATCGTATATCTAATTAAACACTAAACAGAGAAGAATTTTTCTTTTAAATTACCAGTTATGTCATGTATTGCGTAACCAACTTCGCTGAGGTTGCTCGGAGACTTTTAGTCGGATGCTCTTTATTTAATTTTTAAGATTACCTGCTAATCGTCAGGCATAAAGTCATACGGAAAATAAGTTTGACTTTAAAAATTATTCTGAATATGACAGTGGTATTCGTAAATGGCGGACATGTAATCCGATGGATTGATTTATATATATATATATATATATATATATATATATATATATATATATATATATATATATATATATATATACTAGCCCCGACGGACGTTGTCCTGTACACACGTAATTTAATTCGAAAATTTTTAACTTTGATTAATCTATAACAATCTGGCTGTTTTGATAAAAATGTCTATTAAAAAGTTATTACAATATAGTGTGTGAGTATAACATGAGTGATGTGAAATGTAGAGGATGTTTTAAATGAAAACGTACTTAATCTGAAGGTAAAAAAGTTGAAACAAACTAAACTATTTTATAACAGGTAAAATTTTTTCAATTTACAACTTAATTTATCGTAATGCCATTGAATGTACAATATTTTTTGTTAATCCCTTCAGGAGTATAAAACAAACAAATTAGATGATTTTCCAATGGGGCTGAAGTATAATAAGTGTCCTCTATCACAATCGAATTATTGATATTTCTGAATAGCCTATATAACTACTATCCGAATTAGATTATAGTTATGTAAAGGCTAAAGTATAATAAGCAGCCACCATCACAATCGAATTATTGATAATTTCTGAATAGTCTATCTAAACTACCGAATTTCATTATAGTTATTTAAAATTATAATATAGTATCGGAAGTGGCAAACAGAATTTAATTTATCTAAAATACTAAATAAGTATTCCGTATAGGGCTGAAATATAATAAGTGGCCACTATCAATCGAATTATAGATATTTCTGAATAGCCTATCTAAACTACTAAAATGACGAACTGAATTAGATTATAGTTATTTAAAGTCTGAATTATAATAAGCGGCCAATATCGCAATCAAATTATTGATATTTCTAATTAGCCTATCAAAACTACCGAATTTCATTACCTTTTATTCTTGTGTGCGTGTGTATGGAGCTGAACTCCTCCTAAATGGGTGGACCATCTTGGAATGTTTGACATTGTATCCAGCAGAATGCGCTACGATCACAGTTTCAAATGTTTTCTATTTTAATTCCAGGTTTTCCTGACAGTTTGTGCAAGCTATCAAATATGTGTGTTGTTTTGTAACATCGTGTAATTATTGTGTGAGTGCTAATTGTAATATTACATTAATAGAGATTGAAGATGTTTTGAAGTACATAAAAAACCATAGTTATTTATTGAAGTTATTGAACTACTTTTGAAAATTTATTGAACGAAGTGAGTATATTGGTCGCATAATTTAACACTTTCACTGCCGACAACGTAATTTGACGTCGCGCAAGGAGTTCTATAGACTGCCGACAACGTCATTTGACGGCGCCGACTTTTACAGTAATAAAAACTCATTTAAACGACTATGAAATTCGGCATTGATAGTCATTCGCTAATTCGATGTTTTTTGTTTCTTACTCTATGTATTATAATCTATGAAATGTTGTTGGCAGTCATCTGTAACATCGGAAAAAAAGTGGTTTGTTTACCGCTTCGCGTCGGGCGTCGGCTATTTGTTGTCGTTCTGCTACCGTAGTTCGTCGTCTGCGTCGTTATTGTTTTTGCTTGCTATTACGTTTGTTTATGATTGTTTTGTGAGTAAATACAATGAATCGTAACAGTATTGAAGACAATCAAGTTCTAGAAGAGTTACTCAGATGTTCAAGTGACAGTGAAAGTGATGATTTATTCCAAGATGACACAGATAATGATCCCGATTTTACTACTGATGGACTTCTTGGAGATGCAAGTAAGTTTGTTGACAATGTATTTTTACTCAAATAACAAATATAAGCAAATTAGTAATAAAAACATTTATTCTTGTGTTTTGTAAATAATTGGTTTATTACAGAATTTTACAGTTTATTGTTTTATTTTATTTTATTTATTTTTTATTTTTTTTATTTTTTATTATTCAAGACTTTCCACACTAAAAAAAATATTTCAGCATAAGTAAATTTTAATTGTAAACATGTGTAGCTATAGTGTTAGTATGACAATTCTAAATACAGAAAAAAAATAATAAAAAAATATATTATGCTACAGACTAGTACATGGTGATGTTTTTTGGTCAACTTTTTATTTTTTACAAAAAAACGTTATGTTTTTAAGTTTTCAACCAAGACTTTCTGTTTGAAAAATATTTATGCATGAGCATCTGTGTAGAAAGAGGAAGAACTTAGCTTTAAAAAAAATGTAAGTCCTATGGTTTTCTTATAATTAGTTTAAAAAATTATATATATTTAAAATCGTTAAAAATGGGCGGCAGTGTAAGAAAGTTGTCAAAATTAGGAGGCGGCAGTGAAAGTGTTAAGTAGCATACAAATCAAAGGGTTGTGTTTCTATGTGTAAATAACTATTGTTAACAGTTTGGTCACATAAGTTCAATAAGTAGCATATAAATCACATGATTGAATAACTATTCGTCCTCTTCCACGAAGACGTGGCATTTTTCTGTAAAAATAAAATTCTGTATAATAGTACACAATGAATATGAGTAACTTATTGAATATATAATTTTAATTAAGTAACTTCTAGATAAAAATGTATAACAACGTAGACAACGGTATCTAAAATACAAAATAAGTATTCCCTATAGGTCTGAAGTACAATAAGTGGCCACCATCACAATCGACATTGATATTTATGATTATCCATCAAAACTACTGAAATACATTATAGTTTTTTAAAATTCAGTATAGTATCGAAACTGGCCAACAGAATTTAATTTATCTAATATACTAAATAAGTATTCCGTATATGTCTATAGTACAATAAGTGGCCACCATCACAATCAAATTATCGATATATCTGAATAGCCTATCTAAACTACTAAAATGACGATCCAAATTATAGTTGTTGTTAAAGGCTGAATTATAATAAGCAGCCACCATCTCAATCGAATTATTGATATTTCTGATTAGCCTATCTAAACTACTGAATTTCATTATAGTTATTTAAAATTACAGTATAGTAATCAGAACTGGCCTACAGAATTTTAATTTAAAACCAATTCCTGCATTATTAACAATAGTTATTCACACATGTGATTTTGTATGCTACTTAATTTGAACTTATCTGACAATTTTGACTGCAGATTAAAAATGTCAATTACAACAAATTAATTTAAATCTATTAGTTTAAAACTTTATTATCTAAAATGTTTACAATAGTTATTCACACATAGAAACACAACCTTTTGATTTGTATGCTACTTAGGATATTTGAGGTAATGCGAACAATAATCTCTATTAATGTACTAATACAATTTTAGCACTCACACAATAATTAAATAATATTTTATTTTCTTCTTTTTGCCTGTTGGCTTTTATAAACTTATAACGCGGCCACGTAGTACACATTTATAACTTCATTCTATTATATTTTAATGTTATTTGCCGTATTTACTTTTGAAACATGAACCTTACAAAACAACACACACACACACATTGTTAGCAGCACAAACTGTCAATTTCAGTTAAAAGCTAAAACTTCCAATTTTATATCTGGATAATCTCTATCCTCCAAAGTGAGTACAGAATATATTGAAATAAGAAGTGGTGTAATTATTATATGTTTATGTTTACTCTATGCTTTCAAGACTATTATTGATTAAACGTATGGCTGTGTTGTAATATTATAATGTTTACATAGAACAATTGTTGAAAATTTAACTTTGCAATCTGCATTAGACTACTGATCAAGCACTTTATAATAATGTAATCTAAATGTAAACAAATGTTTCTGCCTCTTTGGTGAACTTCAGCTGAAAATATTCACAGCTGTTAAGTATCAGTTCACTTTGTATTACGTGTCGTATAAAACACTCCAACAACAATTTATAATTAAAAATTTAATTAAATTTAACCCAATAAATAACTATAATGAAATTCAGTAGTTTGGATAGGCTATTCAGAAATATCAATAATTCGATTGTGATGGTGGCTGCTTATCATACTTCAGCCTTTAAATAACTATAATCCAATTAGGATAGTAGTTTGGATACGCTATTCAGAAATATCAATAATTCGATTGTGATGGAGGCCACTTATTATACTTCAGCCCTATCGGAAAACCATCTAATTTGTTTATGTACACTCCTGAAGGATTAACAAAAAATATTGTACATTCAATAGCATTACGAATACATTAAGTTGTAAATTGAAAAAATATACCTGTTATAAAATAGTTTGTTTCAACTTTTTTACCTTCAGATTAAGTAAGTTTTCATTTAAAACATCCTCTACATTTCACATCACTCATGTTATACTCACACACTATCGGTTGGTCGAAGTGTGATTAAATGTACATGTGATGAAGTTAGATATTGAAATAACTTTTTAATAGACATTTTATCTAAACAGCCCAGATTGTTACAGATTAATATACTTGTTATAAAATTAGTAATTTAAAAACTTAATTAATATCGGGAACTGGCCAACAGAATTTAATTTAAAACCAATTTCCTACACTGTTAACAATAAGTAGTTATTCTTAAATGTGATTTGTATGCTACTTAATTTGAACTTATGTGACCAATTCTGACTGCAGATTAAAAATTGTAAATTATTACAAATTATTTTAAATCCAATTAGTTTAAAACTTGATTATCTAAACTGTTAACAATATTCACACATAGAAACACAACCTTTTTTGATTTGTATGCTACTTAGGTTATTTGAGTATGTGACCAATATACTCACTTCAATAAATTTGCAAAATGAGTTCAATAACTTTAATAAATAACTAATAGTTTTTTATGCACTTCAAACATCTTCAATCTCTATTATGGATTATAACAATTAGCACTCACACAATAATTACAGAATGTTACAAAACAACACACAAATTTGATAGCAGCACAAACTGTCGGGAAAACCTGGAATGAATTAGAAAAACATTATGGCTGTGTTGTAATATTATAATGTTTACGTAGAACAATTGGTGAAACTTCAACTTTGCAATCTGCATTACACTACTGATCAAGCACTTTACAAATTTTAAAATATGAACTTTCTAAATAAATGTGAACAAATGTTTCTCCCTCTTTGATGGATGAACTTCAGCTGAAAATATTTACAGTTGTTAAGTAACAGTGGCGCAGTCTGGCGGATCCAATGTAAAACACTCCACCATCAACAACAATTTATTATTAAAAAAATTAATTAAATAAACTAATTAAAATTGACCGAATTATGAATCTAAAACCATTCTCGGATCCAACTGAAGACACACAAAAAGTTTCAAAAAAATCGGTCCACCCGTTTAGGAGGAGTTCATTAACAATACACACGCACACAAGAAATATATATATAAATATATAAATAAATAAATATATATATATATATATAATAAATATATATATACAGGGTGTTTGAAAAGTATGGGTACGGCTTAATATTTTAAAAACCATAGGAGATAACATCTGTAAACTTTGCACAGTGTCGTATGGCTATGTAAACTATTTTCCCTTGCTATTACCATGACATGCCAACCATGGGGGGACGGCCCACAGAGGAAAACATGGAAATCTTAAATTGAAGCATGGGTCGAGTGATACCTCATTTGAAAGCGCTCACTTAGTAGAGTTGAATTCCGCAAACCGCATCTCAAAAGGTTTATCCAATCAGAAATAGCGGGTTGTTTTTAGGTACACATTGTGAAGTACATTATGCGCTGCCATTTCTGACTGGATCGTCGTATTCTGATGCGGTAGGTGGCGTTTCACTCTACTAACCAATGTGTTTTCAATGACTTTTTTTAATTAGAAAATTATGTCATAAAATTTATAACACAATAAATACCGATGTTTTTTAGTTTTATTATTTATTTTAATAAAACAGTATATTTCGGTGAAAACCGTCTTCAGGTGCAAAAATTTTATAAAATATAAAAATATAAAAGAAAACAGTACAAACGAAAGTAAATAAACAGTGAATAAGTAATAATAATAAATACAGATGACATGAACTAAACAATTGTTCCATATGTTGATTTAAAATTTAGACGTTTTTGGCTAAGTTAATCTGATGTTGAGTCCATGTGGAATTTTGCTCTTTAAAACCAATTGGTGTGCTTGTTCTAAATGTTCTGAGGTAAATTGGGTTTGAATTTGTATGTACTTGCCGAATAGGTTTGACTGAATATGTATTTTCAAAAGTTCATTGTGATTTATACCATGAGTCACGACAGTTTTCTTTAAATCTTGGTGTTTATAATCAAATCGGTGTCCTGTCATTCTTGTCCCTCAAGGTATTTGTTGTTGAGCCAATATAATCTGCTGGACATTATTTACATTGAATTTGGTAAATCACATTTTTAGATTCACAAGACAAGTTGCCGATGATAGGATATGTCTTGCGTGTTTTTGCTACTAGTGAATTTTGAAGAATTTGGTAACATTTTACAAATCAAACATCTTGGTTTATTACACGGATGTGATCCTTTTTGTTTTGGTATTGATTTTTTCATTGGTGTTTGTCATTGGTAATTTAAGTTTGACCAATATATCTTTAAGAATAGGAGGTCTTTTAAAGATTACTCTAGGAGTTGTTTTTAAAAATATCATTAGTTGAACTAGAATTTTGTAAGGTATTAAATGCTATTTTAAGAATATTATATAATTTTTGTGAAGCCCTAGATGGTATTGAACTATAATTTTGGATCACTGTTTTCAAATTTAGAATGTAGTGTTTTTTCTTTTTTACATTAAGCTTATCTTTAAGTAATTTTCGTGGATAACCTCTTCTTAAGAATGCGTTCATAATATCGTCAATGTATTTTTCCAAGTCATTTGTATTACTACATAATTGTTGAGCTCTGCATGCTAAACTTTTTGGTATATTCCTCTTGATATGGACTGGATGACAGCTGTCGTAGTTTAAATACTCCAAATTATTCGTTTGTTTTACGTTAATTTTGCTTTTTAAATGGTCCATTTTCAAATAATACTTCCATATCTAAAAATTTGACTGATGTTGAAGACGTCTCAAATGTGAGTTTTAATTTGCTAAAATTGTTTAAATGTTCTAAAAAGTTGGTTAAATTATTCTTCCCATGTGTCCAAATAAATAAAATGTCATCAATAAAACGTTTCCAAAATATAGGCTTGTAATTTTGACTGTTGAGAAAATCTGTTTCTAGTTTTCCCATGAAAAGATTGGCATATGACGGAGCCATACGAGTTTCCCATGGCTGTGCCTTTTTGTTGTAAATAAAAATGTATCCTGAAAACGGAAGCAATTCATTGTAAGCACAAAATGGATTAATTTTGTAATAAATGAAGTACTAGGTTTTTGTGTCAATTTGTCTTTGATTAAGATAGTATGTTACAGCTTCAATTCCTTCATCGTGTTCTATATTTGTGTATAAAGAAGTGACATCAACAGTGACCAATATTGCATCGTTAGGAAGAGGTTGGGGTACATTTTTAAGTTTATCTAAAAAGTCATCAGAATTTTTTATGAATGATGGTAGATTTTGGACAAAGTCCTGTAGCTGATGATCCACATATGCAGAAATTCTTTCTGTAGGTGATGAACAAGAAGATACTATCGGACGTCCTGGTGGTGGCATAATTTTCTTGTGTAATTTGGGAAGAATATAAAAGACTGGTGTACTAAATGTTGTGGTATCATTAATAGCTATTGAACTTTTGGACAGATTTTTCATTTTCCACATTTTTCATTTAAATATTTTGAAATGTCAGAATAGAACTGTTCTGTTAAGTTTTTGTCCAGTTTCTTATATGTATCTTCATCATTTAATTGTTTGTTTATTTCTGACACATAATCAACTGTATTCATTATTACTGTAGTATTTCCTTTATCTGCGGGAACAATAATTATGTTTTTGTTTTTTCGTAAAGATTGTAATGGCTTTTATTTGTTTGTATATTTACAAATGAAGTGTCATGTAAAATAAAAAGCGTACAAATAAAATATTTCTCTTACACACATCTTGAATACATCTATTTTTTCCTAAAATTTCTGCATTATGAGTTACTATTTTACGTGTAAAAATACTATTGGTTCGCACTCAGCTGTTTAGAAATTGATTATAATGCAATCCTTTCGTTCCACCATACTTACATATAACGCCAGTTTAAATTTATTGTAAATGGCGCATCATAATGTACAGTTGTTCGCTACTGCACAGCCAAATTACGTAGAATGGACATGCGCCGCCATAAAACTCAATGCGGCCTATTTATAAAAGGAAACGTTATGTAAAAACGTAGAAACTCGTTCTCGAGGATGATAGGCTGAAATTAACTTTTACAGCTTTTAGAGTGGTAAATGTCACTAACCCACAACCTGAAAATTATGGTTAAAACTACCGTAATTAGAGTTTAGGTAACAAGCGACATAATTATCATAAACACAACATCAGAGGGGTACCTCGTCATGTTTTCTGGTCCATGATTGTCTGCAGGACTCTCAACTGTGAATGTGTTTTACATTAAACATGTCCATTGCAGTACCATGATTCTACCATGCTTCATCTTCTTTCTTTTTGTAACAAACTATAACTATATTTAAATTGCTATATGGCTGTTTGTTTTAGTACCTCTTTTGAGGCTATTAAGGAATATATGCAAGAGAATACTTAATTTCAAGCTTTTAAAATACGGTATTATATTATAAATATTTTATCTATCCTTCATATTTCATCGTTTACATTAATAATGTAACATGAAGAATCAGTTAGGTGTAGGGATGGATAGAATTCTTTTAATTAAGTGCAAATAAAAGTTATATGTGCCGATACAGCAACACCTTAGCTCTCTAGTTTAATTATTCTTACTCCCTAACTTATTCATTTTAATTTTTTTAATTTAATCTCAAGGATTTTATGTTATGATAAATAGAAATCCAATTAAGTATTGCACAACCTCTCGTGCAAAGAGAACGACATATTGTAATCATTATTATCAAAGTTCATTCTGTAGAACTAAATGGATGAATTTCTGGCAATAATTTCTAACTGTTAGGCCAGGAAATGTTAAAGAGTGGAATATATCTCTTTCTATAACAGATGATTTCAAATATTGCTGTTTTTTTCGTTTTTAGCTCAATGGAATTCAAATATCCAGACGTATACATTTGACGTCTAATTAAAAGTAAGCAACTGAATTATATGTTCTTTAGTTTGGATTATCTGTGGCATTAGTAATTTCGTCATTATTATCCTACATTCTGGAGTACCGTATATTTACACAGCGTATTTCTTTTATTAAAAATAACCATACAGTCCTCAAGTTTTTTCTACAACTGTGAATACAAACTGGCAGCAATACAACACAAAACACACAATACAAAATTAAATCAATGGACACAATGCGAAAATATAGAGAAATATCATATTTCAAACAAAATTAAATTTATTTCCAGCTTTTTAACACTTCTGTTACCATTAGTTTAAAGCAAATAAACTTTTGAATTGTTATAAAATAAATATATATTTTATCATATCTACTTTTAAATATATAGGCTATATTTGTATTACATATCCAATGAATTTTCACCTCAGAATATACAATTCACAAAAATCAAAGGATTGTTTGTACCTTTCACTTATAACTGAGTTTTTTAACATTTATTTAAAGAAAAAAAATGATATTAGAAAAATATATAATTTTAATGTAACTTTGTTAATCAATTACATTGATAATTATGTCTCAAATTAAGTTTAATTTCTATAGATACGTCATTACTTCACTTCAATGATGTTAATTATCACTGTATTGTATTTGAATGAGAATTAACATCTCATCGGTAAGCTAAAGTAACGATAAAGTTACACAGTAAACACATTTGTAAAGACGCTGAATTCATTCAGATGACCATTTAATTTAAAATCTGAAATCATTGCACTAGTTATTAACTATAGAAACAAGACGTTTTATTGCAATACGTCTTCGAGCTTTTCTCACGATCAGCCTATACATCTAATACCTAGAATATGGAACTAAAAGAATTGTTAAACATACAAATCTTCACAAACAATTCTGTATTTGAGTTTACTTTTACAATTTTTAGTACATTGATATTAAAGCTATTAAATTATTATTCTAATTATTGTTTATAAATAAAATGAAATTGAATCTGGTCGGACTAAAATTCCAGCTTATTGATGAAAGTGATAATGCTGATTAAATGTAATACGGTACGCTACACAGCTTAAAGGATTACAGGATACAAACATACTTGAGCCTAAGGCGTTCAACCAGGATGCTTCCAAGGACTCCCTTGTTATTTTAAATACTTCCATCATAGACAAATTTTTTTGTTCTTTTAAATTTTAGGTTAGAAGTTTGCCTCACCATTCATTCAGTGCTTCTATTCTTATTTCAGACCGTGTAGAATTTGAATGATCACTAGTTAATAAAATGAAGATTTTTAATGAAAAATTACCATTGTTTTATTTTAACCTCTGTTACCAGACGACTAAGATAATATTATTAAACTGCGCCTGGAGAAACTATATATTGTTGAATTATCACTTATAATGCAACGTAGAGAAGAGCTGTACCTTTATTCAACTTTTAATTTGCCATTTTACACAATTTGTAATGATTTTAGTTTTGATTCAATCATTCTAGTTAGAAGTGACTACTAAAATAACAGTATATTAATTTGAGTTCTCATTGCAACTTATATCTATAGAAAAGTTATAAATATCAATTTTTAAAATGTTTTGATACATGAAGAAGCAGGAAATTAATAGACCGATCTAATTTAAAAAATTGTCTGATCACCGGGACAGTTGTAGTTTGTATAGTGATATTTAATAAAGACTAAACATTCTTTTTCAACTTTAATGGTTTTTGGAGATTTGAGCCAAATTTATTTGATCAGATGTATATATCTGAAATTGGACATGTTATAAGTTAAAAGATACGGTGTGTGTGGTAGCAGTCGCCAGGTTAAACAGCATACGGCGAATTGTTTGTAAGCTCATCAGATGGTGCGCTGGAATAAGTCTCTCCCGCTTTGAATATCGTGATCAGATTGCACCAAACATAATGAGTACCGTCTTCATGTATACAAAATATTGTACGTCTCTGGCTGTAGTAGCCATGATTCTCTCTATCGTCTTTATAGAATAGACAATCTAACCGATACATTGAACCAAATAATTCGCAAATGCACTATCGAGTGTCTTTGTGAGGATCAACGTGTACGTGTAGTGGAATACAGTAAATACGAGGACTATCTAGAAAGTAACAGACATTCTTGATTGGTGCGGCAGTGGTCGCTATCTTGGCGTCAAAACACTCGTTTAATACATGCTGTAGTAACGCGCGATATGTATCTCTTTTACTTTTCTCACAGTGGTTAATTAAAATATGCGCTGTGATTTAAAATCCCGCCACTTGTTAAGTTCGTTTAGTAATAAGGGTTTTGTTGGCTAAACACCTTAAACCATTTAAATGTTGCCAACTGTGTGAAGTTTATATAAATGGTATAATGACTGAAAGAAGAGTAAGGCACGCTACAGAAACACCTGATACACCTGAAATTTGCCTGCACAGTGTTAGAATCTGCTGTTTATTATAATATCTGACAAGATCATTTTTAAAATGACTATTACTGACATAATGTAACTGATGAATTATGTTTTTCTTATTTTAAAATAATAACTTATTAGCTATGATAAAAGTTTAAACTAACATGCTATTTTGCTACAAATCTAGAAAAGTATTATTAACAGTAATTGTTTACAAATTTTGTTTGATATTTAACATACTTCAAACGCTAATAAAATAAAATTACAATAGCACTGTTTCAATGTATTTTAACAATAACTTTGGAAGTGATGTCTCTAGAGATATCTTTCTCTTTACGTATAAAAGTATTTATTATAGCAATGCATTCCGAATATCATGTTATTAACATGCACCATTCAATATTCTATAAAAAATAACAGATACTACTGAGATAAGTGTGGCAATTTATGTAATATTAATATATTATTGTACCCTAAATTGACGGGGTTTCAAACATACATACTTTTACTGATATACTTTTTACTGAGTGGACCACAAATTATGATCTATAATTGACGATTCACTTTGCTTAGTTTTACACTGATAATTTTTCTTGAACGCTAACATTGGGTAGAAAATAAGCATCATTACACATTTATGATGCTCACAATTTATTGCAGCATAATATTTTTATATAGAAGCTACACCTACACACACACATCTTATCGGGTACATCTTATGTTACACCGTATATGTTCTGTTAGCAAAACCGCTACTCCACAAATATGCATTGTCACCGATAAACACGTTGTGAATAAAAATTACTCATGAATATCTTGTTTGCATTTTTATCAAGAGCAGTCGTCCTGAAACAAGCAAATGTAAATACATATTCATGCGTTAGATAAGGTACAAACAGAGGATGTTTCTGTCTGTATTTAAAAATATTCATCTACAATTAACGCGTGATAATGAACTACTAAAATTCATAAATTCAAACATTGGTGAAGTATAAAATATACAGTATTTCAATATCCAATGACTTAAACTTGAACTTACACAGTAAACAAAACATGTTTTTAATTGTTTTATTTTATGCACATCTTTTTGGCTACAGATATCATATTTTTAAAGGCAGTGCTCCATATAATGCTTGCCTATTATCACGCTAAACCACACGTTCTACGTCCAGGCCTGAATTTTTTTGTAACAAAAACTTTACATTTATTTACAACGTAGTGGACTCATTGTATTTTCATAGATTTATATGTTCTCGTAATCTCAAAATTTATGTTCCGATATTAAGAGCGGAAACATTCTACAGAAACGAGCTGATATAAAGATTAGCTGATGATACAATCATTCAGGTGATATTAAGATGAATAGTGTATTGATAACAACTGGCTCAGAAACACGTGTGAGTTTTAGTGTTAAAGCTTTTTAAAACTATACATCTTATGGCATTTAAATTTAAAAACTGTGAATTCAAAGATCAGATTTCTTTTTGGTCGGATGTATTTTAAATCTATAAAACTTAATGTAAATTTCAGGAACTTTTTCAACTAATACAAAATATATATGTTATATGTCTTTTTAATAAAAACGTCCAAATATTGTCTACAACAATGCTAATGCCTCAAGAAATCTTTTTTCGAACATAGCATTAATATTTACAATGCTCATTTAATGATGATTAAAAGAATGTTTCTTATTCTGCTGATAACTTCCAATTATAGTTATAGCGATTGTATATTCTCAACATGTCTTCATTTGTATCATCAAATAATATACTAGATTAAACATAGAATTTGTTTAATCTATAAAAACTATTAAATGCTAATTAATTATCCCTGGATTAGTAAAATATACTTCAATAAAATCAAATTTATAATTTTTTAAAATTTGTATTAGTTATGAAACAAATAGAGCTTTCGATATTTAAAGAAACTATTTGTAAAACAAGACATTTTTTTTATCCACTTAAAATTTAAACCTCATTTAATAACTGAAGTTTTCAAAATTCATAATGTATAAAGCCAAACATACATTGAGTTTAGTTCATCCTTACAATTGTAAAATTTGGCAAATAATTTGTTTGCATTGAATTTAAAATTTTGCAATTCGTCTTCCGTTAGATTGTTTAAGTAATGTCTGTATTAATTTTTTTCTATTAAAAACCGTATTATTAATCAGAATAAAAATAAATTCTGTTGCTACTCAGTAATAATACACTATAAGTTAAATTAACCTGAATGAGGCAGGGCCAGATAGCGGAATTACTTACGCACTTTTAAAACTCTAGCTGGCAAATAGTCTTCTTAGAAATATTCTAAACTTAAAGTCAAAATTTGACTCCGATGACTTTCTTTGAAGCAGGTAAAAAGAACTATGCTTGATGAAATGTCGCTGAACTGTTCTTTGGAACTAATTTATCAATTCTAGTTCTAAATGTGGTAAACTCTTTTAAAGTTTTCTAGTAAATTTTAAAACTAATTTTAATACACTTATTAGTTTTCATTTGACAAAGTTAAGCTCCTCTTATCCCTTTATATATATATATATATATATATATTGTTTGGTCGGGGAACAATACATACTTTATAACAAAAAAAGGCATAATTATAAACTTTTTGACGCATTTTATTGATTGTGGCAACAAAACAAACTTAAAATTGGCATCTGAAATTACATTCTCTCAAAACAGCAGTGGTCATAAAGGTGCTACGCCTTACTAAATTGCATGCAAGGAAGCGGGTAACTGCTAGTAGTACAGATATAATAGACAGTATAGTCTATATTTTTATATACATTGAAAAACTGTTATGAATCCTTTATAAAACCTTTATGAAATCTTTCGTCGGCAAATGAGTGTCATAAATACACGACTGCAGATTTAATTTCTTACTGTTGCTATTTATTGCGGTGTTACGCCGCACTTCGTAAATAAAGTAAAATCATAATGTATCTGAGCATTTTATTAAAATTGTATATAAAAATACCCAGAGAATAATATAAATAAAACAAAAATAATTGATAATAGTGACAAATGTAACACACAACATGACTTAAACGTTACGTGGAAGCCAAATATTTGCTCGTGTTTTGAAGGTCGCTTGTACGCACCGATTTTAGGAAGAGGGTTTAAAATATAACGTAAAAGGGAAATGGACGTAATTTTGTAAAGATCACTTTAATATTAATAGGTGCAAAATGCAGTAGTTTTATGCCCAGCTGATATACCGAATTAAACATAATAACTAAAATTAAATAAAATTTGAAAGGAAAACGCACCTATAATACGGGATTAGTAAACTACCAGTAATAATAATAATAAGTCTTTATTTTATTCACAATTTTAGAAAAATTGGATACATTCCTCAATATACATATAGTAAAATAAAATAGAACTGTGTAAATCTATTTAAATAAACGTCATTTAACTTATTAAACAGTTTAAGCTATGCTGATTACAATTTAGAACTAAACTAAAGGATTTTACCAATTAATTAAAAATTTCAATTAATTTCACATTTGATCCCAGCGTCTCATAATAAACTCTTCAACAGAGTAGAACACCCCCGACACCAATAGGTTTCTCAATCGAGCTTTGAATTTTTTAGGATCACTTAAATTTTATATCTCATCAGGGAGCTGCTTTATCAACTTAACGCCAATCTAGGATGGTAAACGTACGAACGTAGCAATTCTGTGCTGTTGAATACGGAAACTGTCCCGGCCCCTAGTCTCATGTCGGTGAACGTCCCTGCCTTGGACCAACTCACACTTGAATCGGCAGTACAGTCCAACCTCAATGAAATAGAGACAGTGCAATGTCAGCGATTTAATCTCGCTACAGCGCATTCCTCGGGCTTATATTTCTGAAGACAAATATTTATTACATTTGAAGTCAAACTGTTTGCTCATAGGTTCAATGTTTATAAACACTGAATACATGATTTCGGGTCCAAAAATCTTTGCTTACAGAGAATTCGCAATCTGCACACACTGGCTTTTATCACTGAGATAAGACGAAAGCCATCCGTGCGGCAGACCTTGAACACCACATGTCTTCAACTGGTAAAACAATATCTCATGATTTAGAGTCGAATGGTTCTGACAGATCGAGGAATATGGCTAGCACCTCTCCGGTCCACCGACAACGGTTTCCATTTAATTGGTGACGGCATCGATAGTGCATTTGTTTTTTCTGAAACCGAGTTGATAATATCAAAGAACATGAAAACGTTAAAAAACCGTTCCAATATTAACAGAAAAAGTTTTTCAAGAATTTTGCTTATGAGTGGAAGAATTGAAATAGTACGAAAGTTGCTATCAGTAATATAGGAATTAATAAATAAATTACATAACACTATCAGTTCTCTCATTTATAAAGAGTTATATAACTTAAGAGGCTTTTGCAAGGCTGTTGCATTAATTTTTTTCGTAAATAACTACAAATAAGCACATTTAAGCAAATTTCTGGGCAATCTGTAGTGAGTGTGTATAAACTATTACAAATTTGTATTGCGGCGAGTCCCACCATCGATCTGAATTGGGTACGTAACCTATCAGTGGCCGTGAACACTATAGCCAGCTGGGCCGACCAATAATTAGTCATACCTTTAGCAATGGGAGCTTCCTACTATCTGGAATACTCCTGGACAGATTCTGGTAGGCTCATTCCTGCGAACGATAGGCAAGCGGCTAGGGCAGATGTTATGTCGTGTCATTGTGCAGCTATCGTGTAGAGTAGGCCGGATATCGGGTATGTATATCGCTAGGACCAAGTTCATAGTTACGTATCTTTCGGAATAATATATATATATATATATGTATATATATATATATATATATATATATGTATATATATATATATATATATGTATATATATATATATATATGTATATATATATATATATATGTATATATATATATATATAAATTATTAGTTAAGAATATATATGCTCATCAACGACAGTTAGGTATGGATAGAGGAATCTGGTGGCTGATCCACGGTGAATAATTGATCCTCATGAAAGGTGTCCTCTTCCGGTTGCGACGAGATGAGGTTGCAGTATTTAAATGGCCTCTTGCAAAGTAAAGGGCTAACTAGTAATAGTACCTTATTATATTTAGTAAAAGATTCTATATTAACTAAAAAAAAATTATGGTTGCCTGTAAAGTCGGTTTTACGGGCGAAGATTTTACGTGACAACGTCTTTTTCTCGGTAGAATATTTATTGATATGAATATTATTAAATTGCACAATAGGAACAAGGAATTGAATGAAAATAAGAATTGCACAAATTTTAACTATAGAAATATATTTTGTTTACTAAAACATTGTACATAATTTGAAATTAATTAAAATTTGTTATTGTTAATGGTAAAGTTGAATAAAAACATTTACGAAATTGGAATTTGAAATTCTTGCTAAACATAGTTAAATTCTAACTCCGCGCGTGGTGATTGGTCGGTTTAGTTCGTTTGTTTGGTCGCACTGTTATGACAGGTTAGAGGTTATAATTTGTTATATTAAATGTTTGACTAGCAATACGCGCTGTTTCTTCTCAATCGACTGAATTACGATTGATTGCAGAGTGATTTAAACTAATAATTTACTTAACACTATCAACATTTGTCAATAGTATGACATAACCTATAAACTCAGTTTCTCAACTTTTGTGTCAATCTAACAATTAATCAATCAATCATAGTTTACGATAATGAAATATCAGTGTACAATTATTTACCTTTATTGTTGTAGTTGTTGTAAATGACGAATCTAAGCACTCCACATTTTCACGAATAAACATAGTTATCTGCTTTATCCCGTGCGGCGGACCCACAGTTATCTGCTTTATCCCGTGCGGCGGACCCACTGGACGGGCATCGTAACGTTACCGGGCGTTACACTTTTTCATGAGTGACTCCGAGCCGCAAACTAATGTAAGACGTTGTCACGTCAATATTTTTACCATAAGATGCCCAACTGTCAACTAATTTTCATTCCAGTTTAAAGAATGCAATTCTACACTTTAATTAGTACGTTCTTAGAGTTTTAATATTTAAGTTAGGTAATGTTTTTAAGGCCGCTCTGTTTATAACTGTAAGTATTTTATTTTTATGTTGCAATGTAAGATATTATTATAATTGAACTTAGTTTGTAGATATCACATCACAGCCAAGGGCAGAGGCTCTATGGAGCAATCAGAGAGCATAAATATGCCAGCGTTCACAGCTGATGTGTTTATGGTAATGTCGTCGTTTGTCAATCAGCTTCTGATAAACTGCTACCAGTTGTATGCTATCAGCAATTATCATTCTCACATGATAAATATTTTATAGAGGATTAACACTTTAGCCTTATTTTTATAAAGTAAGTAACACTTTCTAATCATCTCCTAGGTTATATACTTTCTAGTTGACCAATATTGAGTTCGCCAAAAACGGATGTGTAACTTAAATCTCAGCAACTCTATGAATGTTGCATTAATTATAATGACTCAGGTTAAATAAAAGAATGGAGTTAAATATCATTACAATGTATGATAAGATACAAAATTCAATTGTTTATCTAAAGTTTAGCTGCTAAATTATTAGTTAGGTAACATATTTACCTCTAAATGTAGGCTAAATTTCTTTGAAAGTAACTATATTTTTTCATAAACCATTAATTTTCTTTAATTATAAACACTACATGTAATTAAAACATCGTAAAGTCAGTTTGGACATAGATGTTTACGAAAATTACAAACTGATTAGCTGGATGTTAGTGGGGCTAGCACTCGAAAGGCAGAAGAATTTATCTCTGTCGGTCTATTAACTTTTAAAATGAAAAGCCTATAAACTTAATATTTTTGATGAAAACATGTATATGTACGCAACAAGAATGTCGGTGTATTTTAGTATATCGATTGTTGACTGAGAGATAGCGAATTTTTTACATTTGCCATTAGGGTAACCAAGGTGGCAACAAGAAAGTTACTACACTGAAAACTGCTATTTTATCACACATTGCTAATTAACACATCTGGCCACTGCTATGAACCCTTACTAAATGAACACAAATGAGAGTATATTAGGTTATCTCTAAAAATTTCATTTTTAGTCTTTTTACATCAAACTTCATTTCTACATTGACAGGTCTGAGTTGTACGATAAATATTCTTCCATGGCTTTGGCTGACTGCCATTGATCCATATCCCTATGTTGACGGTCACATTTTCCCTTTCGTCTAACGGGGAATAAAAAAGATGTCTTTTGTGTGAGTGTCTGTCTGTTTCCGCAACAAATATTTTAAATAAATAAATTATTTTCTACTGATATAAATATAAGTAATACGAGAAATTTGTTTTGTCCCATGCTTAATTAAGAATTGTAATATTTGAGACTGTTATAATTACTGAGGAAAATTTATATCACAACTTTTTAATTCCGTAAGATTTAAATCAATTTTGATTTAGATTTATATTACTCAATCTAATGCCTTTTATTTGATTAGAAAGCATCCAAACATTCTGGTTGAGAGCGAAGTCAATGTATTAATGTTTGAAAAGCTCCATTATCGTATTGGACATATTTTCAATCAATAAGTTATGTGGACCGTTGAAATCATTTTTTTATATCTAGATTTAAGTAATATATTATTCGAAATCCTAATACTCTAATAAAGCGAATTTTCTTAAACAAGTATGAGAAACCGTTATAGTATTCCTTTAAATTCCTTGAAAACGAGTAATCTTTGGTAATACTATTAAATGTAGACCTATAAAGTAAAAATACCCCCAAAATATAAGTTACAAAAATCTAGATCGAGGATATAAAACATTATTACAGAAGACTAAGCAGTCTCAAACGATGTCAGTCCTTTTTTTAATGCACTTAAAAATACTCTGAAGGTATAGGTGAGTTTAATTACCATATGTAAACTCAACTTTTTCTGTTTTCTAACTATTTTGATAAATAATGTTTTTACTATCCTATTAACTCAGAAAATGTTCTGGCTGTTATTAACATTTTAAAAGGTAACAATTCTCCTAATATAGATTTTATTTCATCATATTTAATTAAAAAAATAATTAATATCTTATCTACTGTGTTATAATAATATCTAATCATAGTGTCGAATCTTTTATATTTCCAATCTCTTGAAAACGGCACTCTCAAGAGAAGTTATAATAAATATAATATTAAACATCCTCCAACTCCTTTATAAAATCAGTTGTCTATATAATAATAAAAGAAATTATAAAGGTCAGCCTGGTTAAATGTTTAGAATATAGCAAATGTTTTGAAAATCAATTTGGTTTCACGGCTAAAATATCTACTTAAGATACTGTCTGAAAAATCTTTTCAGATGTTTATGAATGAATTAAGAATGTTTAGTTTTCGAGAAAAGTATTTATAGTCATAACTAAGGGATATCATCCTGTGGATCTATATATCGTAATAAATTCTTTTTAGATGACCGGAGATATAAAATCGATATCAATGCGTAAAGTTTCTGAACTCCGTCAATTTAACTCTTTTAATTAAATGTAAAACTGTCAATTAAATTTGGAGTGCCACAATGGTCTGTTTTGGACCTGATAATAACTATTCTTAGACTATATTATTATCTTGTTTAATGGATATCCATCGGGTGTCATTATTAACTTGTTTCGAGGTTGTAATTGCTCATTGTTATTTCACCATAAGTAATCAAACAGAGTATAGCGTAATCCAAGAACATGTTAACAAATTTTAAACGTGGTTGGCAAGAAATATGATGGTCATAAGCGTAAAAACAAAGTTTATGAATTTTTCTGTAGAAACTAGGAAAAACACGAAACAAGATTTTATTATATATTTAAACAGTTTTTTAATGTTGAGATTATGCAGGTAATATTGCGTTGAAATTGAAATGGTAGAACAAATAAAATATTTGAATATTATTCTGAATGAAATATTAGTAGGAGGGAATACTGTTTTAATGTATAAAAATGTATAACACTTACCTGAGAAAGTGTTGTTTTTCTGCAGGATCTTTGCTCAGATTCAGCCATGAAAACGGTGTACTATCGTATAATTAATTAAAAATTTCAGTATTTGTCATATGTTTTGCAGGTATTAATATTATATTATTCATTCATCCAATTGTTATAAAAAAAATATACTTAGTTAAAGATTTTAAACCAATCAACTATGCCTTTCCTAAATTAGAAAGTTATAAACATTTGTATACATATTCCCAGCTCCTAAGCTCAATAACACATTACCTTTCATTGTGCCCTTCTCGCCAACATTGGGTGTGTTTATACGCAATCTGAAATGCTGGTTTTGAACGTTTTTGACCTAGAGGGGAAATTCTAATTTTATTAAATAATTTTGTTTTTGCATTAGTGTATGATGTTTACATCTGTATCTTTGATTTTTGCTTATCTTTATGGTGAAATTGTATATATTTATGTGTTTGTAGGTATATGTGTGCATGATTGAGTGTATATGTATGTAATTTATATCGTCCCCATTTCAAAGATTAAATGCTTTAGTTATACCATTGTAAAATAAAGTTTCTTTCTTAATATTACTTTTTTAATGTTTCGTATTATGATAAATAAAACGGAGTTTGCCAAACTCATTTGCTATTAAATAATTAGTGATGGTAACCTCAACTTACCTATTAGTTCTCTCCTTTGTAAATTTATCTAATATTATTATATAAGTTAATGTTATATAAAAGACTAAATTAAGATTTCTTTGGAAATATTAATTTTTTAACGATGCGCCAATTGAACTCGTCAGCCATAAAAACGTTAGCCAAGTGATCTTTAAAACAATTCTGTTTTTCAAAAGAAATTTATAAAACCTGAAATAGCATTAAACCAATTACTAATTATTCTAAAATTCTACATGTACTATTAAATAATTAGTGATGGTAACCTCAACTAACCTATTAGTTCTCTCCTTTGTACATTTATCTAATATTATTATATAAGTTAATGTTATATAACAGACTGATTTAAGATTTCTTTGGAAATATTAATTTTTATCGATGATCCAATTGAACTCGTCAGCCATAAAACGTTAGCCAAGTGATCTTTAAACACAATTCTGTTTTTCAAAAGAAATTTATAAAACCTGAAATAGCATTAAACCAATTACTAATTATTCTAAAATTCAACATCTGCTATTAAATAATTAGTGATGGTAACCTCAACTTACCTATTAGTTCTCTCCTTTGTACATTTATATAATATTATTATATAAGTTAATGTTATATAACAGACTGATTTAAGATTTCTTTGGAAAATATTAATTTTTAACGATGCTCCAATTGAACTCGTCAGCCATAAAAAGTTATCCAAGTGATCTTTAAAACAAATCTGTTTTTAAAAAGAAATTTATAAAACCTGAAATAGCATTAAACTAATTACTAATTATTCTAAAATTCAACATCTGCTATTAAATAATTAGTGATGGTAACCTCAACTTACCTATTAGTTCTCTCCTTTGTACATTTATCTAATATTATTATATAAGTTAATGTTATATAACAGACTGATTTAAGATTTCTTTGGAAATATTAATTTTTAACGATGCTCCAATTGAACTCGTCAGCCATAAAAAGTTAGCCAAGTGATCTTTAAAACAAATCTGTTTTTAAAAAGAAATTTATAAAACCTGAAATAGCATTAAACTAATTACTAATTATTCTAAAATTCAACATCTGCTATTAAATAATTAGTGATGGTAACCTCAACTTACCTATTAGTTCTCTCCTTTGTACATTTATCTAATATTATTATATAAGTTAATGTTATATAACAGACTGATTTAAGATTTCTTTGGTAATATTAGTTTTTAAAACGATGCTCCAATTGAACTCGTCAGCCTTAAAACGTTAGACAAGTGATCTTTAAAACAATTCTGTTTTTCAAAAGAAATTCATTAAACCAATTACTAATTATTCTAAAATTCAACATCTGCTATTAAATAATTAGTGATGGTAACCTCAACTTACCTATTAGTTCTCTCCTATGTACATTTATCTAATATTACTATATAAGTTAATGTTATATAACAGACTGATTTAAGATTTCTTTGGAAATATTAATTTTTAACGATGCTCCAATTGAACTCGTCAGCCATAAAACGTTAGCCAAGTAATCTTTAAAACAATTCTGTTTTTCAAAAGAAATTTATAACACCTGAAATAGCATTAAACCAATTACTAATTATTCTAAAATTCAACATCTGCTATTAAATAATTAGTGATGGTAACCTCAACTTACCTATTAGTTCTCTCATTTGTACATTTATCTAATATTATTATATATGTTAATGTTATATAACAGACTGATTTAAGATTTCTTTTGAAATATTAATTTTAACGATGCTCCAATTGAACTCGTCAGCCTTTAAACGTTAGCCAAGTGATCTTTAAAACAATTCTATTTTTAAAAAGAAATTTATAAAACCTGAAATAGCATTAAACCAATTACTAATTATTCTAAAATTCAAACATTTGCTATTAAATAATTAGTGATGGTAACCTCAACTTACCTATTAGTTCTCTCATTTGTACATTTATCTAATATTTCTATATAAGTTAATGTTATATAACAGACTGATTTAAAATTTCTTTGGAAATATTAATTTTTAACGATGCTCCAATTGAACTCTTCAGCCATAAAACGTTAGCCAAGTGATCTTTAAAACAATTCTGTTTTTTAAAAAGAAATTTGTAAAACCTGAAATAGCATTAAACCAATTACTAATTATTCTAAAATTCAACATCTGCTATTAAATATTAGTGATGGTAACCTCAACTTACCTATTAGTTCTCTCCTTTGTACATTTATCTAATATTATTATATAAGTTAATGTTATATAACAGACTGATTTAAGATTTCTTTGGAAATATTAATTTTTAACGATGCTCCAATTGAACTCGTCAGCCTTAAAACGTTAGCCAAGTGATCTTTAAAACAATTCTGTTTTTAAAAAGAAATTTATAACACCTGAAATAGCATTAAACCAATTACTAATTATTCTAAAATTCAACATCTGCTATTAAATAATTAGTGATGGTAACCACAACTTACCTATTAGTTCTCTCATTTGTACATTTATCTAATATTTCTATATAAGTTAATGTTATATAACAGACTGATTTAAGATTTCTTTGGAAATATTAATTTTTAACGATGCTCCAATTGAACTCGTCAGCCATAAAACGTTAGCCAAGTGATCTTTAAAACAATTCTGTTTTTTAAAAAGAAATTTGTAAAACCTGAAATAGCATTAAACCAATTACTAATTATTCTAAAATTCAACATCTGCTATTAAATAATTAGTGATGGTAACCTCAACTTACCTATTAGTTTTCTCCTTTGTACATTTATCTAATATTATTATATAAGTTAATGTTATATAACAGACTGATTTAAGATTTCTTTGGAAATATTAATTGTTAACGATGCTCCAATTGAACTCGTCAACCTTAAAACGTTAGCCAAGTGATCTTTAAAACAATTCTGTTTTTAAAAAGAAATTTATAAAACCTGAAATAGCATTAAACCAATTACTAATTATTCTAAAATTCAACATCTGCTATTATATAATTAGTGATGGTAACCTCAACTTATTATTATTATCTAATATTATTATATAAGTTAATGTTATATAACAGACTGATTTAAGATTTCTTTGGAAATATTAATTTTTAACGATGCTCCAATTGAACTCGTCAGCTTTAAAACGTTAGCCAAGTGATCTTTAAAACAATTCTGTTTTTAAAAAGAAATTTGTAAAAAGTGAAATAGCATTAAACCGATTACTACTTATTCTAAAATTCAGCATCTGCTATTAAATAATTAGTGATGGTAACCTAAAGTTACCTATTAGTTCCATCTTTTGTACATTTATCTAATATTACTATGTAATTTAATGTTATATAACAGACTGATTTAAGATTTCTTTGGAAATATTAATTTTTAACGATGCTCCAATTGAACTCGTCAGCCATAAAACGTTAGCCAAGTGATCTTTAAAACAATACTGTTTTTAAAAAGAAATTAATAAAACCTGAAACAGCATTAAACAAATTACTAATTATTCTAAAATTCAAATCGGTTTAATTACATAGTTTGTGAGGTGTTCGTATTTAATATGATTGCTAGTAATTATACGAATATAACATTATTAGTCTAAATAACTGTACTTTGGTAACCAGACCAAATGTTATGCAATCAAAGAGGACTGATAATAAATGTATATTAAAAAGACAACTAATTAATAACATGATGTTAGTGATAAATTGGTCCAATCAACCTATATAGCATTTGAGTTATTACGGGACTTTCCTATTTACAAATAACACAATCCGTTTGAGGTTTTTTGTACTTTAGCTCTTTATTTGTACATAAATATACTGTGGTAAATTCTGTAATTTAAGACGAGTATTCGTTTATAAATTATGTTAGTAATGTGCTTTAATGCTACGTATCTCCCGAATATGATATTTAGTGTTCTTTGACAAAATTTCATTCATCACAAATTTCATCAGAAAAGTGCTTTAATGAATTATCTTAATATTTAATTTAAATATTATCCAAAATGTATGTAAGTTATATATTCGGATATAGTGCTTAACAACATTTAATTTGCTCTTTGACATTGCCGTATTTTAAATCTGATATATCTGATAAACCACTGGTGTAATGTCTTTATTTTTTAAGATGGATGTATTGAGATCCAATCCGTTTGTTGTCGCTAAAACCTTCTCTTAGTATTTTAAATCACCATATAAAATTATCCCAACAAATGACGCATCATATAAGCCTAAATAAAAAGATGATTAATTAGTAATTTAAATAAAAATTTTACAAATACCATGTTCATAGGACCTATAAGACGTAAGGTTATAAACAAATAATTTCAATAACTTGAAGCTGATTTATTTATAGAATATTATAATAGGTTATTAGTGTGTAGTTTATTATTATAATAAATTTATTTTTATTTTACATGGTTATACAATTTTAACATTTATAGCAATTGCTACATTTAGTTTTATTTACAATATTATAGGAATAAAACTGATACAATAAAACATTTATTTCCACAAAGAGCTTAAAACTTTATGGATATAACGAAAGCTAAAAGTAGCTATGTATTTAGTAGGAACTTTCAAAGTCTCATACATAAGTTTTGAACGATCCAGGTACTCGTTAATAATTACACGTGTTTAAATTTAACACTTCAGAGTAAAGAATGCCAGACTCATCACGGGGAGTGGAATTATTAAGAACCGCAATCCATTAGCTCTCTCTCGCTCCCTACCATCCTTGCAGAGACCTTTGTTTGTACTCTATTGAAAATTGTTTGTCATTACTCAATTATAGTTGGTTTTTTTTCAAAGTACCTGCTGTATACTTTTCTATGATATATTGCAATATTAGATAAAAGACTGAAATACTCGGGTAAATCTCTCTACAAAATCTTAAAATGGGGAAAATACGTTTATATAAATTAATTATAGTATTACGATTAATCCACGTAAAACAAATTAAATTTTGAGCTATCACATCGTATCTTACCAAATAAGGATCTTATATTATGTTATTCTTAAAAACGAGCCACGGGCTGACCTTTCGCCTGTCTGTCATCTAACGTATGTCCATGCTAGTTCTACAAGAAACATCTTTTAAGTTTCTTGATTACTATTACAATACAATGTACTTACTGGAATAAAACATTAAATATAAAGAGGATTTTGCGATACGTTAGAAACAAATATGTACTATTTTTATATAATAATATAGATAGAAAAAGTCTGTTTAATGGATAATTCTTTGCTAACGTTGTTTTATGACACCACAACAATATATTTAATTAATTTATGCACTTATTTTCAATTTTTTTACATTAATAATCTTGAAAACATAGTTTGCTTCACAATAAAAAAAGCTTCATATGTAATCACTGTTGCAAAGAGTTAGCAAATATCCTGATAATAAAGTTAAAAGTTTAAAAAAATTATAGTTTTAACTTTACATTTCATGAAATATTAAGTAAGCAGTGTTAAAGTAAGTAGTATTATTTAGTATGTAATAAGTATACAATGCTTTTTACTACCGTATTACAGATAACAAAGACAAATTAACTTTCGAACACCTGATTCCTATTTAAAAACCGTCATAAAAACCATCTTTGTTACCTTTTGCCAAAATTTGACCTTATATATACGTATATTATTTCTTCAGGGAAGAATGCAGAATTAAATATAGCACTAAATATACCAAGACTAGAGTAAACTACAAGGGATATAAATATACAGTTCTGAACAATTTCCTTTTTCGTGGCCACCATGTATACTGAACATTGGCGTCAGAAAGATAATTCACTCAAACCATGTGTGTTCATACACGTGCAAAGCCTACAATATTGGTTGCGAAACCATGGGTTAGTCAGTATTTTACGTGGGGTTTTAAAGTACAATACATGGGTTAGTCAGTATTTTATATAAAAAAGTAGGAAGATGCTATGATAAATGGCCACTTATATTTCTAATTTTGCTGCTCATTACTAAGTGACGTGGTGTAGTGATATTAGAATAATAGGGAAGAAACAAGAACTGATGCAGTTTTGTACTGCCCAAATATGATAATCTATTCATGTCAAATCCAGATCTATTAGTATATTATAAAGCAAACTAAATGTATCAAAAGTGAACTATTATATGTTAGAGCAAACATAGCTTATATTGAATATCGGGATAATTTATAGGTGTTTCTAATAAATAAATTCCCATCTATGAATGAGTACTATCTTGGTATTATGTTATAAACCTATATAAATTATTAATGTGTAGTTTAAATTGTATTATAAAACAATAGTTTTAAATTTACAATTTGTTAAACAGCATGTAAAATCAACAGCCCTAAATTTTATGTTTCATTATTGTTAGTTCCTCATCTCACTAACCTAATGCAACTTTTCTTCGATCGTCGTACGACAAGCAAACACATTATATGTGGTCAAATTTAACTAGCTCGAAATCTAAATGCTCACAACGGTTTTTTATAATTGCAAAATTGAAAATGAATTTTATATATTCTCCTTGTCACGGTATTAAAAGCTATTTTAAATATAACCTTAAAACGCGAGTTTTCTTAGTAAGCCTCAAATATTCTTCTGTACAATACATTGCATACATTATTTAACATTGTGTAAAAAAGTACACAAAGTAATTTTGTTTCTAACATGTTATTCACTCGAGCCTACAACAGCGTTCTTGTTCTCCTCGTATATTGTTCATTGGTAAACACAATATCTTTATGAACTAAAAGCTAAAAACAACCCTAATTACTTAGCTGATTGAGAGGCAGATACGCGAGGTTAATGTGTAGTAAATATAAACTACAGCACTCAACAGCACTAATGAATGGCAATTACGACAGCAAATGCTTCGCACATGGATACTCTAATCTCAAAAAACGTAGTTAATATGGCGGAAATGTAAATTTTATTTTACTCTTAAATATATATTATATTTCTGTTTTCATTTTCGTGTTCAATTATATTGTATTTTAATTGGACAAATGCAAGCTAAAATCTTTGAATAATTAATATATGTGAGTTATAAATTGATAAATATACATATTTATTTATTTAAACACACACACACACACACACACACACATACACACACACACACATATATATTTCACACAAATTAGAAATTTGGGTATATTAATTCATTCTAAATATACTAAGATAACAACAACACCAAAATTCCAAACACAAATGCCATCCATGCAATAAACCGCGCTGTGGAATATGCAATATTATGCAATCCACGAACTGTTACAAAAGCTGCATTACACAAAAAAATATTCTATTGCAGAAAACATCACATGTAACAATGAAAATGTAGTCTATAAATTATCCTGTCAACATTGCCCTAAAGACTACATCACTTCTTCATCGCTATGGTGAACAATCGTGCCGATGTTTGAGATCTAAATTTACTTATACCCGTGCCTGCACATTCTGTGGAACACAATCAGAAATTTGAAAATTGTTTTTCTATAATTGGCGTCAAGAAGTTTCAAAACTATGACAATACAGAATAAACAAAATTATTGCTAAGAAGATATGAACAAGCAAACATAATAGCTCTTCAAACAAAATCACTAGTTGGATTAAATATGAGGCACCATTAATTTAAATTAATTTTTCAAACATTTTTATATAGTAAATCTCACATGTTCTATTTTAATTGCTTTCATACCATAAGTTTTCGTTGTTTGCAAATTGTTTATAACCTGCATTCTTATATTTGTTTTTATTTTATTTATAAAAGCTTTTGATAATGTCACTTAAAAGTGACGAAATATTAAGCACTCAAAGTTAAAAAAACGTTTTTTTTTATTTTATTGTTATTTAAATATTTGATTGAATAAACGGTCATAGCGTGTGCGTATATTCTATACAATGGAGTTGGATGAGTTTAACTTTATTTACGTGAGACAAATGAGATATTTTAAAAGCTGTACGATTAAATAGATAAATGAATGCATATAATCTTTCAAATAATACTACAGGCAACAATTTACATCTGCATCAGTACATTATTTTATATCAGTCATTAAGAGATCAAATATTCTTGTTTAATTTTTTTTTATTTATATGTTTCAATTGAAAAGTTATGTATGGTATTTATTTATTCGTAAAAGTATTAAAAATCTCATTAGTTTTAATTAAATAAGCTTTAATTCGTACACACCTATTAAATGTACGTACAAGTTATGAGCGTGCATTCAATCAAAACTGTAGGGACTTACGGAAGGAAAGGTTTTTTTATCTATCTGAGAAATAACTTGAAGATAATCTTTATTTTTGGTTCCAACTTATGAGTGCGGTAGTAAGTATAGTTTGATAATGCAAAAATATTATTTATCTTTATTTTAAACACATTCCATAGATTACTAGTTCTATTAGATTAAAGCAACTTGTGATTTTCACCCCAAATGGAGTTTCTCGTTTTACATGTCAGAGACAGATGGAAATCTGTAAATTTGAAAATTTTTCAGCATTGGACGTTGATTCTAAAATATCACTATTGCTGCTAATAGTTCTCTCTTAGTACATAGCTCTGCTTAAAATAAATGTGCATTTAGAACGTGTGTTGCACTTTGCTTGAAACTATTCTTTTCACGATATACTAACAGGGTTAGATATTCAAGTTAAAATCAAATTTCAGTTACTCAGACCTGCTCAGAAACTTATGACTGGAAAACTATTCTATCTGATTAATTACAATTTGCCACATCTGTGTGTATTTCACGTGACATTGAGTATTCTGTATTTGGGATTTACGTAATTCAGTTGACGTACTAGTAATTCACAGGTGCATCAAAACTTTAAGTTTCACTTCATCCTAATCTTAATAATGATTTAAATAAACTTGCCTATACATGTTTTTATCAGTAGGTTTATTTTATTATTTTAGGTACATTATTCTTTTGCTTGATGTCTCTGCCTTAACCTTTCTTATACTTATTACACACACTTTCTACTTACTTAGGACGTGATAATATATACAGTTCGTGACATATTTGCTCTATATCGACTATTTTAATGTTTTAAGATAAAGTAAAACCATCTTTATTTGATACCACGTTATCGTTCTTAATTGTTTAAATCGGTTCAATTTAGAATTATTTTGTAGTGTACGTCATGGCGTTGTTTGACTCGGTTCATAATATTGACAAAGATAACAAAAAGATAAGTATAAAATACGAAAATGTAAATATCAAAAAGGGAACTATTATTGGAACGATTAACAGCAATGCCTAACAGCCATAATCGTGTCTTGATACAGTGCATTCTTTTTTAATAAAATAATAACATATAATGCCTTGCTTTTAGTAAAGAACGATAACACCCATACTCACTGTACTGATGGGTAAAATGTCTAAAATGTGGAGTCTGAACTTTTATACTGAAAAAAAAAAACACAAGAACCTATTTTATTGCTTTGTTAATGAACTTACAGAAAGGTTTCCAGTGGTGTGATGATTTTATGTAAGTAGCTAGGATCTATCAGAGTATAGTAGGTACCTAATGAGGCCAAGATCTGTCACAAGCCAAGGGCCTGCTAAAGTCTATGAAGTAGGTCGAGAAGTTGAGAGATATGTTAAACTGACAGGTTTTAAATCCTACGGCTACCGAATTGTCACATATATTTACCAAATCCGATCTACCAGAAGCCAAACTAGGGACTTCTACAGTTCGAGTCATGCTATATGCTATGAGTTGCTAGAGGCCGGGTAATGTCATTACCAGTTAAGGATGAAGTTTGGGACCTGTCGAGGGCAGGGAGGTCCTAAAGGCTAAGAGTTTGCAGAGGCTGGAAGCTGCCAGAAGTCAGGAGACCTTAAAGAATGAGTGGAACACTGTTGGGATTTGGGAACTCGCCAAACAGTGTGGGAAATGTGGGAGAGAATTCTCAAAAGCTTGGAAATTTATAGAGTCGTTTTAATGGATATTCATGCGGGTTTTAAGAATGAATTAAATAACGTACAAACAATTCACTACCAAATTTTAATGAAGTCCAGTGACTGTAACTTCTGTGATTAATTTAGTGGAAGTGGCGAATAATAAAAACCTTCTGTTTAATTAGCTTAGTTAAAGTTATTGTCTTCAGTTCGTATTTCATTGAAAAAAAGAGACTGGATTTCCAGACATTAATCAAAATGTGTCAGTTTATATATCATTTCGCTATGTGGATTGTCGTAAAGACCACTTAATCAGTAATAAGTTATTATTTCATATTGATTCAAACACTGTGAACGAAATAAAGAGCTGTCCATGCCACTAACGTTTACCTGGTGCATAGTAATCAAAATGAAAACTACGGTGTGTATTTTAAAATATAGTTTACTATAATTAATTATACTTATACAATAGACTTTGACAAAATTTACCTAAATTGTATAACTAATTTCTAAGAACTTTAAAAATAAGAAGTTACCACCATAACAACTGCAAAAAATAGTAGAGCATCAGTGCACAGTTTTGATTTTTTACAGATGTCTTTGCAATAACCTGCAAAATTGTTGGCAAAGATTTAATACCCAAATATAAATGTGTCAATCACAAAGTTTCTGCATAAATAAATAAGCCTGCACATGTAGGACAACATTTAATTGTCCGTCTAATTTTAAATTATGTATACGGTGTTGGTTAAATAAATCTTAGAAATTAATATTAAAGTTATTGGTAATATTTATACCATACAATGAGATAGAATCGGAAAACAGTTTTGTAAGGGACCGGAAAATGAGCCAAGGGTTGGTAAGGAGGAGAATAAAAATACTTTTAATATTGATATAGTTAATGTAAACATCATTTCACTCGTAATATAGATGGACGGACTACTAGACACGAAACATTCCCTAATAGAACTTCTGGTCATCTTGTTTTTCATAGACCAAATTATATACAAATCATATACCTCAGATAACTCTTTTGGTGCTTGTCACAGAAAGTCATCTACACTCTGAAACGACAGACTATCGTCCCAATTTATCTAAAACTTCTTGACATATGTGAGTTTATACATCGTGTAATATTTATTGAATGTTCGTGCGTTGACGATACATTACTTTAAGGCCTTTATAACGGTAACGGCTTTCGACTATTAAGGTTAAAACGGCACCAAAATCCATAGTGGCTGACAGCGATTTTAATATATTACGGGGCAAGAAAGTTTGAGAAAGTTTTGTCTAAGTTCTACGATAGTTTACTTTCAACAATAAACTTTTTGGGTCAATTAATTATATTACTCAGTAAGGTAACACAGTTTCTCTTAAGTATGCCAGGGTGATATAAATCCTTATTTTACTTATAGTTTTTACAGCCTATTTGTTAGCAGGACACCTCAATATTGAAATAAGCTATGGACTAGAAACATGATCTACATATATTTGGGAGCATTAACATCTTAGAATATTTTTATGTTATTATAAAATCTAGAATGTATTATTTTTCGTAAAGTCTTACATATATTAACTGAGATAATAATTATTTAAGCTACGAATTAAATTTCTAGGTTTTTATCCATTACCTCACAATGAAGTAACACTGCGAAAAAAACAAATGTCATTAAACCTAATGGTAAAAAAAAAATAAAAATACACGCACGAGTTCATGAAATAAAATCATACTTAGTTGAGGGCATGGGGACCACTGTAGACAGCAGCCATTATATTTAATGTTATCTAGATAACATAGTTACGTTACTATATGTCAACCAATTCAGGTAACTAACTCTGTTGTTACTTTTTTATATTGTTGTTTTATTATACCAATAATTCTGTGTAGTGGTAAATCGAGAAAACAGTGTTGGAATATTAGGGACTCCGGAACCAGAGTAACCTTTCAGCGATCAAGAGCAACATACCGTGTCGTAACATCGTGATGTCAGCGTTTGTGTAACAAGGGTCCCAACCTGATGTGTCGAGAGACAAAGCGTTGATACCACTACTCTCTGGTGGTTGATCCAGTAAACAAACAGCGCTTTGAGTATGACGTGTGTAGTAAGTGTGCGGAGTGGTGAAACACTATTGGAATCTCTTGTAGCCGTAGATAACTATGATAATATGTGAGGGATGTTACACAATGTTACATTATTAGTTTAGACCGGCTATAAAATACCTAAGAGCATTAGAATAAAGATTTTTAAATACAAAATAAATTTATATTATATAATATATACATATATATATATATATATATATAATATATTGTAAAACTTAATTTATTAATTGAAAATGTACATGGAAAACAGATATTTGTATTGTACTTTATTAAAGGCGGTTTTAAGGCAATAATTACAGTTTTTAAAAGAAAAAGAGATACTGTGGACATAATGTATGAACCGGGTAAATATATATAATTCAGTAGGTGAAGTTAAGATCTTCCGTATAATCTCAATAACAATAATTTAAAATGTTTTTCTTTTAATTCTATCTCAAATTTTTGCTAGACTGTCTGCCTTGTTAAAGTGATTTCAAATTTAAGTATAAACAAAATAAAATCTGAATACTAATAATGAAAATAATCTTTTCTATACCCGTTATTATATGGAGTTTTCATATGGTTGCTTGAAAATCTTTTTTATAACATATGAAATCAGCTTATAATTAAAAGAAAAAGTATATTTTAGTGTTTTACGAACAATATTTTTAAAATGAAAATAATATATATACTTAAAATTTAATATAACGTTTTATACATCATGGAATAGCGAACTAATGAACTCTTGATGATGAATCATTTGGCATTCTCAAATATCATAACACTTTTCTCATGCACAAGAGAATCACATAAAGGAAAATCTTAAGATAAAAATTAGCAACTTCATTAGAACGAATTTAATTATTTACAATTTATTCTTGTTGCCATCCTAGTTACCAATATTACCAATGTAAAAATATTTACTAATGCCCATTGATATCCCATGGCATGACTTTTACCACAGTCGAACTAAGTGTTTTTCCTGTGTAGAAATGAAGTTTCAAGCAAAATGTGAATTCTAAAGGTCAGTTCATTTTGAAACATCTTTCGAGCGGACAGACGGATATACGTTTTCACTAGCTTCTGTAGTGGAATTGTTTTAGTATTCTGTGTATTAAGATATAATTTTACTGTACTAGAATTTAACTTCTGTGAAACGAGATAAAACAACCCGTCTGCTTAGCAGTTTTACAATCAGTTAGAGAACTAATTCTTGATTAATAATAGTCACTTTTTTAAATTATGTGTTTAAAAAAGGACCAGTACTTATTATTTTAAATATAATAATTATTTTAATATACTCATATTAGTTTGTATTGGAAACGTATAACTTAATAACACAGTAAACTTAAAAACAATATATTAATATTAACAACGACTGAGTAGGCAGCAATATGGATCGCGTAACCTACTGCTAAACTTGCATGGATGGATTCCAGTTGGAAGCTCTTTATTTAAATTATGAGATTTCGTACGAATAGGGAGATAGAAATTCATAAAATATATAAGATTTGCCTCATAATATTCTCCTAATACACTGAGTTTTACGTTTCATTGACACTAATACAAGACAATAGATGTACATTTAGATGTCAATAGATAGACGTCAATAGATGTCATTCATATCCATGCTAAATTTAAATTCTATGATTAAAATTTTTCTCTTACATTTTTAGTGTGTCCATTCTGTTCCGAATATTCAGGTTATAGGTGTTAATGTTGCACGTATTTCAATGCCACTATATTGCATTTAGTTTAAAGAATTTTATTCTTTGATTTTTATGTTCCATCTCTTTTTCCATATAAGATCAATGAGCTAACACATGATAATTTAATGTCTTCGCTAATTCTCAGCAAACTCACATTGAATAACAAGTACCTACCTTAAACTAAATCGTACGTATAAATAAAAGAAGCCCATCTAAAATATATAGACTAGGACAGTTTGTTCTCGAAGCAGATAGATAGATAGATAGCAGATAGATCTTTTTCCAACCCTTGAAGATATCAGCTGCGCTAACGCTTAGGTAATAAAGTTGATAATAAAAACTGTTGCCAACAATTAATTAGATTCCATAATAAATTGCAGTATATTATAAACCCAACACCAGCGGGTAAACCCGACATTTTTCTGGCCCCTGATTATTCTGTGAAGCTCTGAACTTGATTTACATTACACCTGTCCCTTGCATTCACCTGATTCAGTTATGCTCCAAGTACTTTCTTGTAAAAAAACATAATTTTATATAATCACTACATTGTTTTGTTTTGTAACACTATCTGTTATGAGCTCAGTTATGTGTATATATGTAGAATAATTGGAAACCTCCAGCTCTTTTAATTCGTAATATAGTTATCACGTATTTTCATTCCGTTCTTAGAAAATATTTTAAAGATTTATGACAATGCAATCCAAGTAAAATAAAGTCCTGCTATAAAGTAGTATATAACTCAGCATAAATGAAGATTTAATATTTTCAATTACCCCTATATTAAATTACATCTTATTTTTTAAAGGTTTCATTAGTTCAATAAACATACATATAGAAGAATCATTATGGATTTGAAATGAGTGAGTTGTAAAAAGGTGACCAATTTAAAGTAAAGTAATAGGTGCTGATACACAAAGAACTTTTCTATCTAGCTTCCTGAATCTCACTATTTACGTTATTACTTCTTAACTTTTTTTTGAAAACACAGTGGTTGTATTACATCATACAAGTACTCTATTTAATTGTACTAATATTTAATTGCAAACGGTGTTCAAAGAAGAGAACTTTTGATTGTTTTTATTCCCATTATATAATTAAATCATTAGTATAAACCACGTAGAAATGAAATGTTGAATTAAATTTTGACTATCGTTTCCAACGGTCAGGTCACAAAATTTTGAAGAGGTGAATTGATGTCCATCATGACTATACTACGTAAGATTTAGACAATCTCAGTGCCTCTTATGTTTTATTTTATAGCTGAGAAAAGCAATTATTACTCAATGTAGCTACAATTAGGCAGTATATACTTTTGTTCATATATATACAAAATCTTAAACATAATTACTGCTTAATGTAAGCGATAGTGTTACGGATTCTCAGTTTAATAAATATTTTCAGTTAAATCAAAAGAAACTTACTAAAAATATTTATCCAATATTTCATATTCCTCATACGTCAACGTGCGCATGTGTATTGTAACGATACCTTTAGTTTATGTTTTCACAATCAAATAATTCGTAGCCTACATGGGCAGATAAAATCACTTAACTATCATGGATAGTATGGTTTTATAGTATTAATACAAGTACAAAATTAGTCATATTTGACTTCTGAGAAAACTTATCGCTATAACTCTTTTATTCAAAAGAAATACTAAACGAACAATAATCTAAAATTAATGCCATAGTCCTCTATGCTGAAATATGAGAAGCTGCCTCATTTTTTAATTGTTTAAAATTTTACATTAGGTCTTAATCAATTATGTATACATCATATCGTTAGTGAGATCGTTTATAGTAAAATATAATATCTGGGTGTGTAAAACCTCTCGAAAATACTCTGACTTCGTAAGAGTTTGATTGAGTCTTATATAGCAGATATTGAATTGAATAATGTTCCATGTCGCTCAATTGGATTTATCTAAGCTTTAGTGAACATTTTGTATATAGATCATTTTATTAATAATTTTTTTTCATAGTAACGAAAAATTCACAAAAGATATTTTCAAAAAGACTGATGTCATTTATTCAACATTTGACATGATTTAACTAGACGTTATTTATAGAAAATAAAACTTCATAAAAAATGTCAAGTCTGTAGTTTAATTTTTTTTTTTAGATATATAAGACGAAAAGGAGAGGCAGACTCAAATACAATACTTTCTTTCTTTTCATTCTATGTTTTCCTGCCTAAAAGCCGATAAACAAGATACACAAATAACAATACAAGATAAAAGAATCCAAAGAGTTATACTTGACTAAAATTCTTAATATCTCAAGCTGTACTAGAAGTTACTATTACATTATTTAATATGTAATTAATTAAAGTATTATGCTAAACATAATTTATAAATAATAAAAGCATTGAATCTGGTTAGAATACAACCTACAATATAGGAAGTAATAAAACCTAAGAAAAATAATACAGTACGGTTGAGGGTTTAAAGGATTGCAAAAGACAAATAGACTCAGACCTAAGGCAAAAAGCCAGGATGCTTTCAAGAACTCCTTTGTACTTTTACGTTTCCTGAGTATATGGACACACATTTTTATTCTTTTATATTTAATTTAAGATGTTTGCTTGGTCAGCTATGCTTTCATTTTCATCTAGTTAAAAAACATATTGAACTCTTATCGTCATTAGTTAAGAGTACTTTTTCTTATGAAAATAATTAAGGTGTTCATTGTACTGAGATAGATTTGTGTAATTTCAAATTTTATTTGTAAAAATGAAATTAGAAAGAGAAATCAGTTAGTGTTTGTTTATACCAATATGAATTAATAAGGAAAAGTATGCACGTAAATTTATGTTCAATAGGTCATTTTACGCAATGAATGGTGATTTTAATTTTGGTTTAGTCATTCTAATTATATTGCACTAAAAAATAATAAATTAAATTTGGTTTGTAATATGAAGAAACTTAGTTGTTTCTAGAAACATAACTTGATTATACATTTTGAGAACATGATGAGCAGCAATATGAATATATACATATATAAATGATAATATATACATATATATATATATATATATATATATATATATATATATGTGTATTAAAATAATAAACTTTACTTTTTTATTTTAATTGTTAAACAGTTGTACAACGGATTAATGTATAAGTAAAAACAATGAGCAATATTTTTCGGAATTGTTATTATTGATAAATTAAATATATTACATTTTCAAGTTGAATATACAATTTAACCCAACGTAAACCATTGACGGGGTTAGGAATTATTCATGCTGAAGCATTAAAACACATTTTACAACTTTTTGCACGTATATTTCAATCTTTCATACGTATTTACACGTTACTGCATGTTACGTATACCAATTTATCATATTTATTGAATTTTTGATTGATACGAAATGCAGAAAACAGTTTATCCTGGAAGTGATCCAAATAATGTCTCAAGTCTCTATAACAAGGTTGTTACGCAGGTAGAATAGAATTGGAAGCTAAAGCCAGATCGAATCAATCGGAAGCGGATTGGGATTGAACAGTAAGGGGATAATACTGTAATCCTAGTGGCATTTGCCACTTCTCCAGTGTAAGTGGTTTTTAAGTGCTTTGGAGAGTTTTAATAATTATTACCTTATTTATAAGGTTTTGTATTCAAGTTTTGTAATTTAAATTTTCATAAATAAGTTTTTTTCTTATTGGCACATTATTGTTATTTATAATAGTTATTACATTGCGCTAATAAATAACTCATAAACCACAATGTATATACATTTTTATTTTATGGACAGAGAGTAATGAAAAACTTTTATATTTCTTAAACGCATTAAACTCCTTCGATAACAATTAAAAATTTACTTAGAAAATTTCAACAGAGTTAGTTACATTTCTGGATATTGACGTTTACATCAAGAAAGGTTACTTGAAACACAAAATTAATGTAAAACCTACTAACACTTTTCAATATCTACACTACAACAGTTGTCACCCTGTATATGTAAAAAGATCAATTCCCATAAGCTTGGTTACACGAGCAACCAAATTATGCAGTGAGAGTGAAGATCTTAAAAATTACGTTAGTAACATATATGATGCTTTTTTAAAACGAGGATATCCTGAAAAGCTATTAAATGGAAAGCTACAGCTCAATGAAAGTAACTTAATAATAATTATGTCAAAAATAAATATTATGATGAGCCTAAATTAATAACACAATATCATCCTGGTCTCTACAAAATTAACAACATTTATAAAGTAGCTTACAAAATTCTTCAAAATTCTCCACTGACAGACTCATTTCTAAAAAGTATTCCACGTATTGTTTTTAAAATTATTAGTAAAATAATGTCTTACATGTTTTAAGCTTAATAAGAGGACTTGAATCCTTTATAAGATACGTGCAATGTTTATTGTATTGAAAATATAACGTACACGAAGATACTTTCAAGAACACTACATAGAGAATATGCAGTTTATTTGGTTCACTGTACTACACAAACACACACACACACACACACACACACACACACACACCACACACACACACACATACACACACACACACACACGTGTATGTATGTGTATATGTGTGTATGTGTGTAGAAAAAGGCCAACATATTAATACTAATTAACTATATTTCGCATTACGCTTCTTCAGGTGAAAACAATATAACAAAACACATAAAATAATTTAAAACATATATGTAAACAGATGCATAAATTAATGAGCATAATATTCTTGAAATGATAAACATATGTTCAAACTGTGGGTGTAAAGATGAATGTGATGAGTGTTAAGTTGATTTAAATTTATCTAAAATTTAATCCATAGGGAAATTTATATTTTGTGACAATTTGACATGCCTGTTCAATATTTTATAATTTTTATGTATTTGAATTATTTTTTATTGATCGTATTGGTTTTACTGTATATAAATTTTCAAAAGATTCTTTGTGTATTTTACTATGAATGACTAATGGTTTTGATTCATCATTATGCTTAAAATCATAACGGTGACCTGTCATTCTTATTCTTAAATTATTTGTTGTAGATCCAATGTAGTCTTTAGGACATTGTTTACACTGAATTTGATATAATACATTTTTTGTATCACATGTCAAATTGCTAATAATTTTGTATACTTTTTTAGTTAAACTACTCTCGAATTTTGATGACTCTTGTATTTGATTGCACACCATGCATCTTGATTTATTACATGGATGTGCTCCTTTAAATTTAGTTTCCACATCAGAATCAGCTGGTAATTTTGGTTTCGATATAACGTCCATTAAGATAGGAGGTCTTTTAAAAACAATACGTGGAATACTTTTTAGAAATGAGTCTGTCAGTGGAGAATTTTGAAGAATTTTGTAAGCTACTTTAAAAATGTTGTTAATTTTGTAGAGACCAGGATGATATTGTGTTATTAATTTAGGCTCATCATAATATTTATTTTTGACATAATTATTATTAAGTTACTTTCATTGAGCTGTAGCTTTCCATTTAATAGCTTTTCAGGATATCCTCGTTTTAAAAAAGCATCATATATGTTACTAACGTAATTTTTAAGATCTTCACTCTCACTGCATAATTTGGTTGCTCGTGTAACCAAGCTTATGGGAATTGATCTTTTTACATATACAGGGTGACAACTGTTGTAGTGTAGATATTGAAAAGTGTTAGTAGGTTTTACATTAATTTTGTGTTTCAAGTAACCTTTCTTGATGTAAACGTCAATATCCAGAAATGTAACTAACTCTGTTGAAATTTTCTAAGTAAATTTTTAATTGTTATCGAAGGAGTTTAATGCGTTTAAGAAATATAAAAGTTTTTCATTACTCTCTGTCCATAAAATAAAAATGTATATACATTGTGGTTTATGAGTTATTTAGCGCAATGTAATAACTATTATAAATAACAATAATGTGCCAATAAGAAAAAAACTTATTTATGAAAATTTAAATTACAAAACTTGAATACAAAACCTTATAAATAAGGTAATAATTATTAAAACTCTCCAAAGCACTTAAAAACCACTTACACTGGAGAAGTGGCAAATGCCACTAGGATTACAGTATTATCCCCTTACTGTTCAATCCCAATCCGCTTCCGATTGATTCGATCTGGCTTTAGCTTCCAATTCTATTCTACCTGCGTAACAACCTTGTTATAGAGACTTGAGACATTATTTGGATCACTTCCAGGATAAACTGTTTTCTGCATTTCGTATCAATCAAAAATTCAATAAATATGATAAATTGGTATACGTAACATGCAGTAACGTGTAAATACGTATGAAAGATTGAAATATACGTGCAAAAAGTTGTAAAATGTGTTTTAATGCTTCAGCATGAATAATTCCTAACCCCGTCAATGGTTTACGTTGGGTTAAATTGTATATTCAACTTGAAAATGTAATATATTTAATTTATCAATAATAACAATTCCGAAAAATATTGCTCATTGTTTTTACTTATACATTAATCCGTTGTACAACTGTTTAACAATTAAAATAAAAAAGTAAAGTTTATTATTTTAATACACATATATATATATATATATATATGTATATATTATCATTTAGATTGTAATTATTATCGGCAATATTTATTATTTGAACCAAAAGTATTCATTTTCATATTATGGTTAAAAGTTCAGGGTATTAGTGAAATATTTTTGACGTCATTGTTACTGTTAAAGTTTACGTTCTTGTATTTCAAAACAATTGTTATTGTATTACTAAAATTTGTCAAGCATTTAGGATTTCTTTTGTATACCTACAAGTTAACGTCAGATTGTGGTTAACCTAGGAAATTTGGAGTTTGTTGCGCAGTGGACAACATCCTGGCCCAGGTGTCTCTAGGTGACCTTGTTTCAACAGATAACGTGCTTACAGACTTACGGATTTTTATAGTCATTTAAGTGACAAATCCAATATTTAATGCTATAAAATAATGAGTATTCTATCAATCAATTCAATAAAAATATAATCAATAGAAATCATAGTACATGCTGTTCTTAGTATAATGTATACTATGTTATAAAATTTCAATATACAAGTATCACTAACTTTATGAAATGCAAAGCAATATTTTTCTAAATTCAATTCTAGAATTAAATAAAGAATAATGATTGTTTTAAGTTGTAATATAATAATAATGTTGCTCTAATCAATATGATCACTGAACCTTCTGACCTGTTAAAAGATTGGTATAATTTTTAGTTTCAATCATGGGAAAAAGGTTTTATAGCATATACAGTTCATAACGTAAATTATGACTCTTTATAGTCGAATTGAATATACAAACATTAGATGAGTTAACACGAAGTATTAGGACTAATACATTCTTTTATAGCGTAAATTTGTATTATACTTTAAACATAAGTCGTTGAAGTCACCCAACTAAATACCTACATTTCTATGGTTCACGATGACAGCTAATTAAAGGAAAAAACACAATTTTATAATTAGGAAGAAAGATTATGTTTTTCTAAATTGCTCAAAGTCAATTGTATATTTTTAACCAGACTGTAGTTATGTTTGATAGATGTTCACCTGAGGAAGAAATTATATTGCTGATCTCGAAATGTGTTGTTACTGATTGTTTTCCTTTACTGAAGGATGGCAAATCACCTTAAATTCGGGTTCTTTCACAATCCTTCCATTGTCAAAAACAAATTTCAAACAAAGGATACAGACATGTCCTGCTGTAGTGTAGGCATTAACTGACATAAATGCGTGATGGATATCCCAACTCTACAACCACAACAAACTGGTTAACGACCGCGCTAATCAAGTTTAGTTTGTGAGTTTCTGTATCACCATATAACACGTCCGTTTTTTATTAATAACTTAGAAAACCTACTCTTAACTCTTATAATAAATATACACTTTCTCTGTGATTAGTTTTTTCTTAAAACGTTATAGTTGCTAAAATCCTGTTTTTGCTGTTTCAAAATATCTATTATTGTTGCGAGAGTGTGAAGCGTTTCGTAAATACAGTGACGTCATCAGGTAACCATTTATTAGTAGTTATTTGTTCGTAAAAAGAAAAAAAATAACACAAATAAACACTATAAAATCGAGGTCTTATTTTTCCGGTTTGAGTTTTATGACAGATAAACTTGTACATACCCCCTTCTGATGCATTTCCTCTTAAATTTGTACTAGTGATATTAGTTATATTATCATACAGTATATTATCTGGATAAATTTAAATACTTGTTATACCTCCTAATATTGAAGAAGCAGTGTTATAGAAGTGGTGTCTCTTAAGTGTATAATATGTTCAAAGAAACGTTTGCGCTGACAGCATTATGTTTGTGATTGTGTTCCATAAAACGGGATTTAAATTGTCAACTTGTTTTTACTAGGGAAATTTTCAAAAATAAATAATTAAATTTTGTATATCAGGACCTTTTCCTAATAAAGTTTATTTTTAAAACCTCCTCTTAAATTTTTTATACAACAGGGACATGCGCATAAATGTGTAGAACACGTAGCGTTTTAATTTTTTTTTATTTTAGGTTACATTTTTGTAACTAATATCATTTACTATTATGTGATTGGGTTACTTTGTCTTTAATTTCAACTCGGAGAGAAATGCATGAATATCGAATATCTGTGAATTGAAAAAATGTGCTGTAACTCCACAATCAAAAAGAATCATTAGAAATCAAATTTACAGTGATTTATTTTAGACCCAAAAAATTCTTTTTAAAATCTAGTCATTGTCTTACTATATGGTCGTTAATAATAGAAAGGACTTAAAGAACTGTTACTTCAGTAAAAGGACGAAGTATTGATTTCTGAGTTAAAAGATAAAAGAACAGTTCGTCTGTTGATTGTCCGTCTCTCCGATATCTCTTTTGTTAGATTATGTTATCTCCAGGTTTCCGTTGCATCGTTTTACTAATATAATGATATTCTAGAAGAATAAAATAAACCGTAATAACATTTATTATAATTATGTAAGAATATTTACTATAATGAGTCAAAAAATCTTTTATGAATCATACGAACTAAAGTCCTGCCAACAGAGTTAAACGATACAGTAAGACGATAGGACGAGAAACAGCATATTTGTGACAGTAGTAGCCTAATGTAACTACAAGGAGATAACTGAAAATATTTGAAAAGAATGAACACTTTTGTAAAAGATTTTAAAAGTGCAAATATAGGCTACTTATTTTTTCAGCTAATAGGAATGATAAACCAGTTCAAAAACACCGTTGACATATTCTTAAAGCTGAGCACCAGTGTAGAAATTAATCCAACATACACTTGAATATTTTATAGATATTTCTCAGCCATTCTACAGTTGGTGAATTCATGGACCGTCTCACTAGCTTAAATGTGCGATAGTACAAGGGCGTTAAAGTTCAAATTTAATAATTATTATAATAATTTTACTTTTAACGATTGACAAAGTTTATTTTTAACTAACTACGATATTTAAAACCATAAATATTTAGCAAACGACATTTTATTATTTAATAAATATAAAATTATTATGTGAGGCATGCTATGCAATGTTAACATTGTTTCTGGCAATAAAGGTAAGTCATATTGTAGAATGTACTATAAAATATATGTCTTATATTTTAAGTATGGACTGGTTGGAAAAATACAAATATAATTTTCCTAATTTCATATTAAGTTACTATATGGACGGTCAATTTGAGCCTACTATCAAGTATCATCCCTAGATAATTATTATAAATTAACTTTTCATCCTTGATTATGTTGCAAATCTTATTCTTAAAATCCCCAAGTTAATGTAATTTTAAACCTTCACTGAGCACTTCACTAGTTTCGGCATAAATTCAGTTTTAAAAACATTAAAAGACGACCTGTTTTGATCAAACATTTTTTAAGATGGGAAGATCTTTCATTGCCTTTTTTACTACTTTATCCCAAACTTTAAATTAAAAACAATTGCTGTGTCATAAGCGGAATGATATTATTTTAAGTAAAACATGCTTTCTTGTAAGCTATTCATATAAATAAGTTGTAATCTAACTTCTCAAGTACAATTTATAGCTGAAATAATAAGTTAACGACTTTCTGTTCTAAAAATTACATTACAGTTTAAACTTAGTGCAGTGTCGCAAAATTTATAAGAAAACGTTTTATATTATTTTTAATTCAATCATTTACGACTTTTTTAATTAATTTTGTACCAAAACATCTGTTTTAATTTACAAATAAAATTGTGGTTTCTAAGGAGTAAATAACAGGAAAAACTAAAAACAAAGGAATTATGAACTTGTGGATTAATAAATTAAAAATCAAGAATAAAGTAAGAGATATTAGTATTATATTTATATTAATATAAGTAGATAGTAATATGGGGTTCCTGGCGCATTTTCGGAGCCGACCGAAAAGCAATGTAAAATACTGTTCAATGTACCATAAAGGAAGCTGAGAAATAACACAGCAAATCTCAATGAAAAATTAACCGAATCTACAGTCGTTCGTCTCCAAAAGCGATCGACACATTACTATCTACTCTGTGGAATGAAAAATTAACCGAATCTGAGCTTCTACTTTCTTAAGCTGTGCTTTGTAAAATGTTGTCAAATCTGCTACGAATAAAGGATTTATCTTAATAAAATTTAATCAATTTAAAACATTTTTACTAAAAACATACTGTACTTTAATAAAAAACTTTTCTACTAAATAAACAACATGAACTCACCAAGCTCTCTTCAGTTTCTAGCATTTCAAAAACTTACAAAGAAAGACAATTTTAACGAGTTCAACGAATTACCAAAACATTTTAAAGAACAGTTGATACTTTCCTTAAATGATACAGAATTCAAAGAACTTGTAAAGTCTTTTGCAGAAAAAACGTCTAATGGAGTGTTTTACTATCGGCAAAAAACTAAAAAAGTAAGGGATTACATATTTAATATAATTACGAAAGATATTGAAAAGAAAGTAAAAAATAAACAAACAGAGAGTTTTCATCGTTTTTTTATGACATTTTTCCCATATTATACGTTCTTTCAAGATAATCAAGACTTAATTGATGAATTTCTTAGGAATTTTTGTGAGTATCAAGATTTATCAACACAATTCATTAAAGAGCATTATAGAATTTTTCTTATAGAATATAGCCACATTTTGTGTGAAACAAAAGGTATTACTGTAGATAATATTCCATGTGATTCCTATGAAGAAAGACACCAACTATGGTTATCAAAACAGTACTATGACGTGGGGAGGGACTGCAAGTTTTAGAGTTAAGACTTTATTCTACAAAGTTAATTGTTATAATTTCTTTATCTTTAATAGTCTTCTTTCCAGTAACAACCAAGTGTAATTTTTCATTTTTGTTTAATTCTTTAATCTTTTTCTCATCCAAAACAGTCAAAAATCTGTTCCGTAAGTGTACTTTACAATCTTCCAACTCGGCAATTATTGTAAACCCGAATTTATCTTTCATTTTCTCCAAATTCATGATTTTGTACTTCTTTTTTTCTTCTAATTCATTCAACTTCTTATACTCTTTAAACTTGCATTCACCAATATCATTTAACTCTTTCAAGAACTCCATTTAAATAGAAAAAATTTAAAGACGGAAAAAATGAAATTTGCTAACAATCACTCGAGAAGTCGGGGAGAATGTGAGTAAAACCGCATTCTTTTCACGAGGTTCTTCGTTTAATTTCTCCAAATGTACTATAAAATCATCAAAGATTTCAGGCTTAAAATCGTAATCAAATTCAATATCCAAATAGTGAAAGATTATAGGTAAAATCTTTTCATAATAAACGTGTGTATCGATACCTACAAACCTAATGTATTCTTTGAAAAGGAAAATAATTTTTTCAACGGTTCCAAGAGATAAGTAAAAATTTTTATTCTGTTTTCTAAATTCTGTAACAAATTTTGTTTGTTTCTCACCTCCGTATTGTAATTTCATAAGCAGATTATTCAAATGTGTTAGTTTATTTCGAAATTTCTTAGGTTTAGGTCTTTCATACAAAATTAAATTACAATCTCTACAAACTAAATATTTTTTATCAATAATTTCTCCTCTATTATAACACTTGTAACAGTTGGCATTATACTCTTCCATTTAAACAAAAAGATTTTTTTATAAATGGAGATTATGGAACTAAGTCTGCCGAGATATAAATTTTTCAGCGCAAATGTTTGTGTTTACATTTCTACAACAGAGATAAATAGAAATAATTGCATTCTATTGTACAACTATTTAGGATATTATGTGTACGATTATAAAGATTATTACGGGAGAAATCGGGATTTTTCAGTGGCGAAAGAGTATATTTTTGAAATATTAGAAGGAATGAAAGAGAATAATATGAACATCATTAACTACTGAATTTCTCTAATATCGTTCTTAATCACATCATAGGCTAAAAATTTCTCAGAGACAACAACAACATAACAAATCGCGTTTGTAACAGCTTTTTGAAAATCCATATTGATAATTATATCGTTCTTTGAACCAGAAATATTTGTCAAACTCTTTGTTGTATCAATGACATAAATAGGTCTATTCGCTAAAAATTCTTTAGGATTGTAATACATTTCCTTATTATTACAGTAAACTTTCTTAAAATCTTGATACATCTGATACATGATTCTGAAAAGACCTCCGGAAATGTTTAAATTTTGTAATTCATCTGGATAATAAGAACCGTTCAATTTTACTCTGATATTTTTTACATCCAAACTATCAAACTTTGAAGGATTTTTTTTCTTGATTATTCTGTCTATCTGTTTGAAAACCTATGATAACGAACTTGGGATTGAAGATATTTCTATAAATATTTGTAATATCGAACGAATAAGTTGTTCCGGAAATACCTTTTTGTTCAATACATTGCCAATCTAGAAAATTAAACATAATGTTTTGACTTTTTGTAATTTCATCAATCAACCTTATTTTACTCGTGGTTTTATAATCAATCATTGGAACTCTAATAAAAAAATCTGTAATTGTTATTTTTCCATCAACAGGCATAACATTTCCAGTTGCAGTCTTCAGAATCACATCATCGTCTTTTGCTCTTATAAAACTTAGATAAAATCCTCCTTTATAGATCGGAATAGTAACATTTTCAAAAACTCCTAATCCAAAATGAGATAAATTTCCCGCTGCTTCAAATACACCAAATTTAAAATCTGATTCAAAGCCATTAGAAGTTTGAGAAATAACATCACTTTTTGAATACGAAATAGTTCCTTTAATTGTGCTTAATTGACCACAGTTTTCGACTTCTTCTATAAATTTATTGTGTTTTCTTACTTCAATCTTAGAAAATAAAAACGGTATAAAATTATCGATTAATCTAACATTATCAGTTCCAAGATATGCTTGACCATCTTGTTTTGTTAAAGTTCCAGAAATATAAAACTGGAAGTTAGACGAGCAAAAGTTATCTCCAAAATCAATATTAAACTCAGTTCTTTTATTCGGTTCATTCAAATGTTGTTTACTAATTGGATAGAAATTTTTAAACTCCGCCCTTTCAATATCACTAGCATATTTTCTGTAGTCCGCCATTTAATAAGAGAAAATTTAGAAATTTTAAACATCGTGTATCATTTTTTCATCGATCTAATGTACGTTTTTATAAGAAAAGATATAAATTTTAGTAAAATAATTAAAAAGATTAGAGTCATTTTTAATGATCTACTTCGTCATATTCAGGATTCTCTTCCTTAAATTTTGCGATCTCGGTCACATATTTCAATAAAATCTGCACAGGATAGTAACCGCTATCTATAATATTGTTCCAATCAACTGTATCTTTATTTTCATCCAAAAACTTTATACTCAAGTGTTGATAGAGACAAAGAACAGACATATGATCTTTTAATTGATAATGTATATTTTCTTGAATGAACTCTGATGATAAAGTTTGATATTTAGCAATGTTATACCAATTCAATTTGTTTACGTATAATCTCATCATATCTTCGGATAATTCATATTTTTGAGAAATGTCATCCCAATGTTCTTTTTTCAAATCTCTTTCGTGTTGCATGATAAAAAGATCGAAAGCACTGTAATGTCCCGCCATCTCTATTTATTAAGAAAAAATTTCAAAATCAAGTTTTTATAAATTGGCTCTTTTTAGTGTTACATTCAGCACATTTTCCAGATATTCTCTTAACTCCATTGATGTTTGCATAGTATTTTATATCATTTGTGGCAGTTTTCTCTTTACATCTCACACAATATATGAGCGCCATTTATATAAGGAAAATTAGTCATCATAGCCGCCTAATCCATTAAATCTGTTATCAATATTTTCAAAAGTTTTATTAACATCTTCTTTAAATTTATTAAAGTTTTCTTCTAGTTTATTTACTTTATCGAGATATAAAGAGTATCGATCATCTATTCTTTTAAGTAATTCATTATTATGTGTTACTTTCTCATTGAAACGTGTACCAAAAATTTTCAAAAAAGGTTACTTTCTCATTGAAATGTGTATCAAAATCTTCCAGAATTTTGTTAATTACTTCACCAACTAATACATTAACATCATTTTTATATGTATTAAAGTTTTCTTCTAGTTTATTTACTTTATCAAATAATTCACCAACATCGTCTACTGATCTTTTACTTCTTTCATCAAGTTTTTCATAGACTTCTGTTGTAAAATCTTTAACATGCTGTTTATGATTCTCATAATTTTGTTTTAGTTCATTAAACATTTTAATAGGATCTTCTAATTGAATCATTACAACAACATCAAATGGATTAATTCCTTTACTAACACCGCTAATTCTTTTTCCTTTAAAATCTAAGGCATTTTTAACATTCGGATCATGTAAATCAACAATATCGATGTTTTCTGATAATTTTAGAGGTTTTAAAATTTGTTCTTTAACAACAACATCATGTTTGTCAATACCAGGTCGAACACCGACAATTCTTTTTTTTATTAGCCAAACTAACATAATTCTTTTCAACTTTGATCGCTTCAGTAATTTTATCAGCTTTTTCGATATGAGACAATTAATTGGTAAATAATTTTTTTACACCATCATCAACTTCTTTTTCCAATGTTTTTATTTTATCAGCAACTTCATTTGAACTCATGAAATTTGCAAGTTTGTTATCATATTCTGCTTTAAAATCTTCAATCTCGACAGCAAACATATCTGAATCTGGAAGGTTTTGTAATACATTTTCTAACTTGTTATCAAACTCATTTCTCAAACTATCAAAATTCAAACTATTATCTACATTTTGAATAATTTGTGTTCCAAATACGTCAAAAATATTTTGTGAATCCATATTTATTAAGTAATAATTTGTTAACAACTTCTTTAAAATCTTTACCAGTACTCAGTTCATTCAAAACAAAAACACATAAATGACCACAAATTGGGGGATCTTTATAGTCTTGAATCTGAGAATCATTGTAGTAGACGCTTGATTTTTTCAAATATTTAATCAATTCTATAGGTGGTTTGTCCTCAATTCTTCCATACGAATCAAAATAACATGCATTCTTATCATTTTTATAATAACAAATCCAATGCGTTCCACTTCCCATAATCGAGTCTAAATTCACAATTCCACATTCAAATTTCTTAACTTTTTCAGGTAATGTATCTCTCATGAAGATTCCTCTAAAATGTTTAATATTTTTGCAGATTTCTTCTAATTCCCCGAATGTTAAAGGTTTAAATTTTTTTTTCAATGTTTGATTTCACGTAATTCAAAGTTTTTTCGTCTAATCCAGATCCTGTAACATCTTCCAACTCTTTATCTAACCAATTTAAAATGTTTCGAACAATAGGAATCACATCCTTTTTAACGATTGGAGCAGCTTTACGAACATAAGGAACAACATTTTTAACAACTGGAATATTTTCTCCAAAATCTAATAAATCTTTCAAAAGTCCACCATTTTTAAGTTCTTTCAACTGATTATAAGAAAATTCTATTCTGGTTCCTTTATTGTTTTTCTTATGTTTTTCGAGTTTATTGTATTGTCTATTTGTTAAAAATATCTTATCTTCGCCATTTTTTAGTTGATCTATTTTAAATTGAATACTAACGGGTATTTTCTTCTTAAAAGCGGATTTTATTTTTTCTTTCTGATTTTTGCTGAAGTTTACGTTCACCTCCATTTATATAGTTAAAATTTCAAGTTCTCTTCGATTCCCATACCTAGTTTTCTCTTCAAAAACATTGCTCCAGCTGTTGGAAGCGCAACAAATCTTTCACCTAAACTAGCATCTTTTGATAAAAATCTATCCATTGCCTTATCTTGCAAAACTTTATCTGCGATATGTCTGGAATTTGTGTCTCTATGTTTTGCATAAAAAATATCGTGTTCCATAGCAGCTTGATCTAATTTATTTATACCAGTATCTCCTCTTTTTAGTCTTTTTTCGAGTTTTGTGCCAGGCCCCAGATACTGATAAGTTGGTACGTGTAATTCAAAAGGTAAATTGTTGATAAAATCATTCAAAAGTCCACTACCCTCAATCATAGATGAACTTATTGCCGGCAAAACTCGTTTTAAATATTTAATTCCATCAGGTTTTTCAATCATTTCATCAAGTTTGTTCGAAATAAAATCCTTAATCGCTTTCTTTTCGTTCAAAAAAATTGTTGTTTCCAGCCTTTTCTTGAGCATAAATATAATTAATAATTCCATCGAGTTTTGTCAAATCGTCGATATATCTGTATTCAATCTTATTATCACTGTATTTTCTTACACCTGATCCTTCGATTCGTTTTTCCCAAATTGGTTTAATCAAATTGAGATATTTTTTACCTTTACTTGACTTTGGTTTCTTAGTTGATGGATCATTATTTTTGTAAATTGAATCAGATTTCCATAAAATTTCAGTATACTTTTTCAAGTCTTCTTCAGAATATAAACCGTCTTTTGGAAACATCAGTGCCTGTTAATAATCTCCATAAACCTTGAGTTCCTTTATATGTTTTATCTTCAATAATTATATCATTATGTTCAAAATTAACGGGTAAATTTCCAATCATAAAACTTTTCTTTTTTTTATCCCAATACAAACCAAATTTGTCATCCTTTGCTCTAGGAAGAAATTTTTTACCAATTTCACCAATTATTATATCCGTTGTTCCAGGACTTATTGGTTCAACTATTGTAGATTCTTCAATGATTCGAGGTCTAAATGGTGTTGAAGATGGTAATTTTGGCAATTCAAACTCAGATTCTGGTATCGAAATATCAGCAAATTGTCGTACAACTGGAACCAAATTCATTAAATTTTGATTATCGCTTAAAAACATTTTCAATTTTGCCCTCAACATTTTTTATTGCAGAAGTTACAGGTTGATTAATTTTTTGAATAAGTTCTTGTTCTTCTTCATCCATTCGAATCTGTTCTTTAAATTCTTTGATTAATTTCTTTTCGATTTGATCAAGTTTTTTCGCTTCTTCAGAAGTTACGTTCGCCATTTATTTAGGAAAATTTTGAAACGTGGAACGTAAAAACGTGAACGTGGAACGTAAAACGTGAACGTGGAACGTAAAACACGAACGTGAAACATGAACGTGAAACGTAAACACGAACGTGAAACATGAACGTGAAACATGAACGTGGAACGTGAACGTGGAACGTGAACGTGGAACGTGAAACGTGGAACGTGAACGTGGAACGTGAACGTGGAACGTGAACAGATTTACCGTTTTTCTGTTATTTTCATAATGTAAATAAAAATTAAAGATAATATAAAAATAATTGTAACAAATATTTTATCAAGTAGATTTGTCAGACCACTGAGCAGCATTTATATTAGAAAATTTATTCAGATATTTACCATTTTTAGGCTTCAAAGTTAGATTAATAGTTAAAAATCCGTAGTCTTCCTTCCAAATTTTATCACATAACTCAATAAAGTGGTTAAAACTCATATCAGATCCCACATAATTGTTATAAATCTTTCTCGAATAGTGATCATCTTGCTTAAAAATACACAACATATTCAGGTTATGTCTTATAACTTGTTTATCAACCTTTGAAAAGCATTGGGAAAGATAGATACAAGATATGTTTTTTGTGACGGGACATTACGAAATATTCCTTAATAACGTCTTGATTTTCTAAAATACAATCATCAAAAACGATTAACGAATTGGGTTTACATTCGCTTAACGGAACTATGTCCTCAGATGCATTATAAAAATGTGATATTTTTTTGTTTAAGTTTTTCTCAATATTTTCAAATCTTTCTTGTAATTTTTTATAGGCGTCTTGTTCTAAAGATTTACTAAAAACATACAAATTGGAATAAGGAATCAACCTATTGTAGATAAAATTCAATAATAAAGTTGTTTTTCCACATCCACTTGAACCAACAATTAACAATCTGATTGGTTGATCTTTCTTATTTTCTTCAAACGTTTGAAGTTTTATCTGATCTTTTTGCTTTAAAAATTTCTCCATTTAAATAGCTAAAATGAAGCTGTTCAAGTTGACTTCAGAAAGCTCTAAATTAGTTTTAAACTTGGAACATCCTATACACTTAGAGGAAGAATCTAATTATTTTATCGGTTTAAGCGGTTTTTATTCTGACAATTTTGTAATAAATATTAGTGAAAGTTCTCCTTATTGTATAGGATTTAGTGAGAAGAACATAACAAAATATTATGGTTTAAACAAAGGATATTATACTTTCGATCAAATTAAAAATTCCCTTAAAAATTATCTGAAAACATTCAAACAATCAGATAAATCTTTAAACTTTGACGAAAACAAGTTTGAAATGCAAAAAAATTATCTCTCTAATAAAATTCAAATAAAATCACCAGTAAGAATAATGTTTTCAGCAATTATTGTAGATTTATTAGGGTTTGTTCAAGAAACTATTGAGCCAAATCAGGTATATTTAGGAAATAAAACGCCAAAATTTAGACCGTTTGATGTAATTGAAGTACATTGTAATCTCGTTGAACCTAGTTTTGAAAATCATACCGAACACTTACACAAAGAATCTGAAATTTTGTACACATTTTTCCCAAATGTTGCTTATGGATCAAAAATCAGTGAAAAAACCGAATGAAATCGATTATATTCCAATTAGAAAAAATATGAAAAGAATTCAAAAAATCGTCTTAACTGTTCAAGACTCTGAGGGAAATTTATTAAATAATGAGAGTAAAACAACAATATATTTAAGATTGTCGAAAGAATGATGAATCAAGGGGGGGAACGAATCGTTCTTACCTTCAAATTTTCAAGAAAAACAACTTTTGAATGTATAAATTACAAGAGTCTATGCCATAGACCCTTTCAAAATCTTCATCCTGACCACTGTTTTTATCAATGAATCTGGGCTTTATTCTCAAAATAAAAATTACTAGTTAAATTTTTTTTTCTATCTAAATGGAGTCAGTTGTGAATCTACTCAAATTCAATAATAAAGAAATTTTAACATTTGTTGACGAAAATAATGAATTTTGGTTTAAGGCGAAAGATGTTGCAGAGGTGTTAGAATATAAAGATACGAAGAAAGCAATTAAAGAACATGTCAAAGAAAAATATAAAAAAAGCTTCGAAAACATACATTCTGAAGGTAGGGGTGATTCGCCCCCGCCTTCAAACTTTCAAAAAAACACTGTTTTCATAAAATGAAGCAGGCATATATTCTTTAATCTTGAAATCTAAAATGAAAATAGCAGAAATGTTTTCAAGATTGGGTTTTAGAAGAAGTTTTACCAAGTATTCGTAAATTTGGTGTGTACAAACTTGAAAACGAAAATAAGCAGTTAAAAGATGAAATAAAACAGTTACAAATTTCAGGTAAAATGAAATCCTTGAAAATAGAGAATCAAGAATTGCGAATGGAATTAATGAAGAGAGATATGGTATGTAAAGATTTTTTTAAGAAAAAACACCATGTTTTTGTATTAATTAAGAAGTATCACATGTGGGAATGGCCTTATTATGTTATCAGAGCTCAGAAACGAGAAATACCAAACCGATTAAAACATCTAAAAATAAATTATCCTGAATTAGAGATTTTGTTCATTGATGACGAACCAAATTCTATCAATCTGTATAACCAAATGAAAGAATCTTTGAATATTTTATACAACGGAAATCATTTTACTACAAATATGGCAGAATCTCGACTGATTTATAGAATATCTAAATTACACGATGAAAATGTTTCTAAATTTTACTAAAAACTCTCGATTTATTATATTTTGTTTGTAAATGTTTAGCATAGCTAGGTAACCATCGTAGAATTTTTTTTTCATATTCACAAGGCATTTCGTTTTTATAACTTTCGCTGAAAATTTTTTTAGCACAATCTTTGCAAAAAGCATCTTTTCTATCTTTACTATACTGCCAGTTATTAAATTCAGAAATATTTTTAATTTCTTTACAAAAGTAACACTTTTTCTCTTCTAAAGTTAATTTGTTCATTTTATCATATAATTCCTTACAATAACAGTCTTTTCTATTCTCTTCTTGACACTTTGTACATTTCTTTTGAGACTCCATTTATATAGAAAAAATTATTACACGATGAAAATGTTAAACTCTTAACTTATGATATTTGGTTTGTAAATGTTTTTGATAATTATTTAACCATTTTATAGTTCTTCCACATTCACATTGAGTATCTTCATAATATAATCTATGGTGATTCTTCTTTACACAATCTTTACAATAGGAGTCTTTCTTATCTCTACTATAGTGATCACTATTAAACTCTGAAATTTTCTTAGTTTCTTTACATTTAAGACATTCTTTATCTTCCAAAGTTAATTTTTCTATTTTATCATATAATTCTTTATGATATTCCCTTTCACAATCTTTGCAATTATAATGCATTCCATCTTTCCTATTTTTATCTTTATAAAATTCATTTAAATCTTTAAATTCTTTGCACTTTGTACATTTCTTTTGATGCGCCATTTATATATAGAAAATTTATATTACAGTTTTGACTTCTTCAATTCATATTCATAAAACTTTCCGGTTATTTCTTCATTATTTAAATCTTTTTATACTATATGTTACAGGATCTGTGTTATTAATTTGATAAATCACAAAGATTTCTCTTGACCAATTTTTCTTATATTTGTTCGAAAATGTTTGTTTTTTACTAACAATTCTTACATGATCATTGACTTTAAATTTAGTTTTCGTGTGAATTTCAGGTGGAACATACTTGAAAACGGTCTCTAATAACTCCTTTTCTGCATCCTTATCTACGTCTTTCGGTTTCATTTTGATTGTGCTGTGAACTGTATCGTTATAATTGTTTACTATTTTTTGAAGAATATCGATCCATTTAAAGTTTTTATTAATCTCAAAAATTACTTTAATTCTCTCATTTTGAGTTCTGTTATATCTCTCTACAATACTTGATTTCTCTTCGTTTTCAGTATGATAAATCTTAATGTTGTATTTCCTCAAAACATCGTTAAATTCTTTATTTTTAAACTCTAAACCCTTATCTTTATGAAGTAGGTTAGGAGGTTTGTGATTGATCCTTATGGCATCTTTTACTATATCTTCGAAAGCTTTTGAAATATCCTTGCCGTTTTTTCTTTTGATAGCTCTTGACCAAGCATATTTTGAGAAAGTATCAATAACATTTAACATATACTTAAATCCATCATTTTGATCTGAATAGTTAGACATTATAACTAAATCTGCTGCCCATAAATCGTCAATTCCTAATGTTATAAATTTTTCTCTTTTTAAACTTTTTTCGTACTGGTGCATGAATTTCTCGAGCTTCAATCTCTATCTCATCTTTAGTCTTCAATTCTTGCTTAACAGGTTTTGGATTTGGATTCTTTATAAACTTACTCTTGTTTGTCTTACATTTTGAACATTTTGCAGCAATTCTATACAATCCATTTTGAGTTTGAACGATTTTTGAATCTATATTTTTCGTTTTCTTTTTACACTTGTGACAGTGAATTAAATCATCTTCCATTTACATATCAAAGTTTCCAAGTTTATTTAATTCGTCTAATATATCAGATTTTGCTTCATTTTTATAGCCATACGGTACTGTATCGATCTTATTTTCTAGGACAATTCTCTTATCATCTTTAGCGTTCAGTGCCAGCTTGTTTATGGTAACAGTGTACAACTCATGTTTATTAACTTTTGATGACTGTCATCTCCCTAAATTCTTCTTTATCTTTCGAACAAACATCTCTTCAAGTTTTCGATATTTATTGTTTTATTTACAACGCTTCTCTTAATTCCTTTACACCTAACTGGGTTTTTATCTAGATATTTGTACGAGTACATCTTAGACCTTAAACCACAAAATTCTTCTAAAACTTCGCTATTTAACTCATCTTTGAATTTCCCTATTACCTTCTTATTTTTAGTAGTGAAACATTCATGATCTTTTGGATAATCACTTGTATCAAAGTCATCTATATTTTCTTTAATAATTTTAAAAGGATCTCGTTTCAATTCTAGAAAATAACTGTCTGTATCCATGTAACACAGATTCAAATCTGGATCAAACTTCTTTAATTTGTTGTAATAAAACTCGTACATTAGCAATTTTGAGAGGTCGAGAACTGAAAATCCTATGTAAATCGGTTTGTTAAATTTAACCTTTTGTTTGTACATGTGACTCGCTATACAGTTGTCGTCAAAGATGTTAAAGCATTTAAAAAATTTGTTTTCTTAGCTTGTTTCATTGAAAATTCTTCATTTCCAAGCTTAATATCACATCTGTTTCTCACATTTTCCATAGATTTTCCAAAAACTGAGTTGTTCATCAGCTTATAAAAGTCCTTTTCAAAGTCGCTTGTAGCTTTGGTTCTCATGTTTGTGTTAAAATCAATGTATTCTTTCATAAAAGGCTTCTGATCGAATGCAATAACTCTATTCACATGTTTCAAAATCATACCTTGTTCCAGATAGAATTTCAAATTTCTTGAATGAACAACGTATTCAGTTTTATCCAGTAAAGTTGTGCAAAGTTTGTTTTTATAATGTTCGGGAGCAAGAGGTAAATCCTTGTGATGTTCATGTAAATTTGTTGGATATCCAAGATCAACTTCGAGAATATAGCCATAATCTTCGTCGCCAGTGAGTTCTAAAATTGTTTCTTGCCACTCTTCTTTTGTATACGTTTTAGGATCCATCCACTTGATATCGCCGTATGGTAAACTTTGCATGAGGCCATACCCATAAAGGTTATTAGCATCGAGATAGAGTAAATAGTTTTCGGGCTTTGTCTTATCAAAATCTTTTAAATATTTGTTATTTGCTTTCACATATCGCTTAATACACTGAGAAATGCCTCCGCGAATACCTTTTTCGATCATTAAATACATATCGTAATCGTGTATCAGTTGAAGCTCGATTTTAGTTAATTTTAACATTGCGTCCCAAGCAAGACTGGGAGCTGTTAGATAGTGTGCTGGATCAAGCTTATAGCAATTCAAACAAATATTCCTAAAATTTTCAAAGATATCAGCGAGCAATAGAACATCTTGAATGTTATAGAGATCAGAGTAATTTCCTAGATTTTTCTCTTTTAATTTGTTCCAAACATTTAAGTAGTGTTGATAATCTTTCTCAGATATGCTCTCGTCTGTCAAAAGGAATAGAAATCTTGAATTCTCAATTCTTCTGTGTAATCAAGTTTTTCAATACTGTCGATAAATTCATAGGGAAATATTCCTTTTCCAGATAGAATTTTAAAAATCTCGTCGTCGTCATTTGGTTGTCTTTCTATTATCTCATTCAATATTCTTCCATCTTGTATAAAATGATTTGAATGTTTGAAGTCTTCTCTCTTTAGATTTTTAGCTAACTTTTCTATAGACGAGGCCATGAATCTGAACGTGTCTACAAACGAAAAACTTGATGAATTTTCTTGGCTTATCACCTTCGAATTCATAGCCATATCCAGAATTTACAGAATAATTTATATATTTTTCATCGGTGTTTGCAATCAAATCAACATTTCCATATTGTTTAGCCAATTCTTTTATGTACAAATGAGTATCGTAATTTGACATATTGTGGCAGAAAACGGGAATATTCTGAGGAAATTTCAAATTTAGATTGCAACATGCATGAGCTGCGCCTCGAAACTTGCCGGTTAAATGACAATGATCTCTCACTTTAATTATAACTCTTATCTTTCCAACTATCAGGAGTAAAACCATACTGAATTGACCCAACATCATAAGCAGACCATTCACAGATATGACAAACGTTTGAATTTTGATACGAAATTTCTACTTCTTCTGTCAATTTCATAGGTTTTCATGTTCTTAGAATTATATTTTTTCGCTATGTATTTCGATAATTTATTGAGTTCTTCAAACAATTTTGTCGGGACGTTTTTCAAATCTTCTTCATTTTTGGCACGATAACATATCGGTTTGTACATGCGATTGGTCACATTCGACACTAAATATAGAGTAAAACCATAAGGAATGTGCCTTCTGAATCTTGGTTGTAGTCGATCTTTGTGGATTGTTCTTGCATGTCGGAAGTTTTTCTAATATGCTCTCAAAGTCCATATAAATTACGTACGGATGGTTAAATTTCTTTTGATAATTAGTAAATTTTAGTTGTTTGACCTGGAAATGGCATAATTGGCTTACAAACTTCATGATTTTTTACAAATTTCTAAATGATCTGTTAAATCTCCAGATTTGTAAAAATGGCTTAAACATCTTCTACACAAAAATTTTCTTTCTTTATGTTTAGACAACTGCGAAGAAACAAGCTTATTTAAATCGGTTATCAAAACATAATGAGATTTATCATCTTGTTTAACATACAATAAATCAATGTTTGTTTCAGCGTCATATTTTTCAGAAATTTGTAACGGAACAATGTTAATATTTTCATCAAAAACTGTAGACATTGATAGACATTGTTGGATACTTATACTTGGAATTGTAGCTTCGTTTTTCAAATATTTGTATATCTTTCAGAGGACATTGGATACTCAAAACCTGAAAATATTTCGTCATTCACAAATTTTTCGTATTGCTTTACACGTTCACAGTCTCTTTCTGGTTTTTCAATAGCACATCTTATTGAGTAAATAAAGCAAAAATCATCTCTATTTTTTATATTTATACAAGCTTTTTTATCTTTGATATTCTTTGGTAAATCGATGTATGATCCTGCATTCATCATTTCGTGTTTGTTAAGGCTCAAAACTAGTTGTTTACAACTTTTAAATGTCCATCCGGAACCTTTATTTGGATTATTCGTTTGTTCTCGATGTGTTAATTTATTAAATTGCTTAGTAATAAAGTCGTTTTACGTCAAAGATTTCGTCTGCTTTGATAGTAAAATACATTAGACATGTTTGCGGTTCACCATTCACTAAAGTTCGTTCGTATTCCACATTCCAAAGAGAGATAGCCCTTCATATTTTTAACATTTTCTTGAAATTTCTCGATTAAACTTTTAATTTCTGACCGCATAATTGAAAGATATTTGTAAATTGACATGGAATTGTCGTTCAAGTTTGTTAAAATGTATTGCTTGAAAAGACCGTGTATTGAGGATAAAACTTCTACATCAATGATATTTTCGGATTTTACTTTAAGAGTTTTATCAATTTCTTCGATCATTTCAGACTTGGTTTTATCGTTAGTACCGATAGCCAACTTTTTTTTCAGCTATTGAATGAAGTTTTTCATCATTAAATAGGTCGAGATTTTTCTTTTCAACTTTGAAATTTCTCTTTAATTCACGTAATTTCTCAATATTAAAACATGTTTTCGTGATCGGCAATTTTTATTTTCTCTAGCCCACTGTCTTAAATAATTTAGTTCATTATTGTAAATTTGCTTGTTTTTTTCATGACTTTTAGAATTATAATGGCGATCATAGTTTTTTCTTAAAATTTCTATTTTGCAGAACGGACATGATATTTTATCGCGCTCCATTTAGATAGAAAAATTTATTTAACTAAATGGTGCTTGTAAACCAACGATTGCGCCTCTCACGGCGTGATATCACTACGGATATGACGCAGGCGAAGCGATTATCGTGATGGTCGGTCTGTAGTAGCACACCTCGACTGTCATTGATACACATAGCGCAATCTTTCGGAACTAAAATGTCGGTTAATGCAGATTTGCTTTTAAGAATTAAAAATTGTGTTCCCGTTTACTATTATAACATTTTCTTTTTTAAAATGTTAGATAATTTTTACCTATTTTAAATATGCATACATTTTGTTACTTGTAATTTTCAAATTATATTTTAAATTAATTTCTTAAATTTTTACTTCTCGATTGGATGTTGTATTGTGTTGCTGAGTATATATGTCCGCGAATTCGGTTTGGTCGGTTAGGAAGTTTACTTCTGAACTGTTTCAATGCGAGTGGCCATAGCGGAGAAACAACACCAAGTTCAGAAGTATTCAGATCGTATTCCGGAACCATTTCTCTATCCGTATCTCGCTCTTCTCTCTCTCTCTAGCCTGAATATAGATCCTAGCCTATAAACGGCAGAAGTGATCGTGTCATAGGCATAAAAAGAGAGGGAGAGAGAAAGAGACAGAGGGAGGAGAAAAGGTCGACCGAGAAATGGTTTTGCACTTTTTGACTTTGAATTTTTTCTATTTAAATGGAGTTCTTGAAAGAGTTAAATGATATTGGAGAATGTAAGTTTAAAGAGTATAAGAAGTTAAATGAATTGGAAGAAAGGAAGAAACATGAAAGATAAATTCGGGTTTACAATAATTGCCGAGTTGGAAGATTGTAAAGTACACTTACCGAACAGATTTTTGACTGTTTTGGATGAGAAAAAGATTAAAGAATTAAACAAAAATGAAAAATTACACTTGGTTGTTACTGGAAAGAAGACTATTAAAGATAAAGAAATTATAACAATTAACTTTGTAGAATAAAGTCTTAACTCTAAAACTTGCAGTCCCTCCCCACGTCATAGTACTGTTTTGATAACCATAGTTGGTGTCTTTCTTCATAGGAATCACATGGAATATTATCTACAGTAATACCTTTTGTTTCACACAAAATGTGGCTATATTCTATAAGAAAAATTCTATAATGCTCTTTAATGAATTGTGTTGATAAATCTTGATACTCACAAAAATTCCTAAGAAATTCATCAATTAAGTCTTGATTATCTTGAAAAGGACGTATAATATGGGAAAAATGTCATAAAAAAACGATGAAAACTCTCTGTTTGTTTATTTTTTACTTTCTTTTCAATATCTTTCGTAATTATATTAAATATGTAATCCCTTACTTTTTTAGTTTTTGTTTGCCGATAGTAAAACACTCCATTAGGACGTTTTTTCTGCAAAAGACTTTACAAGTTCTTTGAATTCTGTATCATTTAAGGAAAGTATCAACTGTTCTTTAAAATGTTTTGGTAATTCGTTGAACTCGTTAAAATTGTCTTTCTTTGTAAGTTTTTGAAATGCTAGAAACTGAAGAGAGCTTGGTGAGTTCATGTTGTTTATTTAGTAGAAAAGTTTTTTATTAAAGTACAGTATGTTTTTAGTAAAAATGTTTTAAATTGATTAAATTTTATTAAGATAAATCCTTTATTCGTAGCAGATTTGACAACATTTTACAAAGCACAGCTTAAGAAAGTAGAAGCTCAGATTCGGTTAATTTTTCATTCCACAGAGTAGATAGTAATGTGTCGATCGCTTTTGGAGACGAACGACTGTAGATTCGGTTAATTTTTCATTGAGATTTGCTGTGTTATTTCTCAGCTTCCTTTATGGTACATTGAACAGTATTTTACATTGCTTTTCGGTCGGCTCCGAAAGTGCGCCAGGAACCCCATATTACTATCTACTAATATATGTATATATTCCATTTTATAGGTGATTCGTCCAAAGACAACATGGTCTCATTACAGTGAAAATCTGTAATATTTTGTATTAATCCTCTGTAGTTAATTAGATTTGTGATTTGAGACCAAAAAAACAGAGATTCCAGTATCTATATACCTATTTAATACACAAGGATTTAGTAGCAATTTCTGTAAACCACCCTAGATTGGAGCATACTCCTATGTGTCGATTGTAAGATAGCTTGTAAAAACACGCCGTTGTAATTAAATTTGAACTCATAGTTTAAGTTTCAAGTTTACATAAACAAACATTACAATTATGGAAAATAGTCTACTACATACGAAATTATTCGGTATTGAATTAAATTTGTGCCTACCTCAATAAAGCTAATTTTTGTTCAAAATCTTTTTGGGTTAGGTATTTTCCAAATAAAATCAACATTTAGTGAATACCATGAAATTTTTTTATATAGAAAGCTATTCAAGAGCACTAAAGGTTTTCTAATTTTTTTCATACTTGATATTGTTTTAGTAAATACTTGTTTCAAATAATTACCTCTTACTCGCAGTCAATTATCTCTTGTTAGGAAATATAAATTAGTTTTTATATTGCATGGTGTGTTTCATTTAATCAACAAAAATTAACCTATTTCACTATTACATCTGAATTATCATTTGACTAGGTGGGAGAGCTAGTTAATGGCAAAATCTTGTTTTAGATAATATGATCTCTTAGATTACCCAATATCGAATCTGTAAAACCTATTATTATCCACGCATTTGCTTAAAAATAAGAAGTAAAGATTTAATCTTTCTTGAATAGTGTTAGGTTATAACATTCGGTTGATAACTTTTAAGAAGGTTAAAAGTGCACCATCTTGAAATCTTAAAAGTTATCGACCTAACCTTCTAATCTAACACTATTAAGACTGGATATATATATATATATATATATATACATAATCTAACTGAATATGTTGATTATGTAACCAACATAATAACTTGAAATTTGCACCGACATGAGTTACCCGCAGCACTTCAGGTATCCGGTCCCGGGAAAACGGAGGCCGAGCTTTGGGGAAATGGGATAGGGGCATTGACCCTAAAGGTATACACGGTGCTGGCTTTTTACGGGCCAATCCTTGCCACAGTCCTGCATTTGCAGACCAATCCATGAACGCCTTTGTCCTAAATTCCAAACAAAACCGGGTTCTTATCAAACCCAACAAAATACGGGGAAAAAGGAACTTTCCGAAGCCTCCCCTTGCAAGTAAAGAAGCAAATATAGGAGGATAAATCTTCAGACTCCCGATGCTGTTAATTCAAACTAGACGACGTCTGTTGAGAATATTGAGGTTGGACACCGAAGGCTCAGAATAGAGTTGAGCACCAAGTGCCTCTTGACCATAAAGCGTCGATCTGGCCAGGAATACTGTGGAAGCAGAGTTGTAGATGATGAGGGGAGCCAAGCCTAACATGCGCGCGACCGCAGTTATGCAAAGGAATATCAGGATGGATGCCAAGATCAGCTTGTTCTCTCTGAAGGAATCAATGGATGTCATTGAAGCTACGGGACGATCTCCCTTCAGCACATGATGGAGGGGATTGCTAAATCAACTCAAGCCTCAACTCAAGGAACTGTCCATAGTACGAGAGCAAGGAGAGATTCCAGGAGGACATTGCAATGTCCGTCAGTGAGAGAAGGGGTAACAGTACCATTATCCCTAACCTGAGGGTTTAGGTCCTCGATTTCGATTGCTTGACAACCGAGGAAGACGTTACGGAAGTGACGTTTATCTCGATCTAAGGAGTGAGGTGGATATACAGACTTTATAGAAGTACGCTACATATAGTTTAGTATACTAATATCCTGTTTACAAACAATATAGACTTAAAAACATAGAATTATTAATGCCATAAATTCATCACACTTACGTATATGCCTAGTGATGAAGGACATAGCTGAGGCTTTCGTCACCATTTAACCTTGTTAACACTAGAACCACTTGTGTACGTTACACAAGATTAAAGGCTAACTAATCCGATCTGGAGGAGGGCAGAAAATATATTTCATAAGACGTTTTCACATCAAATAAGGGCATCGAATTTTAAATAACCTTTTATTAAATTTGTGTATTAGGTACACTCCATTAGATGAGGTACCAAATGAAATGGTGGTTAATTTCCAAGGAAAATAATACAAAATAATATTGAATATATCCATCCGGAAAACTCACGTAAAAGACAACCGTGCTATACTCTATTTGGAAACCATCCTAATCCAAAACATTAGTAGGTAGTGTACACTAAATTCATTGTCTTTAAATGAGAATTAGTTGAGATTGCTTGTAAATTTTACATCAATAGTTATTTTCATTAGGCTAAAGATGTCTTAAAAACAAATAACCAATACACTTAAAATTGTGTATAAGCCTTATTTCCCTCTACAAAACAGTCAGATGCTCATCGTGCCTGTAACTCTATAGGATTTATTGTTAACGTGTATGCTCCACCGAGCAAACACATCGTGTTAGAAACATCCTAGTGCACACAGTTGTTAACTTGATGAGATAATGATACTGTCATTTCAACTATTTATGATTTCTTTGATTTCGAAACATTTTAAAATTTCATTACGAGATTCTTTGACGCCGACTTTCTTTGGATCTCTTCAGACAAACATTACTTCAGATTCCAAGTTTTGATACAGCTTCAGAGACCAGACGCAAAAATTAAAAGAAAGTGAACTGTATGTCAATTCAACATTTTAACTACAGGAAATGTCTGAGCATTAGTGAATAATTTTGTATTGACCTTATGAGTAACTAAGATAGTACCAACACATATCAAAATAAATAAATTTTTATGTGTAAAAATTATAAATATATATGATTTGTACATATATATATATATATATATATATATATATATATATATATATATATATATATTCATATGTTTTAAAGTTTTAATCGTTTTCATTCCTTAAGAAATTAATTAATCAAACAGACTCTATAAAATATAAAAAATATTTAATTATTTAATTATTTAAATGTTAAAAAATTTTATATTTTTGTTCAAACTTCTTTTTCACAGAATAGTTTTTAAAATGCATGCTTACTTCTCTAATTTGAATATAAATTAGTTTACACATATGTTAGTTAAATTAGTCATCATCAAAAAAAAACTTTCTTTTTTCAAAACATCGCAGGCAATAGTCTATTCTCATCTGAATAACACTGCCTCTCAGTTACATATACAATGGCTTATACGTATAACAAACAAAATGTTTGTTATTAATGTGAGTCCAACTACGAACGAAGGGCACGAATAAAATTTATTTTAGAATATTTGACTGAATATACGTCTTGTTTTGGCTTTGTAATGTTATTAATTAAATCCAAACAGTAAAACCGTTTAACTCTGCTGGGGGGAAGGTTGTAATTCATTTGTGTATATAAAGGTTTTGTTTGATCGTACACACATATACAGAAACCACACTTCAATATGAACAGTAAAATAAAAAATATGAGAAATATTATAAAGCAACCTATTATGGGTTTCCGCTAACACTTAAAAGTAAGACGTTTTAAGAAAAAAAAACATATTAATTTTGCTGAGCATTACTAAAGCCCATCACTCCAGGGTCTGAAACAATCAAAGATCTATCTACTGTCCGCGCATATTTTGAAATTGAATAGATCTGAGACTAGAAATTTTGCATGGACTACGAACACTGGGTTTAAAGATGGTGAAATTTACTTTACTGGATTTTGCTGAGTGATAGCGAAAATCTCTACATTTGTCTCATTAGTAACCATGATGGTTACGGGAAATGTATGCAATAAAAAGTAACTTTTGAACAGAGTGACCTTAGCCATGTGATATTTTAACAGTGATGATTGGTGGGTAGGTTGGTAAAGTATATCATTAAATTACATCGGATCCTGCGATACACCGATTTATCAGTACAATCTACAGTTTGATAATGGTGCATGTCCCTTAATAGTTATAGCTGAGCGTTAACATACTTCTAACCCAGGGTTATATATCAAAATTAAACTGTGTAAGAACACTTTTGAAATTTTGTATATTTTGCTTTGCTAACTTAAGGGTTCTGAAAAAATCTCACTTTTGTATCTCTTTTCCCGTTCGACATATTACAATAAATGAAACATGTACTTGAAATCTAAGATTTGACGTAGTTTCTATATAGGAAACGTTGTGTTTGATTATAGGCATTTGGCTGAGCCTTTACAACCACAATATCTGCAGGATATGTTGAGATCGGTTGCTACTGACTGGCGGATTTTCTCTTCTGTCTCTCTTAGTCCTTTACAAACGTCTTTTCTGCATAGGTTCCTGTCTGTTTGTTTGCGGGATATATTGATAAATAGATTAGTTATGGATTTGAGAATCATTAAGGTGGAACTTATTTTCTTGGTGAAAAGAAGTATGTACTAAAGCCACAGCTAGAAGAAGGGCTGTGATGAAGTTAAAACTGCACACACGTATTGAAACCTTGAGAATAAACTATAAGAGAGTAAATGACTATAGAGTCATTTAACTTTTGAAGATCATGGAGTACAGATCGTTCGAAGTATGGAAGAAACTTCGATTTGTGCGAGAAAACTCCTTCTAATTGGCTATTGTGCAGCTAAACGTCAACAGTAAAAATTATTTTCGGCCCCAAAGTATGGAAAATGATCTTCTGGTACATTAGCTCCAATATTTGTGATTTCTCATTACATGTGATTTCTTAGAGATGTGAGCACATCTTTGGGTGACTTGAATGAAAGCTGAGAGGGAGAGTGTAGTAGGAATAAAAATTCTGGGAACATTAATTTTCTTTTGTTGAGCAGTCTATTCATTTATACACTTTATATAATTGATTTGGTGAACGACCTGTTTGTAATACAAGTAAATTGTGAAAACTCTGACATGCGGACAAACTAGAAAACAAAATAAATAACAAGAAAACACAACCAAATGTAACTTAAACTATAAAATAAATGGAATGTTAAAACCTTTTCATTTATCATATTAAGAAAGTACAACTCAATATTCAAATTTATTGCTAGCGTAAGGAAACAATATAACATATGTGGTAGCAAAATATGAGTGATACTGTAGATCGATTTTAATTTCCTCTCTATCGAGATTTGCAAAACCAATACCAATATGTTTGTTTACAGATGATTCTTCAAAATTTAATATCACAAAATGTTGTACACAGTGTATATAAAAATGAATCAGTTATTAAAAAACATTTATTGTGTTATTGTGTTCCTTTATCTATACGCTATTAGCTAAATGTATTTTTGCATTAGGTTTTATTAGTTGCCATAGGTTTTTAAAACTTATTTTTACATGATGCTAATTGTAATCACACACACACACACACACACACACACACACACACACACACACACACACACACACACACACACACACACACACACACACACACACACACACACACACACACACACACACACACACACACACACACACACACACACACACACACACACTTTATATCAAGATTTGAATCCGAGATTCATAAGTTAGACTTAATATATAAATATTTTATCCGTTATTCATGAAATAAATGTTCTCTCTCTTCTTTCAGGTGAGGTACTTGAGCTAGATCAGAGAACCAGACATTTGTCTAATATATATACAACCATAATGTTGGATGACGGGTATTATATGCTAAAGTTTTGATGCCCTATATCCACACACGTATATACTTATTTGTAAAAGTCCAGTAATATTCTTGAAAGGATACAAAATATATGAAAGAAACTTTCTGAAAATAGATAGAAAGAAAACATGATCATGATTAAATTAGGCATAAAGAATATTATTTGAATATTTTGTGTGATGATAGCCAGAATATAAATGCAAATAATATAGGTATAATCTACCTCTCTTAAAAAACTAAATTTACCAGAAATATCCTTTCTGTAAGATAAAAATTCAGCCAATGCTAATTTTACATAAGAAGAGAAAAGAATAATTTGTAAATCCTTGAGAAACACTACAAGGTCAAAGCCATACAAGTTGATAAAACAAAGCTACTCTTGGAAATACTGGGAAACATACGGTTGTAAAGAAAGATTTATTTAAATTTTACTAACGAAAAGCAGTAAACTCACAAATACACAAATACATTTGACAGATTAAATAAGTATTAAATAAACTTCTAACTATTCATAAATCCTACATAATTAAAAATCCCTTTTTGGCGAAAATCATAAACCGATAATTAAGCACTTCTTAAGCAATTCAACTTTCTGGTAATTGTCCTTTTAAATATTTTAGCACCACTTTTAGGAAGAACTGACTCGTATCTTATCTCAAATTATATGTACTTGTAAGTAAAATTCAGAATTATCAGTGCCAAGATTACCTGAAAAAATATAAGAGTAGATAAGCAGTAAGATATTAGAACCACGTTTAAAGCACTAAATAGTCATAGACAAGCTCTCGTAGAAAATACCAAAATATCAAATAGGATAGCAAAAATTGCAGTATAAAATTTAGTTGTATGAGGGAATACATAGGCTATAAAAAAGACAAAGGATAACTCAAAGAAAATACGAAAAAATAGGTAACAGAGAAGTAAAAAATTACGCATTAATAATTTTATAACGGTCATCGTATAAATTAAGACAAACACAAAATATTACGTGGAAAAGCTTATTTATATAAAACTAAATTAATCGAGGTAACATACGTTGATCCATTAGTGGATAAAGAGATACATTGCATTGGGTCATTGGTCGAAATAGGCCGCTTATTTGGCTAATTCTGAAAAATTTATTTTAAAATGGTTCAATTGGTTAGTGAACACCTACTCTAATCTGTTTTCTTTAGTTTGATTTTAGTAATTAGTGTGTTCTTATTATGTGCACGTTTTAGAAATAGGGCGTATGGAGTTGACCTACAACTTGTTGGTTTTGGTGTAACCTATTCTTGTCACACGGGCCTTGGTAAGATGTTTATTTTAACTTAGATTGTAGTTATACTAGATTTTTCAATATAGGAAGGGACGCATAAGATTTTCTTATAAGCACAATTTATTATTCGTTTAAGTAATTCGTCCGAATTGGATTAAAAAAATCATTTAGAATAAATTGAAAAATTGAATAACTGTGCAGAATTAAATTTAATACAGTAAGTGTAAATACAGGAAGAATATTTGAAATAAATTTACGTTATTCCGTATTATTTCTCTAAAAAAGTGTAACAAATGAATATAAAACGTATATAACAATAACAGCATCCACAGTGATTAAACTTGAAATATGTAACAAAGGGAAATGGTTTGAAAAAGGATGTACCATTGTGTGTGGAACCAATTAAAACTTCAACAAAACAAATATTTATTAATTGATCGGGAGGATCCTGTTAACAAGGTACAAAAATAACGGTTTACCAGTTCTCAGGAAAACGAGATTCAATTCGGTGCAATGGGTTACTTCCATATAGTGCTCGCCCCAACCGTCCTCAAATCAGAGGTAGATTATGAAATCGAATATTTCATCAGTTTAGATTAAAATTAATTACAATTTCCAGGCAAACTGATTGTTAATTTGACCAACTAACATTACATTAGTGCTTATTATTTTACATTTTACTCAAAATAAATTTCTATTGACATTAGTTTAGTTTTAATTATAGGTACTTATAATGTGGGTACAGTTCACGTTGGAGATGGTGAATTTCCTATAATCTATCTCCAAAAAAATAATCTTTTAGAGACTCTTTTAGGTATATTCTATTTTGTTTCATACCGTATAATAAATGTCTAAGAAATAGTCTATCCTAAGTGTAGTATTTTCTAACTTGGAAAATTAAAATTGTATTGATAAATAGTTATAATGGAGGAAAATGTATACGACAAATTTTAAAATATAAATAGGGTTTTTCATACATATTTAAAATTAATAATGTAATGTAGGAATGGGGCAGTAACACTGGTTTATTAGGAAGTCGACTTTGATACGCTGACACGCACATTTTGATGTATTTTTATTTTTCGGTTTTATTGGTTTTAGTTAGTGGTCTTAATAATTTTATGTTTTTTTTAAACTAGTTTGGTTTCGATAAGTAAAGATTTTATAACAAAATTACAAACGTCATGTAGAAAAAATTATTGGCAGCTAATTTTAGCTGTCTTTGACAGGGATTATTGTATTATTTTGATACAAAGTGAACTAAGAAGATGGGAAGATCACTGAATAATCAAGGCAAGTTTTCAAGAAAGTAAAAGTTGTTGCAAGAATTGTTCTAGCAAATCTCTCAGTTTTAACAGTAATAAGTTACATGCAATAAAATTTAATATACAACGGGCAATCTAAATTGAATGCATTAAGATACTAAGGTTTCTTTTTTGACCTTCCGTTTGATTACAGATTTTTACTTTAAATCTGCCCCATGAGTAACATGAATGGACACACGTGATTTAGGTTTAAGTTTATTGTTATTTAGTTTCGATTATAAAAGAGTTGTGTAAATTGTATTTTGAATTAAATTAGTAAATTTGGTTTATGTTAGTTTTAAAAGAAAGTAAAACGTTCAGTTTGGTTTTAATTTCTACTTTATAAGAAATAAATTTTATTTCTGTTTTCTTTATTTATTCGTACAAGAAACCTTGTCCTGAGAAAACATTTACAAGACATGATTCATAATTACAATAAATTGCTTATGGAATGCCGATTTTAATGTAATTTTAAAATTCAATAAGCAATTTTTGAATTTCTTTGTCAAATTAATCTCCTATTTTTTCTTATAAATATAATTAATTATTATTTACATTCAGATATAAGTTTACAGGTATTATATCAGCGCTTCAAACATGTTTTAGTTAATTAGAATTATTTCATATATCTAGTAGTGTTGGTTTACTTTTTAACTGACTCACTCAGTACTAATGTATTTGTAGTGTCAATACTTGACCATTTACAATACGTTATATGTAATGTGATGAAGCGATGATATATCATTTATTATATAAGAAAATTATGTAAATTTTACTTAAAATTATGAAAAAGGACGTCACCGACAAGTTTCATCAAACTTTGACGCCAAAACTTGTACTATTATTGTTAAAATAAAATATATAACCAAGATAAGATTATAGTTATTTTTCTGAAAAACTTTAATAATCATGGTAGTAAATTCGGTCCTTTGCTATATTACCTGTATAAAAGAAAAAGTGCAGTTTAAAACGAATGCAAAGTTACGTATTCACTGAAAAATCTGTTTTGTAACTATAAACGATACATAAATAAACAATGTTTAGTTTTATATTTACAGTAGCTACATGCATTCATTGGTATTTCAGTGGACAAACAGTCAGAGTTAAATTATGTAACAATATTTACGGAGCTCGTTTTTCACTTCAATATAGCAGTCTTTACTGCCTTTGTTATTTCAAATGAAATGACATGCAGTACAATAATATTTTACAGATTTATCTTTGTAAAGTAATGTTTTACCATTATAAGATTTAAAATTGTGAACTTAACGTTTATTTATTTCCTTTTTCACATAATATTATTTGTGTACCACTACTGTAGAGGTGTTTACGGACTTAATTTTGTGATCTTAATACATCGAAACTAAACCACTAATTTTAGTTGATATTGGATTTTTGTGTCTATAAAAACATAAATAACTAATTTCAAATATTTTAAATATATGAAATATTATTTATTTGTAGGTAATTTAAACAGTTTTTAATGTTGATAAATCATGCAGTATTGGAGTGCTAAAGATCTATAGGAACATTTTTAAACCAGCGATGTTTCAGATTTTGTCAATATGTATTGTGTCGTAACAAGAGTATGGTTCTTTAAAAGAACCGTTAGAAACGTTGCCTGATTTTTACCGTCAATTCCAACTCTTATGTTACAAAAATCTCTCTTTTCTTTCCTGCTCTCCAAGAGAAAGATGTTACCAACATTGACTCCAACAAGATGGAGTCACTGCCCAAAACTCGAGGGTGTTAATGGATGTTTTAACAGCAGATTTCCTTAAACGACTGACAAACAAGCCTACTCGTTTGTCTTATTTAGTTCCTCCTAATTACTTCCCGTGGATTTATCTCTAGTATCAAGTTTACAAAGATCGTCGCAACATCTTGGAGGATATACGAGACAAAATCTGAGCGGAAATTTATATTATTTTAGTCAATATGCTTGAAATATAGATTCAGATATTTTAAATAGACTGTATTTATGTATGAAAAGTGTAATTCAACAATAAAAAGTTATTAGTTTTAAAACCTTGAGAATTAGAATTTCACAAAGTTTGGAACAATACTATCCTTTTTGAACCTTCTATCTGTATTATTCTATTGTACCTTGTATCCAATTTCTGTATTATTAGTATTTTAACAGCTAGGATTTTGCTGTAAAAGGAAATTACGAGATAACTAGGTTTTTGAATACGGGTAACTTGGTGCATCAAAAGTAATCCATGACCAGATTTTAGCACGCTTGCACCTGCCGACTAAACAGGTAAGGAGTCCCACCCTATCGACCAGCAGTTTTTTGTATACAAATTTTGTACAGTGTGGTCTATGCAAGTTGTCTCTCTCTCTCTCCTAGCAATTCTCTTGCCTGTAACTCTTTTGATGATTCATCTGCTGTCTATTTACACTCTATCACACTACTATGAGCTGTTGATAGCTGGATTCTGATATTGTTGTGTACATATAAACAAGTACCATCTTAATTGACTATTCAGCTTTTCCTCATATAACATGCGTGTGAATACACTAAAGTAATATTACTAGATTGACTTCCTCCCATTTCATTTCAATTAATTAAAAATACATTGTCCGTACAAGTGTAAGTGTTTCAAGAGTTCTTCGTTACGTGAGTTGTGTTTATAACTGCGTGTGGTAGTCTAACATATCCTTACTTAAGCTAAGCTAAATATCTTACTTAAGCTTTACATATCTAAATGTCTCGGAATTCCACTATTCCAAAATATAAGCTCAACCCTCTGCAGTAACGTATTAGCCCACAATTGTTTGGTGCGTTACTCACGCGCGCAGGGCTGCAGCATTGTTCTCTGTGGTTATTGTTCACAGCTAACTACGCACAATGGACTCTAACTGGAAGTTAAACACAGACAAACTAATTTACCAGGGGCAAATATGTACTTATTACGGATTACGCTTTCCCAAGCTTAATTTACATTATAATAGCATTACTACTTGTTAACATTACTTTTATTGGTTAATAAGCTTAAAAGTAAACGTTCATAACATAATAAAAATGTTTCTGCCACTAGGTCAATGTTCTGGTACCTTCTCTTATATATCAGATATTTGTATGAGCATGCGCTGTAGGGAGCTTATAATGTTTGAAGAAAATATTCATAGGGAAAGGTGGGGTAAAATTGGAAAATTGGGTGCAAACTGGGTACCACCTTCCAGCCGCTTTCTCTCATATACTAAAGGCGTTATGCTCTACCTGTATGAAAGAGCAGCGGTCATGACCAAACTAAAAGACTATTATATCTTGGCATTATAGATATTAGTATGAATCATGAAAAACATAAGAACGTATTTTTAGGCCCAATTGAGTGATTTAAAAATAGCTTTAATAATACTAGTAGATTACACAGGTCTGTGACATGTTTTTTTTTTTTTTTCATTTCAATAAGTGATTTTTATAGTATTTTCAACGCTGATTTTGGGAAAAATAGTGGAAAAAATTTCATCACGTACAGTTATTAACAAACTGCTCGTCTAGTTTTAGCTATTTTGATATTTTTATACTTTTTTTAGTATTTAAGTGAGTTTGAATTTGGGATTTTAGAATCCCCATAAACTGTTATTTAGCATAAAGTACTTTTTAAAATTATAACAAAAATACTATGAGGTATTTTTAGTTACATAATAGTTTTTATACTACATAAGTTATACGTAAAATAAAGAGTAATTAGGAGAAACCAGCAGTATTTTCATGTCGGTGCTTGTCCATTGCCCCTTCCCCTCCATCACCAAGCAGTGAGCTCCTGCTATTGTTCTTCAGTTCACAGTACCTCTTCACCCTAGGCTGTTCACGTCTTGTTGTTACTAGTGCTTTAGAGTAGTGACTGTTTTCTTGTGTTGTGATTTTGATTTATGAACAATGACTACTAGAGGATGTATAAACTCACCAGATTGCTTCTGCTACATTTTGTGGTAACTATACCATTAAAAGGCAACAAAGAAACATTTCTGATTTTGTTGAAAAGGTATACTTTGCCTATTTTGGTATAAAATTAGGCGATCAAGATAAGTCTTGGGCCCCACACAAAGTTTGCTCAGTGTGTGTTGAAGAACTGAGGCAATGGTTTCAAGGTAAAAAAACAGTCCTTACGTTTTGGAATACCAATGGCTTGGAGGGAGCCCCAAAAATCATAGTGATGACTGCTATTTTTGTTCTTGTAACGTGCAAGGTTTCAAATTTGAAAAACAAAAAGGACATTTCTTACCCTTACATACAATCTGCCATTCGCCCTGTTCCTCATGGACCTGGAGTACCAATACCCTCTCCTCCAGATTCTTTGGATGATATTCTAGATGACCATGAGCCATTGCATCAGCAAGGTGATAGTGAAGCAGACAGTGATGGCTACGATCCCGGCACATCTGATCCCATTCCATTCTCACAATCTGAACTTAATGATTTAGTTAGAGACCTAGGTCTTCCTAAGAACTCGGCAGAAATTTTAGGATCTAGATTAAAAGATAAAATTATGCTGGCTCCGGGTACATCTTTCTCTTGGTATAGATCCAGGGAGAAGAAGTTTGTACCTTTCTTCTCTCAAGAAGGTGATCTGGTGTTTTGCAGTGATGTTCCTGGCCTCATGGCATGTTTCAAAATAGAATATGCTCCTGATGAGTGGAGACTTTTTATTGATTCTTCAAAAAGAAGCCTTAAAGCAGTACTTCTACACAATGGCAATAAGTACTCGTATGCGTCTGTGACAGTTGGACACTCGGTGCACTTAAAAGAATGTTATGAAAACCTTGAACTGGTTTTAAATAAACTCTGCTATCCGGACCATAAATGGACACTATGTGGTGATTTAAAAGTGATTTCAATGCTACTTGGTCAACAAAGTGGCTATACAAAGTTCCCTTCCTTTCTCTGTGAATGGGACAGTAGGGACAGAAAACAACACTACTTAAAAAAAGTTTGGCCACTAAGAAAAACCTTACAGGTAGGGGTTAAAAATGTTGAGAGGAAAAAGCCTTGTGGATCCCAAAAAGGTGTTACTCCCACCACTTCACATTAAGTTGGGGCTGATGAAAACAATTCGTTAAGGCACTGCCAAAAGAAGGGAAGTGTTTTAAATATAGTTTTATTATCGTATCCGAGGCAAAGCTAAAGGAAGGAATCTTTGTTGGACCAGACATTAGAAAACTCATGAGAGATCCCAATTTTGTTGACAAAATGGAAACAAAAGAGAAGGCGGCATGGACATGTTTAAATTATTTGTTACTGGTTTCTTAGGAAACAAAAAATATCCAAACTACAAGGCAATCGTCGCAGACATGCTTGACAACTTTAAGAAGCTGGGCTGCCAACATGAGCATTAAAGTTCATTTTCTCCACTCACATCTAGAATACTTCCCTGAGAACCTTGGTGATGTACGTAAGTGAAGAGCAGGGCGAAAGATTCCACCAAGACATCAAGGAAATGGAAAGAAGATTTCAAGGAAGACGGAACGTTAACATGATAGCGGACTACTGCTGGATGTTGAAAAGGGACAATCCTTAACGAGTCCACAGCCGGAAAACCACTAAAAGAAGCTTTGACGGAAAGCGAAAGCGTTACTATAAAGACTTATGAGCTTAAAATTAAATGAAAGTGTATTGGAATGTATAGCTTAGAACATGATTTATGTATAAAATAAAATTATTTAACTTTAGAAAAAATGTAAAAAATTGGTTTAATTTTGTTTTTTTCTAAAAGTAATTTCTTTTTGTGAGAATACCTGACGTGATATGAAAAAATGGATTGCATTTTTGAAATCAGCGCAGAGAAACACATAAAAATCAGCTGCCAAACTTATAACAACTTGCAAAAATATTTTTTTTTGTAGACCTGTGTTATCTTAAAAAACTGATTATTTCCAGTATTATTGAAGATTTTATAAATATATTATATGTCAGATATTTACAAATATATAGAACAGAAACAGAGCTATACTGCCAATAATGCCATAAAATTTAGTTTTTTATTATTAGGATGACCACATTCTACACTTTTTTGTTAGTACGACAAGAATGAAACTGTAACAGGAAAACTATTCATTCGTACAGGGTCTAATTGGAAAATATAGATTTACTGAAATATTTAAAACTGTCATAAGAGATATGAAGTTAATATGCGTGATAAAACAGAGATAGTGATGTCGTTTGATGAGTTTTTTTTATAATAATACCTCAATAAAATGACCTCTTCTGACTCCTAGCGGGCCGCCCCCCCTGAGGAAGTAGCGGATCACTGAATATGTGATAAAATAGATTTTTACGTCCAGTAACTTTGTGTAAGGTTTTGTAGCTCTATTGTAAATATTTTGAAAAATATTTAACCGACTCGGGACTTTTTGGACACCCTGTATATGAATTTACAAGAGTTCCAAGACTGGTCTTGATCTTTTCCTTAACAGTAGAAGATCTAAAACGAAGTTTTGTGAATTTAAACAAACTTAGTGTATAGTTTATGAACTACTTTATACATATCAAATATGATATGATATTTTAATAAGGTTATTGAAATTTAAAATATAATAATTTTGTAAAAATGAAACTGTTTCGCAAAAGTTTAGAAATAATTAGACTGCGTCAGATCAGTAAACTGAGCAACAAACGAAAACATAATTTCCAGTGAAGGGAGCGCACACTGGAAAGTTACACAGCGTGGAAAACGCCGGTGAGAATAGTTCAAAACCGAGCACTAATTATACAATCAACTTTCCCCCGCTCAGGTAATATCGCTTTGTTTCCTTTTATTATTGAATAAATACAGTTTTAGTCATAAAATCAAGTATAAATTTGTGGGAATTGTTATTTAGTCTGATCAGAAAGAGAACAATTTATGAAACAAAGTAAATAGATTACTAACTTGTTTAATTTGAAATTGAATTACTTACTGCTTGAAGAGAATTAAATTGACGCCACGGATTTGCACCATACTCTTGCAAAAATAAATATAAAAATGCTTTGTAGTGTTTGAAGTTATATAATACAGTATTATCAAAGGTAACCATTATATTAATAATATTTTCCCTTATAATTATACTAATTTAAATAATGTTGTTTATGTTTGCTTTAAATGTTTTCTGATACGTAAAACCTGTTTTAGAATAACATTATTTCAACAGAAATTTACAAGGTTAGGAGTTCGAAATATCATTAACTACTAAAGGAGACTTTATTGAGCGATTAAAAATATATTTCAAAATATACTATACATGTTTTTAAAAGTAGATCTCTAAATTGCAATGCACGCTTCTTTGTATTATTGTTTGTTTTGTGAATTAATTTACGTGCAAGCATACTGAAAACATTGTGTTGTAGCTGAATTTTTAGTGTTCTATTACGAATAAAATTGTAAGTTGTGGGATCAAACAGACAAAGTAGTTTTTAGTATTTTGTGCAGTATAACAGTATAGTATATTAGAAAGTGTTCGGTGAATTTCATATAATTTTCATAATAAATCACGAATTATAGAAACGCTATTCCAGTTTATGGCAATTAACGACTTATCTCAATACCAGTAAATATGATTTTACTAAAAGCAAATTCTGTAGTTTATTAGTTACTCTTATTTGTTTCATACTTCCTTATGGAGAATCTTTTTGATTGTTTTCTTTTAGCTCAAGCTTAAAAATAATTTCATTGTTCTGGAAAGTACTTGTTTTTACAAAAAAAACGTAATACTTTTAAAGCTTAAATTAAAGTTTACAAATTATCATAAAAGCTCCATGATACATTTTTATATAATCTTTCCTTTGTAAAAGTACCATTCATCTTTTGTAACTTACAAATAATACGTCAAAATCTATTAGAGTTATTGATTGCAGGGAAATGTTAAGTACTAATGACTAAAAATCTTTATTTGAATTTGAGTAGCCCTTTAAACTACAATTTGATTTTAGATCTATAACTCATATCTGTTAAAAATCCATATACACAGTGCTCGAACAAGTTCTACGTTTACAGACAGAGATGTAGTGGATATTAATATAACATATTTTTCTACGGTGAAAACTTAATTAAAATCTAATTTTATGCCTGCACTCAAAAATAAAAACATTTATATAGTCAACTCGCTGCAGTAAAATGTTGACGAGATGTCCGGTAAGATAAAAAAGCCTTACGCGGCCAAAAAAGCACAAAGAATATCACTGCATAACGCATGCTACAGATACTAGTGGAAGCGAGGGACCACTGCAAAATCAATATAAGCACTTGGTTTGAATAGAAATTTAGAATGGAAATGGTTAGAAGAGGAGAATGGTTGGTGAATGATGTATTCAAGTTCATTATCCCAACTTCATCTGAAGATCGATTTAGCGGTCGATATGATAACTTTATTTATAGACCTTCAGTTACTTTACAGCTAAAAAAAATTTGAGCTTACAATATATTATGTTGGACTTATCATGTTCTATTTCATGATACTAAGACCACCTGTTATGGGAATTTTAGAGTTTCTCACTAGTCCATTTCTCATTTTTTTCCGTGTGAATGGTGTCTTTTTCTCGCCTATGTACTTTTTATGACAAAAAAATAATTTATGTAAGGCAAATTTTTGAGGTTTTAATTTGTTTGGTTTTGAAATACTTCCCAAAGTAAGTGTTTTAGATTCCAAATGCGACCTTAACATAATATTTTTTACTGATTGATCTAAATTGCTCCATATAATACTGGCACTTGAACGTAAGTTTATCTCTGTCATTCTTATCTTATTCAGGATCTTTTTTCTTTCTTTTTGCACTAGTTTATGATAGGAGTAAGGCTACCCATTTTGCATAATTCGAAAGTAGGTGTTTAATTTATTGTTTGAGGGAATGGAAGTATTAATGCCACTTATTTGAGGCATAAAATTATTTTAGTTTTGTTCTTCACGATGAAAGAGAAAAGCAACATACAAAATGTAACATATCGGTATTATACAATTCAAATTTCGAAGCGTTCGTTGTAAATTGTAAGGCGGATACCGTCAATTAGTTGTCGAAGAAGGTGACGTCTGAATTGTCCAATAAATAAATTCAACTCGATTTAAAACTAGGGGCGATATATAGGGAAAGGTCCTTTCCCATCGGTCTATATGGGATTGGCCTCGATATAAAGATCACCAAACCTTATCCGTTATTTTATACCGAGTTGAAACCACTGTAGATCTTTTCTTCAATACGTGAGTGTCTTGAATTGACGATGATATTTTTTTATTTAGTCCTTAAAGTTAGTTTTTCAGGCGAATAGTTGGAAACAAGATTTTTGTAAATCAGAAAATAATTAAAAATATTATATCCTTATAGTATAAATTAAATTCCACTTTAGATATTATTACCATCAAGTCACAGAAAGTAGGATCTCTCACTTGTTTTTGTATTATTACTATATTTATAACATATATTCATTGTATTGGATTTTTTAGTGCATTTTCCTTCAGTTTATTTGGATTAAATAAATTATTATATGTTATAGTACTTTATTTAAATGAATAAGATATCGGAATACAAGAACGGATGACGAGCACCCCACAATTTCGACGTTTCAGTGGAGAACATGCCGTCTTGAAAAAGTCACGCCTCAGAGGCACGTTCCGTCAATCAATAAGGACATAAGTTTGTGGGATGTGTGTTTTGCAGTTTTCCCCCAAGTATATTACTATAGTATAGGTTGTCAACATGACTTTCACTGTTGATATTAGTTTGCCTCTTCATACAAAAATGTGCAGCAATCAACCTGAAAAGTAATTAATTATGAAATTAACAAAAAAGTAAATGTATATTGCTATGAATAATCATATCATGAATTGTGTGTCATTGTGAGATGTCATTTTGTATTATTACATATCAAATTACACATAATTAAATCATTGTTTCATTCAGCTCACTTACTATATGACATGTAATTTGCCGGATAGAATGGGAAGATTTTTCAAATGAACTGTTATCTAACCATTGAACATACAATAATTACATAGTTATCGCTCAAACTTTACACAGGTATTACGCAAACACATGAAATAAAAGATTTTTGTCCGCTTAAAAACGGAGGAAAGGGACAGGAAGCTCTGTTGGACGGACAATCTGTGACAACATACCTTTGTCTTTTTGCCCGTGGCAGTGCAGCCATTCTTCTTACAGCATGAGAGCTCTCTTCATTCTGGCTTTAATTTTAGTTCGGCTGTGTAGGTGGAAAAACATGTAATTAATGCTTACGAGAGGTCTAGTTTTTGGAATACACCTAGTCACATAAGTAATAGAATTAACATTTATTATGTACTAGCAGTTTCCCGTTGTTTTCGCATGTAATTTTCTAAATATTTAAGGACTTAGCATTCTTATTGAAAGCTTTTTTGACACAACATGAAGGATCCTATGACAGTTTTCGATAAAAGTTAAATACATTTAGAACTTGTTTATATTTTTATTTAAGTATTATGCATTATTTTTTCATTTCCATGCTTAAGAAGTATAATGTCAAAAAAAATAATTGTACTATTAGTACATGTAGGAGCACGCATTTCTGGTTCGAATCAATTCCTGACGCCACAGTTGAGTTTCATTGCCTAATTCCCCAATCAGAAAATACAGATATATAAAGATCTCAGAAACATATTACTTTAATCACAAAACAACTTTAATTTCGGGCCTCTTGAATTCACTTCTAGTCTTAAGATGTTTCGAGTGCTGTAGATGAGTTTGTTTTGTTTTCCAGATGTAGGCAATGTGTGTAAATATGTAGGCCTGAGGAGCCCTATGTCTTCGGCCTTTTTATCGACGAACGGTCTAAACGTGTCTTTTCCGACCATTTAAATGCACTTCCTTTCTATTATTTAGTGTCCCAAATTTGAGTTTGCTTTGTTTTACTGATAAAGTAAATATATTGTTTGTTTTCAAAATCTACTTCAGTCAAAAGTCGTGCATTTATTTCTACTTATTTAATGAACTTCCAGTCATAGACATCTGCAACGCTTTCAGGTGAGTTGAACCTTGCTGCTCCAATACAGAAAATGTGTATTCAGCCGAAGGATTTAGCAGTTAATACATTCTAAATGTGTCACAACCAGTTAAATTCACTTGAGCTTAATGTAAACAAATCTAAACTTTAATTTTGTAAAATTTGTGTAAAACATTTTTTTTTATTTAAAAAAAGTATAGTTTTTAAAGAAAAAAAAATAGGGTAATTCAGATTGCAAAGTCTACGCCACTATCTAATTTAGACTGCAGATTTCAAAAGTGACGAATTTTTACCATTATTGCATTGGATATGCTATCAACACCCTAACGTTATGACGTTAACAAAGCTATAATGTTTACACATACAATACGCGGAATTGATTGGCTAACTTGGGATTGTTTATAGTGATGGAAACAAACATTAGTTACATGAATATCTCAAAATGCAGTATGAAAAACAACTATATTTACATAGCACAAAACTTATTACATACGATTATTTTTTAATATTAAATAAATTTAAATTTAACTGTTAGTTTGTGAGACCGACCACTTCGACACAGTAACTGGTCTCAAATACCCCATTGTGGTGGAGAGTAAAAAAAAACTTTCATACGTCAAATAACTCCTCAGTTGGTTATATAAATATCCCCCAAAGCATATCACTCAATTTGTATTCCTCCACTCAAGAAAGTTAAAATAGGGGGCTGCGACTTTTAAAACACCAGGTATGTGTTTTATATATTACCTCAAACCTATAGAAGTAAATTACATGAAACTGTCAAAATGTTATTTATGTCAAGACAATTAAAACGGGTAGCAAAACATGTTAGAAATATTATTAATTTCTACTTCAATAAGGCGATATTTAAAACTTTTGAAATGAATATCTCATAAACTTCAAAAATTACCCATACAACAAACAATACAAAATTTGATTAATAGCTTGAGAAAAAATTACATAAATTTTTGTTGGTAAGTGCCTATGCTGTTTTAGATTTAAAAAGAGAGCTCTTAGATTTAATTCTCAATATTATATTTGAAGGTTTTGCAGCACCATAGTAGTTTTTAAATAAGTTCGAACTTGTATATTTTAATTCTTATGCGAAGTTATAAATTCTGTTCTACGTTTCAGCTTCTTCAGCAACGCATGCATTATCTCTTGGATGCAAGGCATTTCTTTTTCTTGTTGTTGTCCTAAATTATGTTACGTCCTAGTTTCACCAGTCGTACGGTATCATGATCGTCAGGAACCTTTGTTTAGTACACTACAATATATATATATATATATATATATATATATATAAAATTTCAATAAACATTGTCCCGGCGGAGCAATTACTTTTTGCGATTCAATGTAAATTGAAATTATATATATATATACACACACCGGGTGAGTTTTTTAAAGTGATACAATAGCTAACTTTTTTATTACACGACTTAGCACCACACTTTAAATTTGGAACTTGCTCAATTTAAACTTTCATTCAGGGACACACTTTCAAATGTTTTGAAGAAGGCCGCCATTTGCCAAAATGGCGGCCAACTTTAAAATATTTTATGGAACACCCTGTATTTTGTGTTTTGTGTTTGTTTTTCGATGCTACTCTACAAAATAAGGACATTTTTGCTTTAGAAAGTTTTTCAATATCTCTAATGGTTCAGGAGCTACGTGGACTGGAATTTTTAAAATGGCGGCCTTCTTAAAAAAATTTGATAGTATATATATATATATATATATATATATATATATATATATATATATATATATATATATATATAAGAAATGTAAGTTTTATTCAATATAAACAAAATATACATAAGCTCCAATTTTATATCTTATCAATAATTTTGTGAAGTGAACATTAGCAAATTCAGTGTATTCATTCCTCAATGTATAGAATGATTTTACCATTATTTAATGAGGCTATGATATACTACTGTAAATTAAAGCTTCCACCTTCCTTAACTGTCAAATTGGGCATATTTATAGCTAAAAGAAAATTGTGATAGAATGCTGTATGAATTTTTACAGCAATACAATAGAAAAAACTCTGTACACGTCCTAAACGTTTTATTTTTCTGCTACCCTGGGTGACACCAAACCTTCTCCTATTTCCAGTTCCTTCTAGATCTGCAAACATGTAGATCTCACCTTTATATTATTAAACACTGTTGCATTATATTTTATTTTGTCCAACCGTAACTTTATGTTTGTGGGATTTTCCTTATTAACAACAAAAATTCATTGTTTATTAGCCTACCTCTCCTAGTATAAACTCTCCTATGTCTCCTTTTCGTGTGGCTCCATTATACTATATGGCAGTTAAATAACACCTGTGCAATAAGATCGAAAGTCCTGCTTAGATAATGTAATATTGAAATTAAAAACAGCTGTTTTATTAAAACAAATTAATGAGTTACTATTATTTTTTATCAAGTAAATATTTTTAACAATCATACATTATCATACATAAAAAAGTTATCTGAATTATCATTCAACAAAAAAGTTACACTTGTCCTAAAAAACTAACCACGTCACAGTAGATGTTCAAAATGTTTCCCCTCATTCAAAATACAAGCATCCAGCCGTCTTCTCATAGACCGCCGAACTCTTTCGAAGATCCCAGGTGTCTCACGTATCCTTTGAATCCCGTTAACAATCCTTATTCGCAACTCTTCTATGGTATCCACAGGCGAGTCGTAGACAAGCGTCTTTAAATGTCCCCATAAGAAAAAGTCTAGAGGATTGAGGTCAGATGACCTTGCAGGCCATGCTACTGGGGCTCCTCGACCAATCCATCTGTTTGGATATGCTTCATTTAAAAAATCTCTTACTTGTAATGTGTAATGAGCTGGAGCTCCATCCTGCATGAACCACATGTTGTTGCGTGTGTATAGTGGCACATCTTCGAGTAACTCATTCAGATTAGTCGTCAAGAAATGTAAATAATTTTCACCATTGAGCGTATCAGGTAAAAAACTAATAAAAATTTTATCACCAGAATAGCAGCCCATACGTTTATAGAAAACTGATAATGGTGACGGTTTTCTGAAATAGCACGTGGATTTTCAATTGCCCACATGTGAGTATTGTGGGTGTTAAGAATAGCCATTCTTGAAAATTTTGCTTCATCAGTAAAGATAATGTAATTTAAAAAATGTGGATTTCTGCACCTTTGGATAAGCCATTGGCATAGCTGAACACGAGGAAAGTAATCTCGAGGCAAAAGAGCCTGGACCCTTTGATAGTGATAAGAATGCAACTGCTGCTCGTGTAAAATCTTCCAGACAATTGAATTACTAACACCGAAATCCAAGGCTAGTTCTCTAGTACTTCTTCCAGGATGATTCTCTATTTCGTCCAACACGCCCTCCTCCAATTCAGCTGTACACGTTGTACGTGGCCGTCCTGATCTACCAACTTTTCCAGATTTAAAGGTTCCCGTCTCGCTTAGCCTTCTATGAATGGAAGAAAACATTTTATGAGTCGGTAACTGTCTATGAGGAAAATGTTCCTGATAGAGTCGTCTAGCCTGACGACTGTTGCAATGTGCAAGACCGTACATTAAATGCATGTCTGCCATTTCACCATTAGTGTACATAATATTCATATTACCTGCCATGATGAATAAGATATTATTAGCTATCAAAAATTAACTTCAACGGCACTCGCACTAACTTGTATTAAAGTACAGATCAACACACGCACTTAATGAGCAATGAAAAAATAGCTGCTTGTAATGTTTATTTAAATTATTATAAACAATGTTACATTGTTAAAACATATGTTTTAAATAGAAATTATTTTGTTTCTCAAATCAAATATTTTAATAAAACAGCTGTTTTAATTTCAATATTACATTTGTATAGAGCTTAACAGATTTTGTCTATTTTTCATGCGTTTTGTATGTAATTAAGGATTATTTTTTAAAGTTTGCGTTTGTCTATTATAGACTTATTTTACATCTTTCTCTTCGAAATTAAATTTTCTACAAGTACCGTGAAAAAATATTTTGTGTTTATTGTACATTTAACATAGTAAATCTGCTTCAAACCTAAATGTAACTTGTTTTTCGGGACCAAGTTTCGCGTATTTCGTCACATATCTTAAAAATTACTGTAGCTACAGGTCTGGAAACGGTTTTATTCAATTTTTCATTTTATTTTACATAAAGTACGCTAAATTGTACATCTTAATTAACAGCCAACAAATACCCGTAGGGCTTCGTTGCAGCAGGGGAACTGAAATTCAGACGAAATCTTTCACCCTGTATAACTTGGTAACTAAGCATTTTCGGACCTATGTTAATTAGACCTTTTTTTCTTATTTTGATGTGAGGAATCACGCCCTGACTTATGGGCACCTTTTTCAGAACACCCTGTATATATTTGCCTTGTTATGATGATTGCTTTAGTGTTACAGTTACTAATCAGAATACTACACAATAAAAAGAACTGTATATTGTGTGATTGTGGACGAAAATCGTTGAGTAGGACCTTTAAAACACACAAGTGCGGTTGAGACGTAAATGGTCCATTTGGGCACTTTTGGTGTCCTACTAAACATTGCTTACTCACGTGTGGATTGAGGATGTGGCTTTTAAACAACTTTCTGGCTGTATATTCTTTGACTACCACATGAGTTTAATGCATCGCTTGCTAGATGTTGTTTTGGTATAGATATATGATATTTTGTAATAATTGAGACGTTAATGTTATTAATTATATCGTTATGTATAACAGTTTTCCTGGGCTACGTCTCTAGCGGTGTCTACGGTATGATCACTGAGTATGGAATCATTAATGAGTTTGGGGCTGACGTTCTGGTTTATAAAATTATTGGAAAAAGAAATACGAATACCAGTATTTCATATCATATTTATTTTTATTCGCAGCCTTAATTTTTTTATGTGCAGTCTATTTATATATTTACTCTATAGAGAAAAATCAGTAATAAGTACTTTACTGTATTTGAATACATTGTATGTGAATCATGATTATAAGTCTTCACAATGTTAATCGCCTATTCGTAGTATGTTTAGTAGTAAGTATTCAGACTATATTTATTTAGGATAAGATATCAGTCAAGAGAATACCAGGTCAATCGAGTGGACTTGTGGATTGATGTTCAATTTATCCGCAATCACAAACTGTATCCATTCAAAGAAACATGTCAAACAGTAATTATAATGTTTTGCTCTTGTTCTTTAACCTACTGGGATTGAAAAATTTGATTTTATCCTATGTATTTGATGTAAATTATTTCTTCTAACGACTATTTTTAATAAATTTTACTGGAAGAATATGTTCTAATTTTAGTAGACGTATAATTTAAACTATGTAAAGAAAATTAAAGAAAGGTTTTGCAGCATGATCGCGATTGCAGTCTTTAAAGATATTTTGCAAAAAATAGTATGGAAAATTTATAGCAATCAAAAGAAGAGAAGTGATTCATTTTAATTGGTGAAGTTTGCGTGAAGAAGCACTCTCTGACACTTTATCTAGGGACCAAGGCCATAAAGATTACTAAACCACCACTAATGGCCGGCTTGCGCGGACTGGAACGATCAGCGAAATCAGCAAAGGTGCTCGAATTGGCAAGACTAGTTTCGCTACCAATTTGGGTTAAATTGGGTCCAGCTGAAGATAATTTCTTCAACATTAAAAGCAAAGTTTAAGGCTTATTTACTAATTACAACACTACGGATTTTACGAACACTAAATTACAATCCATGTGGTATAATTGGCATACTATCGTCGTATGTTGAGACAGGTAAAATTTTTAAATTTCGCTAGAGTAATAGAGTGAAATAGTGTTTATCGTGTTTGTAGCATATTATGGATTTTGAACATGTTATTAAAATGAAGTTTTGTTTTTAATTTGTAAAATAATGCAAAAGAAGCTCAATAAATGTTAAATTTGCGTATGACAATAATCTAAAAATTTAATGAAGGAAGATTAATTAAGATTGGAGTTTTTATGATAATGACTCTTGGGGTACAATAATATCTTTGCACAGAGAAAAAATATATAGGTACAAAAACATCGCTTGCGGAAAGTAACAGGAGTGACAGATGTTCCTTCCCTCACCGGAAACAGTACCTTTGTTGACCACAGTGTATGTGACCGGATGTGACGACATCAACATAAAACTTTCTCAGAGGCTAACGTTATATCTGTTCTCTTTTCCACACAACAACAACATTGTAATCCATTAAGGTTAAAAAAACTCTCAAAATTTCGGGTTGTGCAGTGTTTAAAATTAATATATACATTTCATATTTGAAATATACATATATTTACAGTACACAGAATGTTTCATAACTCAACAGAAAATCTGAGGATTGAAAACTTTATATTGATTGAAAAATTATGACAAAATTTGGGCTGATAATTTATACACGTTTGCAAAGTTATTGAACTTTGTAGTTAAGTGTTTTATAAGTCACTTAGGATCTCTTATAGCAGCTAAATTACATAGTGTCAGAGGAACTATAAAAAGAATCCTCATCCTGGCTTTCTACTCGTCTTGTCGTCTTATTAAGTTTCACACGCCCTGTCAAGACAAATATGTCTTTGACAGACTGTCTCATGCCCTATAGCTGTAGATTAAAAAAAAATTAAGACGGTTAGAGGCATTTCATACGTAATTATAGTATTTGAAACCATTAATAATAAATACATATTTAATATTTTTATCAAATTTCGTATTTTAATTGAATTACATTTTAAATTTATAGGTTGAGATAAAAAATTCAAGCATCTTTTTGTAAAATACATGTTGATATTGCTGTTTAATTAAATTTCCGCAACTAAATTTACTATGATTTTTTATTCAATTGTGTTGTGTTATTTGTTAAACGAAACCTTAAATATCAGTAGTAAAAATGGCGGCGTAAACAGTGTTATATTAAATGTTACATTTAACTTTTAACATGGTTTTAACTGTGTTAGTTTTTTCTTTCATGTTTTTAAATGTCTTGGGCAAAAGTACTATCGTTCAAATTGGAATTTTTAACGAAGAACCCTAAGTTCAAAGTTTATTTACTTTTCAGAATCCAGAAAAGGTCGAATATACAGTATATGTCATAAACTCCTACACTAGAGGGAATAAATATTTGTATATTTGCTATAATTTCTTAATATAATTTAAACCATAAAAAATCGTGAGAAACACTGGCAAGGTCAACCTTTGAAAGACAACAGCTGATAACCAAACAATTTTACATTGAAAAAATAAACACCGCTAACATTGGTTTTAATTAAAGTACATTTGAATATATTTTATTATTTAACGGCTTGTGAGCTCTTAATACGTAAACACAAAATCTAAATAGCTTTTGTAAATTGAGTAAACAAACATCGGTAATAATGTATGGTAGTTAATAGCTTTATTACGTAATAAAAAAGAATGAAAATAGGAGATCAGAGAATTGCAATTCACTATTAACATAAAACTGTTTGTGTGTCTTTATGTCTGTGCCTGCAGGCTCATTTGCTTTATTTGATACCCTTAAAAATTGAAATATTTGTAAATATCTTAAAATGCTGTGCCCACTTGAACTAACTATAAAGTATTCACTTAAATATGTAACATATTTGTAACATATACATTTTTTTAGGGTTTTAATATAACAAAGTATTTTTATAGAGCAAACCACTGCCTTCAGTTGCTTCCAAAGAAATAGCTGACATATCCTGAATTCATCCCGAAACAGTGCTGACCTACCTTTAATATCCAGATATTTAATACTGTATTTATCAATTTAATTTTGAAATATAACAACTAATCTTTACAGAATACTCCAATAATTTGAGGATTAAATTAAAATTTTTGCATTAAATTAATTAGTTAAATAAAGATACAACTACAATAATAACTCTACCCAAAATTCATAACAACCCAAATTCACTCTTTTTGAATTATGAAAAACGTTCACTTTAAAAATGTTTGCGGTGTTGCATATGAACTGGACTGCTAATTTTCAGTAGGCCTACTAACGACATTTATGATCATTCACTGATAATGTTTACAAAGATACACTTACAGTACATAAAATATCATGAGAATGAAACGAGATTAAAGCTAAGAAAAATCTTAATAATACAGATTAATTTGGTTAATTTGTAGTGTTTGTGTAAATAATTCAATATAAAATCATTCACTTAAATAATAAGGAACATACTTAAATATACCATTAAACGATATAAAAGACTTTCACAAGAGGACTTTTGGACTAATGTTCAATTTATCCGCTATCACAAACTGTATCCATTCAAAGAAACATGTCAAAGAGTGTTTATAATTTTTTGCTCTTGTTCTTTAACCTATTGGGATTGAAAAATCAGATTTTTTTCCGGTGTATTTGATTTAAATTATTTCTTCTAACGACACAAAATTAGATCATATTTAATAAATTTTACTGGAAGAATATGTTCTAATTTTAGTACAGTAGAACCCCTCATATCCGGCCTCGGTTTTACCGCACCTCGGTTTATCCGGCCACTTCCCGGAAGCCAATATCGAAATTTATTTACCACGGCTTGCAGACGCGCAGTTGCACGCACTAGTCTCCCACGACTCTTGCGTTATTTTGGTGTATCTATTTGTTTACATTTTCCTGTGTTGTCCTCAGTTGAGCTAGTAGGTTTAACCTGTAAACAGTTCGTTGATTATTTCCAGTTGCGGTTAGTACAATTGTTTTGTTTCGTCAAGTGCTGTGTACTGTAGGTTGGTTTATCCGGCCGAATCGTTATCCGGCCAGGGGCTCGGTCCCGTGGTGGCCGGATATGAGGGGTTCTACTGTAGATGTATCAGAAAGCATTATGTAACATATTTTGAAGTAAATGACAAAACTGTACTTATGCATCAGTAAAGAGGCACAAAATCGACATTACCTTGGTGAATATAAAGTTAATCACTCCAATTAGTGCTTGGTTTTATTGTTCTATTTGCGTATTTGCGCGCTGTTTAGATCTTCAGCCTGCTCTCGCTTTCAATGCGCATTTTATTTTCGGTCGTTCACCATTTTACGCTGTCAAATATCCTTCACATTACAGAAAAGTTCTCGTTTATTTTAATCCTAAATAATATAATTACGTGTATTACTATTTATAGTACAGCGTTTTTAAACAATCCTGAAATGTTTATTAGTATTTTGTATTAAAATAGATAACTGTTGCCGATTTTAAATTCAATATATTATTATTGTAATTGTATTATTTATTACAGATAGTAGAAGTGATAAACTAAAACCAACACGTGACACACTCTGGTTTCATTTAATGAACAACATTCAGAGTTTGTACATGTACCGTTCAAGAAATTATTTTATTTTGCAATTGTAGGATGCCACATCTGGAGCTGTATCTGAAGGAAAAATTGTTATCCGCGCAATTGTATGGCCAGTCGGTTCACGGATGGGTTTTGACAGAACAAGCGGGCGCAGTGAGCCCTTTGTATAGCAGATGGAATCACAAAGCAATAACCAAACACTATGTGCTATGTTTTTTAAACATTGAGGGAACATCTTTTTGCATTCTGAGGCACGTGAAATTGAATAGGTATAAAAGAGGAAATTTTGACCAACAGGGATATTTACTTAGGTTTTTAGTTCAGAAAAGAATACCAAATGGACGAAGCGAGCATTTATAGGCAAAACCCTATCAAAGATGTTATAAGTAAATCAGGGCAGTTTCAAAAGTTAATGCCTCCGCCCATTTTTGTTTATGCCTACGTAGTTCTGATCACATAATAAGTAAAGTTTAACTTACTTTGAAGATATCTCGCACCAATCTAGGTCTATCGAAGAGTCTGACAGAACTATAAATTAGGAATTTTCACCATGCCCTTTATGAGCAGAAGTAGAAGCTTATTGACTTTAGTTGAACTCTCAGTTCACATTATTTATGCAAATAATTCTCCAAAGATTATGTACACAAGATCGTTCTTTTAAGAGGAAGGATTACTAATCATTGGTTTGGCATTGATAACTAAAGCTATGAGATACCGTTATCTGCACATCCGATTCAATTTAAATACAACTATTTCGAAAATTGCTTCGGCGTAAGAGGAATTTATCGTTTACAAACAAATCCTGAACCAAATGAAACTCTAATACTGGTTGAATATCTATCTTTATTTCAATGTTATTTCTTTGCCGAAAAATACAAATATTTAATAAGCACCTTATGTTAAATTTGTTGTTTCTGGGATTTGTAGTTTAAAATATATAACTATATGTACTATATGCTGTAGGTTTTATTGTTATTGTTGTTTTAATGTATTGTTCATCTGAGATGCAGAGCAAGCTCAAAATCGTTGTCGGTAGTATAATTAATTTAGACCAGAAATACTCCTACAAGCGTTGGTTTAAAAATAGAGCTACTCGCCTTTATCTCAACCTCTGATGATACGGCCTTCCACTGTAGTGTTCCTCCATAGTCAAAAATCGATCTAGAGGTACCGAAATCGTTTGAGTTAAATTATTGTGCAGGAACTAGATTTAGTATTGAGAAGGTATCAATTGTTTACTCTCTGAATAAAAGGCACAAAACACTGCTCTCCAAGATTGATGTCCAAATATTTGGTACTGAATATGTTTTAGTCACCATTAAAATTATCGCAGGAGTGCTTGGTGTGTACCATTTAAAAAAGGTATGATTTTGACGTCCCTTATATTCGACAGGAAATTGCGTGCAAAATTACGGGTAAGTACTAGGATCATACTTAAAATATTTCTGTGAAAAAAATCTAAGTATTTAAACTTTACGTAATAAGAAACTAAACAATTTTTTCACATTGATCATTTATGTTTGACAGCTGCAGCAACGTATCTCCTTTAAATAAAATAAATTTATAAATTTGTGTACCATTAATAATAAACTAAATAATATAAATAACTTCCAAAAGTGAAAAGCTCATATAAACACAGAAGTATTTCCAAGAATAGCTGTTGTATTATGGAAGGTATTAAAATGTAGGGTTTAAAAAGGCGTCAAATTTCTTTTTGCGATCTTTTCGCAAAGAAATAACGAAGCTAAGATATACTTCAAATGTTTATACAAGTGATAAAGACGTGCATCCATTCATGTATATATTATGTCTTACTTTTAAATGTTCAAGTCACAGAACCAACCTTACTACAGAGATCCAAGATAACATTTGATAAAGTTCAATGGTAAGAATAAGCTGATCTTCTAACAAAATATAAAAGAAGCACGCAAACGTTTGGATGTTTTGAAAACATATGTAAAAAGACGGAATGTTTAATCATCTAATAATCCATGATAGTTAACGTCCACTGTGCAAAATATTTCTATCTGATCTACATTAAAATCAAACACATATTTTTACGTTAATTTATATTATAGGCTTGCCTCTACTGTACTATCACAATTTATTTATGTTTTAAAATACATTATAAGGAGACGTTATATCTAGAATTGAATAGAGTGCCTAGAAATTTGGCAGCAACAGTTTGGCAAACCATGACATAAGCGTAAACGCATTATTGTTTCTAATGTTTTTATTCGTGGGTTCTCATAATTTATTGCTTCATAAACTGTGTGGCTGTAATGCTGCAGAATGGTTTGAGTACAAGTCAAATCATTTCTTATAATATTTCACCTTGTATAAATATTGAAACCCAATTTGTGTTACCCATGAAAACCTTCAAAGCCAGTTTATGTTGGATATAATTTTCTAATACAATATCTGTGGAATAAATTATTTGATACATTATATATGATCACAAACACTGTATTAAAATCGTTTCTCAAATTGCAACCATACTGAAATTTTCATTATTTACGTTGTGTTTGCTTAATTTATGCTTATAGTTATTTACTCTAATAGTAATAGACGCAGCAATACAAGATTTTAAAGCTGGTATGGATTACCTGTAGTTGAACTAATGAGGTTAAATCTTACGGAGAGCGTCTACTAACACAGAATACATTAAACTTCCTGAATGTATTAATGTGTAATTATTAAGTTCACTAGACTTTTAAGGGTATATGAAAGTTCGAAAATCGAAATGCAGGTACGTTTTGTTGTTAATTCACATCAAATTGAAGGGAACATCATTTTTAAGCTACATCTTTCCACACTGCCACTTTAGGCATCATACACAGTGTTTAAAATAAGATATATTGTATAACGTTTCTACTACTAAACCAAATAGGTAACAGCCGCTAAAATATATAGACAAATGTAATGCTATAAACAGTATTAATGTTTATTGCAGATAGAACAATTGAATAATTTCCATTTTAATAAAACTGCTAAAAACGTACAATGTGATTTTACGTATTACGATAGTATAATATTGCTACACAAGAATAAAGATAAAAATATTTATTTTGAAACCAGCTTCTAAATAAACTTTGTTATTCAGGGTTATTGGATATTAATTACCAAATTTTCATCAAAGAGATTTTCTTTTCTTGTAGAATAAAAGTTTTGACATCATTAAACAGCTAATTTCACAAAATCTTTTAAATTCTGTTATATGAAACGATGATGCACATTATTGTATACGTTATTAAAAAGACTTGTGAACATTACCTTTTATTCCAGTTCCACTTTTTTATTCCGCTAGGATAAAAATATAGAATTGCCATTATAATATGACGGTTTTAATTACGTAACACATGGGTATTTACAAGAGTATTTGAGGCAACTGATATAAATATAAAAATAATTATTACATTTATATACAGAATTACAGAATTCGAATAAAATGTCAATGGTATTGATAAAAAGCGCTACGGTCACAGGCAGGATTTGAAACTGCAATATCTCTATCACAGATCCTAAGTCTGACTTATTAGACCGGGAAACCATAAGCATTCTCTGCAACAGTTTATTATTGACATTTGGAAATTTTGTTATATGTAAATAATTGAAAATTAAAGTATAAAAACTATTCTCGTAGTGTGAAAGAGAACCATAACGAAGAATACAATGTTGTGCAACTTTCTATGCTTTTTATGCATTCTATAATATTCAGTACTTATATTCAGACTTTCTACTAAAGTAATTTCATGTAAATAAACTCAAGCATAGTAATTGTGGTTTTTCGATATCTGTTTACCTTACACTCATTTCTTCAACTTCGTCCTGAGTATAACAATTATATAAATTTACATGTATTTGAATGAGTTTGTAACTCTCCATAATTCCTTGACTCTTTATACCATATTTAGTATATATCTGGTATATTATTCACTATAAATATTCTCATACAATTAAAATTGCATTACTTAATGTACATATATTAAAGGCTGTATAATTTTTAATAATGAAATACTTCATTTCATCACACAAATTAATTTATAAGCGAAGAAAACTCAAGAAAATTTACGTTTACTGCATCCTACTTCATTTATTGTTGTTATAAAGTAATCTTAGATTAAAAAATCATTTAAGGTTATTAAAAGTTAAGAGGGTTATTTATAACGTTAACGTATTTGCACACATTGGTGTCATAATCGTTCATGTTTCAGAACGAATAAATAATTATTGTGAAGTTTAACACGAACACTTAGGTATGATAATGGACAATTTGAGTAAAATTAAGTTATTAGATGTTAAAATGGAATATTACTTGTACTACAGTACGTAAAAGGTTTACATTTCTATTAAGTGTGATATAATAAATATAACAGTTTTAAAGGACACGTATTTCTAATAATAAACTTTAATATCTGAATTCAAAGTACAATACATTTATATAAAACTGTGTAGTACTAGATTTAGCATTGCATACTTTGACGTCCTAATATTAATGCATATGGATTTTTTTGTTTCTTCATTATTGTTATTGATTCATGTAATAAAACATTCATCTTTAGCGTTGCCTTCCGTTGTTTACATATAAAAGAAATAAAAAGAATAAAAAGTATTTCTTTTATCGAGAGTAACTTGGTTATAAATGGTTAAAGTTAATGTCAGTGAAGCTCATTCATTTGCTTAACAATGAAAGGCTAAATATTTTTTATTTTAATTAAAAAATTTTAAAAACCTTTTAACTAAATAACTGTTCATAAAATAATTATATCGTGTCAGTATGAGCAAAGGGCAGTAGGCGGCCAGCAATATGTAAATGAAACCACAAGTGTCATTTGTAAATGTGAGCCAAACTGTATAACGAACTCTCGTCTCACAACACAGCGGTGCCAACTGTGACAGCTACTAAAAACACCCACATCGCAATATTTAATTTAAAAGAGACAGTCAAAACTCACATCATTACATTATACAAAAACGAGTCATTACTTTGGAGAATGTTGTATTTAAAATTATAATAATACAAATTATTATTTTTATATATTTTAATTATACTATTTAAATAAATTCATTATATATATATATATATATATATATATGATTTTTTCAGATTATGAAAATGTATGTGTTTAGTCGAAATAAGTAGAAAATATTATTGGTATAGTAAAATCTTTTTCAAAATATTACCAGAAGCCTTTGTGAAAAATACCCTCCTTTTAGAGTATTTGAGATATTAATAAGTGAAGAAAAAATTCGTAATCTCTGTTAAAGTTTTTCAGGTAAATGTGATAAAACTATAGTTAAGCTGAACAATTGTACTATTTACCTGAAAAAACGTAAATACTTTACAAAATTTATTCTCTCTAAGAAGAGATTTCGTAACTCTCTCCCCATAAACAAGTAATGCCATATACAGATTTGAAAATTGGAATAGTATCAAAAGATAGTAAGAGATTTGTTTAACAAACAACAAATATTCAAAATTAAACAAGAAATCAGTCGTTAATCGTACTTAAAAAGAATGTACAAATTATACAATTCAAAAAGATAGAGATTGTTGCAGCAAAGCTTCCATGAATTGGTACTTTTGACACAACTTCAAATCAACAATATCTGACCAACTGAAAAAGTCATATGAGTTCTTTTTTACTCTCGAGAAAAAAAATTAATATAAGTTTATGGAGCAGTATTGATTTACCACACTGAAGAGAACAAAATATTGTAAAAGGATGTTTTTCAAAATTGTTCAGACCATCAAAATGTTACTGTAAATGTTGAAAGAGAGTTGAAAACAAAAGTTTACGCTGTTGAATATGTCCATAAATCCAAGTAAAGTAGAGCCACCATTAATTAAAAAATTTATCAAGCATAAGCGGTACTATAGCAAAAATATTTTTTCAGGCAGTTACAATTCTAAAAATGCGTTTCGCTATTATCTGTATCTTGTATTAAAATTGCCATCAAATAAACTGTTAAGTACCAATTTTCATTTTTTTCCTCCCTCTCCGAACTCATAATATGTACAAAATTGCAATAATGAATATAAAATAAAAGTACAATGGCCAGCAACATGGACAATAAGAACAAAATCGGATTATATTCCAATATCCAACCTTAAACAAGGATTCATCGGATCAAACCACGCTTTATATCTTCAAAATTGAACTTTATACGCACAGGAAAATAATGGTAAAAGTGCCCAAAATGAGATTAACTATCAATCATACAAACAGTCCGCCATAATCAAGTAAAAATGCCCAAATCGTGGATACGATGAAAACTTTTAAGACTTACTGATTTTTGCCCACCTTGAATTGGAATATAGGGAAACTTGATTAAAAATTTGTAATTTGTCAATTTTTCATAATATATATTATGCTGCTTATATAAAGTTTCATATTGTTTTATGTAGTTTCTCAATTAAATGTTGGGACGGTTTAATGTTTTTATAACCATTTCAAATAGTGCTAAGAATCTTATATCTTTGTTGGTGAACATGAATACCTATTTTAAATGTTACTCAATGTATCACTACGCGCTGATGAACAGGCTGCAAGGGGCTTGGAAAAAAGATTTAATGGAACCGTAGTTAGAGTATCAGATGCTATTTTACATGTATAAAGCTCATACTGACCTAAAATTACTAGCCATAACCAAAACGGTGGCTTATTAAAATAAAAAAAAAAATTTAGTAGGCTATCGTATTAGTAAGCATAACAGTGATAGAAAATATTTTCAAACTACACATTAGTGATTCATTGAATATTTGTTAAAATTTCTGTTCAAGTGCGTTAATAAAATGTAAAAAGTTTTGTTCTGTTTACAATTATAAGAAGAATATAAGGCCGTCTTCGTGTTTTATTGACACTTTTTACATTTACGTCAATTTTACTTCCATCGTATTTTAACAATATCATTTAAAACTGAATAAACAAATGCTATTGATTACTTACAAATTACTAACACAACTCTGGCAATGTATAGTAAAGTTTACGATAACGATCTATTAATGAATAACTATGATATATTGACTCAGATTGCCGAAATTATCAATAATAACTTACATTTCAGTCAAGTTTTAATCTGTACTAAAGTTATATTTATATCTATCGCTATACATGATCTTATATTATGAATGAAATAAACACAACTCATATCTATTATGTTCGTTTAATTACATCAACTTATTTTTAAATTGGTCAGCTTAACAGTAATTGTGTCAGCAGACTGAGTGATACTCACCAAGGACACTTAGCCAATACCCACCGACAGAAACTCACTGTCAGAGAACTCATTCTTGTGTTAGTAAAAGTAAAGGTTTATTCATAATTTAAAGACTACAAAATATATTTTTTTTAGACATCTTGCTGAGAGTTAAGATCCGTTACTATGTCACATGAGTAAATTTCCTCTTATTTTACTAATTTTGTTCTTGCCATTATGGTCACACATAAGACCAAATCTATAAGTTTTCGCTAACACTCAGCCAAATCTTATAGAGTATCTTATATTTTCTTTGAACTTAATTTTGCCTGTACAAGGATGAATTACATTTATACAGCATTTATACATTTATGCAACTGGGAAATGAAATGCAGCAAGACCTTGACCATCTTAGTCTATGGTTTGCAAAAACTAAACCAGAAACTAAATTCACAAAAATAAATGTAACGTTATTCCAAATGATTTTATGGAAAATGTTAAATCGGATCGTTTTAGAAATATCGATTAAATGCGGACAGAAAGGCAGATAGAAATAGAAACGAACTTTGTTCAGCCCATACAGTGATATTACATGAACTAATAATTGCAATAACAGTGCGGTAAAATAATAATATCTTATAAATACTGGTAGCTCTATATCTGTAGACATTTACATGTAATTCATAACCTAGCAAGGGTAGGTTAATTTCCCCTGGAGTTTTAATCGGGCATCCTGTTCTCTACCAAGTTGTTTAAATAATTGTTGAAAAATTTTTTAAATATCAATTAGTTGTATTGTAATAACTGCTATTATAGGTTTTATTTATGTAACTAATAGAACACTTGTAAAATAAAATGTACTTATTCAATTTGCTAATGTCAAAATATACACGTAAATTGTACATATACATAGTAAATCAGTACATAATGAAATTAACAAACTTGGAAGTTGTGACTTTTTAAGTTTATTACAACTGTTGCAAATACAGAAAATCTCAAAATCCTTGAATCATGTCTCAAGGTTGACGAAAAATTAAAGGAAAGAACTGAACTTAGCGTGCCAATAATTATGGAACTGTTAGAAAAACGCCCTAAATGCAATTACTTCTTGACGGAGTCAAATTAACCGTCAATATGAGGATATATCAATGGGTTCTTCACGGTTTTCTATTTTGCCCAGTATATTTATGGAGGAATTTGAGCAAAACTACTTTACTTCTGCTCAGCTTAAACCAAAGGTTTGATGGATTTATGTGGATGATAGCTCTGGTTTTAAATCACATTGATAGCATTATCGTTCCATCCATCTCACAATGGAAGTGGAATTTAGAGTCAACCTTCCCGGTTTGGATGTTGTGTGTTTTTAAGTGATATCCTTGAGACTACTGGTTTTGAAAGAAAATACAAATATATTACATATTTTAAAATATCAATAAAATCAGTATGAGCTTTAATTTTGTAAATAATAGTAATTCGTTTTTTAATGAAGTTTTAAAACATATTACCTTAGGAGCCATATTTATTTTATACCTAATTTTAATTTAATCACTTCAAATAATGTTTCAATTAAATAGTACAATATTGCACTTATTATTACAAAATTAATGTATAGGTTTACTAATATACTAATAAAACACTATTATTTACTGAATAATTTGATTTCCTTAATAATTCAGACTATTACATAATGAAACCAGATCTAAAATATTGTTGTTTTGTTTGAAATTATTATATTCACTTTAAGAAAACAAAATGACTTTGTTATTTTTGTATTTTTAATGTAATACCTTGCCTTTTATCGTAGTTTAATAAATAATTTGGTCACTTATAACTGTAAGTATACCCTGAAAATAATTGATTTTAATTGTAACTGGAAATATACAATAGACGTGAACTTATTATAAAAGTAATTACTCTTAATATCATTACAGACCTTTAAATATCAGTTTTTTTTTATTTACTAAAGAAATGAAGAGAGCATTCTTGTTGTTATCTTTGCAGCTGTTAAAACTAATCAGTTTGGTGGGAAGATAATTAATTATCACAGCTGACGCTACAAGTACTCAGGCGTTACGATGCTACGTGTCTTCTCCTTCAAGACAAACACTTCCAAGATCATTCTCATATACAACAAGCTCTCAAGAAGAAGTTAATGGAAGGTACGGTTAGGGTATGTAGATTAATCCTATAAAAGCTAAATAATAAAGGTTATAATATGATAAATTTAAACATCAGAATCACCAAAATATTACAACCATAACTATTTAAAATGAAGTTATATACAAATTTAAAAAGACGTTTGCTTAAAGCATCATAGTTTCAGAGGAACTACCAAAATGTAGTTTCTAAGTGAAAAATTCAAGGTATTTGGAACATAGACAACCAGATTTGTATATATTTTTTATTTAATTTAGCTTTACTATTTAACAAAAAGAAATTTAGTAAAAACAACAGAAAATTGCGTTATATATAATTACAATTAAAGAAATACAAGCAATTCCTTATTGTTCCGTTCCTGATCATATTTTTCTATCTGTTCTTATGGAGGCAATTGTACATTATCCCATGATCCTTACCGTCAAGATTATGTTTAGAACTCGAGATCAAGATACGGTATACTTTAGTAAGTCCTGGTATTTATAGACCAAGTATCTGTATCTATTGGAAATGAGAGAATCCGTATTGAACATTACCCAATAAAAAAGGATAGTAAAACACTAATAAAATAACATGATTTTGTGGTTTGAGAATTAATAGTCTTGGATCTAATTTTTAATTAAAGAAATGAGTCTGGTTAAATATAAAATATTGCATATTTAACATTAACGAGCTCGATTCAGTTGACAGACGCTGTCCGCATAATGGAGATAGGTACCGTGCTGCGTTAATTGGATCTTGGCTGTTCTTACATGTCTGGAAGCAGCTTAATGTTATTTGTTGTCAGGTCAATTACACAGGTTTTGAGATTTGTTACCAAGTTGTGGAACTTTGGTTACATATTTTCATGTGCCATCTTTACATTGCAAAACACATTTTAAATTATATATGAGACTTACTAAGAAGATATGATAATGTATACTGATAATTAGACTATAAGTTTTTTACTAACAGTCTACGAAGCACGTGTTGGAATGGCTGATATATTTTGTTGGCGTTTTAATTATTATAGTTGCTAAAAAATTATATATATGTTTTAAAACCCCAAGAACACTAGTCCGTAACAACCCCCAACAAAGTAACACTATTTGAAGAAAAGGAGCATATATTACTTTTTCAGAATGCTTATCTATTTGAAACCCTTTTACACTATTATTTCATTTCAAGCATAGTATTTAATCATTGTTGAAATAATTAGATTGCTGATCACTAATTATAAATTTAAAATGCGATGAGTGTTACTTCAACCACAGAGTCGATACAAAGAAACCAGGATTAGCAATTTCAAAAAAACTATTTTAAGATGGAGTAAGACGGTAAAAGTAATGAATGAAAAGGAAATTATTGATAGTTTAACAAAGTACTAAGTTAAAAGTTTAGGGAATATACTAAATTAATAACTCCTTCTCTTATTATTAAAAAACTCACTTCTCATAAAACATATAATATAACTGGAACGTTTAATAAAATTATGAATAGTAACTAAACATCTAGCAAAATTCCCAAAAGTGTACTAAGAATAGAAGTTAGTCATTTAATGTAAAACTGTTATGAATGTTAGCAGATATGTAACAATGTATGTCACAATGTGGCGATTTGATAATAATACCTGGGATTATATAGATTAACAGGTGGTGGACTGTTGATTGCACTGCTGTGGCTTTTAAACTTAGGGATGAAAGCAGTTATTGTCATGTTCCAATATATTGAAGCCGTATGAATGAAACACAGTGTGTTTTAGTGATGTTAGCTTATGAATAGTTTTTGAATAACTTTTGAGCTGTTGCCTTCTTAGATATGTCCCTCCTACTTCCACTTTTTGCCTTATGTATATACCATAGTTTGGCTCGTATTAAACGTATTTGTTTGTAGTGTTCATTATTTAAACATACAAAATACTTTATATTACTTTGCAATCTTCGTTATGTGTCATTTTCAGTAGCAGTTAATAATATTCAGCTCCTAAAGAACTAAACTTTTAAGAATAAACGCCCCATTTTGAACAAGTTTCCTTATGATCAAATTAAAATCATTAAAAAAAATAGTTCGAAACATACATACGATTCGTTAGATTCTGAGTGTAGTTCCAGAGTGTAGTACATTCGTACATATTTGGTTTAATTTAATTAAGTTTAAGTCTTCCGCTACGCACTTTTCAAATACTTGCACCTCTTTGCTCCTTTTTATATCTTCTGGATATCATATCATATGTTAAGGATTTTAAAAACGCACATTCTTCTTGCTAATGCCATGAAGAACCATAAAGGTTTTTTTATATACTGGAAGCTCGGCAGTTTCTTCTTCTTTTACAGAACTTACACTGTGTCAAAAATTTGCATCTCTAAATTTAGCATAATTTTCATTTTAGATTAGTTGCCGCTAGCAAACCTGCAATACAGTTTTGAGCCCAGTATTGTGCGTTAACTGCATCATTTGATAATATGATCAAATAAAATGATGCAGTTAATAACTTTAACTACTCAATAACCATATCGAAATACTTTACTACACACACAGAAATTTTACGCTTGAAAAGACTAGAATTTTTAAATCGCATTTTTTAAGACTCTTCTAATTTTTCTTATTTTTCTTGACACTGTCTTAGATTAGACGAAGATTCTTCATTTTTGGACGAATCCATCACTATCATTAAAGTAGACCTACTAATTTAAAACTATTAACAAATAAATCATTCAACAAACTAACCATACATAACCAAACACCAATGTACTCTTTTTTGAGAAACAAATTGTGTTAAACATCTAATGCGATTCTGCAAACCTCGCGAAGGAGACAAACATATTATGCTCCCCCTGTTTCTCTAGGACTGAGCAAGTTGTTTCCCTATATATCGTTTATTTGTCCCTATAGGATGCTTATTATATTATTTAATTGTTTATAAGAATCTTTATATTTTTATTAAGAGAATTGTGAATCTATATAATAAGTGAATTCTAAGATTGTGATTCTTCCAGCAGTGCTGAATTTCTTGTCGATTCGGGTTCGAGGAATGCCTAGAAGCTTCCTTTTGTCTGTAGGTATTGAGCATAGGATACAGGTCTGGGGTTGGATAGGTACCATCCAATTCAGACATTGTGTTTGCTCAATTTTGATTGGCCAATGTTAGGTTGATTAGATGGTTGGAGGGACTTCTAGATCCTTCCGGTGGATTCAACCAGATTTTCAGGAGAGTCTTTGCTGTGTGCTCAGAGAGAGAAGTTCGTGTAGAAGTGATAGCCTACTCTTGCCGTATCGACTTTTCGGTAGGAAGGTTGAGTTTAAGATTAAAATTCTTTTCCAAATTAAAAGTTTGAAGTTTAAATTAATTGATCTATAACAGTTATTTTAGTTAGTTGGTGAAGTCTTCAGGAGATGTGTGAGGTACTGTTAAAGTTAGAATTTAACATTTTAATAGAAAATTGCTTGATGAAATTTTCCTGTCCAAGTTGGTTAAATCAGGAATAGGCTACTGATAAAGAAAATTTATTTTATGTTCTGAGATTCTATATATATTTTTTAAAAGTTCCTAAATTTAACATTCAAAGCCAAGCAGATTATTCTGGATAATTCAATAATCTTGTAAATTGGACATTTACAGGAAATAAGTACTTTGTAATTGATACGACTTTGAGTTTAACTGGTTGTATATTGTCTTTGTGCCTATATTAAGTATTAATATTACCTTAATTTGTTTGATTTTTATTTTGAGAAGAAGTCTTATTTTATTATTTGTTTCATTTTATATTAGAAGAAGATTATTTTATTTTGAAATTTAATGAAGATTTTTATTTTGAATTTGTGTTGAAAATATTAGCACTGAGAACTTGAAGGACACAATTATTGATGCTTTGATTGATTGTTAATCTTAAGGCTGGACATGTGAACTTTTGATGGGTTATAATAAGAAATAATTGAGAATATATTAAAAGTAAAAAAGATAGCTTGGCGTTGTCTATTATTGGTGTTTATTTATATTAAAATTCTATTAAGATATGCTGAGTTTAATTATTGAATTCCATTGCAACTTGTGCGTTTTTAAAATAAAGGGTTATTAGTTTAGAACACAATTGATCGCTCTTATACTAAAACAAAAATAGTTGTAATTGGTTTTTAGAAATTAACCTTACTATAGACACGTTACAGTCCCTCTATATATTTATATTGAACAAATGTCCTCCTAATATGAAAAATATGTAGCAAAATAAAGATTTTCCTACAACAGTGATGGTGTTAAATGATATAATGTAAAATATTTCAATGAGCATGTTCTTTTTCTTGACCGTTCAATTAAATAGGGAAATGTATACTACTTTTTATTATAAATAATAAATATTTAGACACAAGCACCTATATAATAGCGATAGATAAAATTTTGTAGAAATAGTAAAATGATGTTTAGCTAATTGATGTAATAATTTCAGATGAGTGCGATGTGTATTTATTAAACTACACAAATTGCCTTTACAGACGTTTTATAAAAAATTGTTCTATGAAGGTCTCTTATAACAAAAAGAATTTCAACTTATACATTGAAGATATTTTCTCCTTTTCAACACCCCATCGTCCTGAAAAAGTGCACTTTAACACGCACGACTACTACCTCCGGAAATTACCTACACGGAAATACATTGCAGTATACGGAAGTAGACTTTTCAGACCAATCTACATGTTAATCTACACATCAACGCTATTGCTACTGTAAATAGATAAGAATAGACGGAAACAGACATTTTTGACAAAATAAGACTTAGTATGTATTAAATTTTTCATTGGGCCAAAATTCTGATGATAATGTGGCACCGGAAATACCTTACACTGCATGTAGATAACTATGGTACGAAAGAGATTCTTTTTTACCGAAGAACACTTTTCAGAGAACTTTACATAATTTCTTCATCGGGGCAACTAAAATAGAAAACAAACACTACTATGGTAATTGGAAGTATATCGCCATGGCCATAAAAAGTTGCTTTTTTATCGAAATATGATTTTTTTTAGCTCTACATCTGTATATAGTTTCCTGATGAGGAAAAATACAGACGCTACTTTATCACAGGAATTAACACAGGGAATATACGATTTTTGACGAAAGAAAACTTTTAAGACCTGTCTACGTATATATTTTATGTATTCAGAATTTAGGGTCCAAAAATACTTAACTTTACTCTATAACCTTAAATTCAAAATGGATTAGGAGATTGTGATAATTTCCTGCGGTCATCGTTTATCACAGCAAACAACTTAGACTGGAATTAGGTTACAATTGACTGTAGTTTTTTTGACGAGAGAGACTTTTAAGACATTTTTATGTATATATTTTATATATTCAGACTTCAGGATCCAAACATATTAGTCTATAAGCTTAGTTAAAAAATTACTTATTAGATTGCTATATCTTCCTGCGGGCATATTTTATTTCAAGGGGTGATTGTTATCCCTTTATAATAAAATATGTTTGTTTTATTCAGTATGAAATCACGTTGGGACGCCGCGGGTAATTGCTATTTGCAATAATAACAGTATGTCCTTGCAACAAGTATTTTTTCATCTGTTTCTATTTTAAGTTGCATACATCGTGCTTTATTTAATATATGCAATTATAAACTTAAATATAAAACAGCAATTATTTTATTTACTATTTACATTATCTACGTGTGTTCAGGGATTTTCATGAATACTATGGAAACAGATCACATTTAACGATGAAACAGCATTCCTGCGATAGATCTTTTACTTCAATAAAGAAAAATATTCTTTTATATTTATAATTAAATAATATGACAAAAAAGTAGTTTGCATAGTAAAATGTATATGTTTTGGAGCATGTATTTGATTTCTTACCATAGCGACTATTTTTTCTACTATTTAACTGTCCTCTACACTCCAAACCTTCTGCTTCACGTAATGTTTTTTTCCAAAAGATCTTATATGTTCCTTTTAGTATAAATGAGTTTAAGAGAACATTGTGTTTAATTATTGCAATTATATCTTCCGTTTTCATACCGATAGTTGTTCAAGTTCAGTTTCAGACAGAGGCTGAAAACACAGACACAAATTACTGTTTATTTATTAGTATCAAAATCAAATGGAAGTTGGATGTAAACTCTATTTTAAAATAGAAACGTGGTTACACAAGACTAACTTTTGCATAAATGAAGTGTAAGCGATACTTTATCACTAAATGGGCCCACTGAATAACTCCATAGCTCAGATGATGGGGTGCTTGTGAAATATTTTGTTCATACCGAAGATGAAAAAGAAAATTGCTAGAATTAAACAAAAATATCTATGTATTACATCGTATTTTTTACATTTTACACAGCCTTTTTACGTCGCAGTTTTCGTCCTTTCTAATCTTGTAACTTTTGTAACTCATTTTAAATTACAAATTGAATTAATGTAGCGAAAACATATTCCTAATATGAGATCATAAAAATTCTGTTTTGATAAGGAACATATTTATTTCAAAGGCTACTGTTCACCTGCTCGTTGCAACACTGCGTTTTAATGTTATTGCATTCCTACAGACAAACAATGGGCACATGAAAACTAAAAGTAACGACATATTATTTATCTTAATGCTGACTATTTTATATAATGAAAGTACGTAAAAAATTGCTCATTTTATTGTCATGTTTACTGGAAATAGACCACATTTAGTTATATACGTTTAAGCATTAACGTGATCTTCTTTAAGTTTATTGTGATATAAAAATATAAGTTTCATAAATAAGTATAGTTAACCCAAATAATAAAATGTATAAATACGTCGGTAAATTATATTTTGTACAATACTGCATATGTTTTAGTGCCAGTAAATTAAAATATTTTATTAAAATAAGTAAGTTTATGCCGATAATCATAATGATTTATTATTTTACGATTAAGTAGCGATGATTATATTTGGCGTATTTTAGAGAAATAATTAAAAGTTTACGCTACAAATAAAAATAAACTTTAATTGTCAAAATTTAATTTTAACGTTGGGGTGGTAGAAGGGTGTGTTTTATATCAAGCAGCTAAACTAACTTAACAGTGTAACTCTCAGTGCTTGCGAATAATTTTATAGCGTCAGCTTAGAGTACATGGGGAACTTCACAACAACCGAAAACTTAATGCCCATTGAAGCGCAGACTGGAAAGTTGCACAGTGTGGAACACGTCGGTAAGAACAGCTCAAACCGAGCACTAATTAATTATAGAGCAATTATCTGCAATTCCCTCGCTCATGCTGTATCGCTTTGGCCGCTTTTATTGATGAAAAATATAGTCATTAACTCATACCTACATTTTTAGAATAATTAAATTGTTGCATAGGGTAGGAAGGAGAACAAATTAGGAGACAATGTGAAGAGCTTAATAAACTGTAGTCTGCAACTGCGTATTTTAACGACATTGTTTTACGCTATCATTAATTTTAATACAAACTTAAAAAAATCAATTTGATCAAACACATACATTATTTACTCTACTTTGGCTTATGAGATTTGCATATTTTTTATACTAGCAGTTACCCGTCTAGGCCATTTACGTACATAAATTGCATAGAAATATTTTACTACTTTGTCTTTATATAAGCTCTGCTTTTAGCCGCTGCTTTCCACGCAATTTAGTAGGGTATGCACGTGTATAACAACTCATAGATTGAGTGAGTTATATTTTCGACGCTAATGTTGAGATTGCCTTATTATTGCGATCAAGACAATACGTAAATATGTTATAATTATAAGATGGATTTATAAGGAAAAGCACCTGAAATATCAAATAAAACCACTGTAGAAGTTGTAGTGTGAACAGTTTTTGAGAAAAAGTATGAAATTTGCCAAAAATCTAATAACAAAAATACCGTCTTAAATGTTTGATGTCGAATAACATTGTTAAATGACCCATAAACAAATTGTTTTTTCCTAATAAAGATTGTAGAGAATTTAGTTCTGAAAACAACCATAACAAGCAAAGTTAGCTAAATGTGTAAAAAAGTTATGAAATTGACTCCTCACGTATTACACTACACAGCAATTTTTTGCTGTTTTATAATAAGGAATGAGTATCTGATTGGTAACAGCTGGTAATAATTAATCATTTAAGTAACAACTGTTTAAACATTTTTAAGTAATAAATTATCAGCTGGGCATTTATTATATATTATAATACACGAAGTAAATATATATATATATATATATATATATATATATATATATATATATGTATATCGTATATATATATATATATATATATATATATATATATATCGTTAAACGCATATGACAGATACGTCTAAATACAAAATAATTGAATCGTAAAAAGTGAGGGCTCTGTGGTGTAATGGTAGGCTACCACATTCGCCGGGCAAGTGAGAGATCCGGGTACGAGTCCCGGCGGAGCAAGTACTTTTTGCGATTCATTGTTTATTGAAATTAAATAAGGCTATTGCCATTTATACAAATTTAATGTAAATAAAAGTCATTTGACAGGTATTTGGTCTTCCAATCATATGTTAATTTGGTTATCTAAACTCATATGTGAAAGATACGTCCAAATACAAAATAATTGAATCGTAAAAAGTGAGAGCTCTATGGTGTTATGGTAGCACATTCACTCGGCAAGTGTGAGAACCGGGTTCGAGTCCTGGCGGAACAAGTACTTTTTGCGATTCATTGTTTATTGAAATTATATATAGGTATATATATATATATATATATATATATATATATATATATATATATATATATATATATATATATATATATATATACCAGATGATAATGGTTCATAATTAGGTTCGTTAATCACAAACAGATATAAGTAAGGCCAAACCTTATTGTTTAGACTAAGTATTTTCCAGCACCTAGTTATTAATACAAGGTTATTTTAATATAGCTCCGAGTGTACTATTAAACGTACATCGTGTATCATGTGAGTGTCAATATCATATACTGTATTACATCTGATTGTGAGACCACGTTGAATATACGCTATAGTTGATCTATATTGGAATATATTATATTAACAATCAATATATTATAGGCCATATGATTGGCAGCGTCTCTTTAATCAACTAATTAAATCCTACAATGTGTATTACGGGCGAGTCGAGAGGAACAGAAACACTATATTTGCAGATTTCGTGTTATAATTCGTATTTTTATAAGGGGCTGAAATTGAAGAAGATTGCTGCTGAATCAGTAGGCTAACATAAACTGTAAATCAACTATTTTTTTATAAAAGATTCGAAAAGTTCAATAATAATATCCAAATTTACAATGAAATATACTCAGATTTCTAGTAACGTGTTTCTCAAATCATTAAACATTTTTTATATTTCAATGTAGTGGGTTATTCTTTATCACATGAAGTAAAATAAAACAATTAGGCAATGATAATAATTGTAGTGGAAACCTAAGGGGTCTATGGTTTATTATCACTATTCGCACGAGGGGGTGACATCTAACTGAAGTGGTCAGTAATCAAACACAATCTCAAGTGTCTCAAGTCCCAGATCTGCCTCACCTCTGTGGTTACATTATATGAACTCAGTATATTACAATACATTCTATACAGGAAAACATATATTTCATACAATACACTAGAAATATTCTTGGAAGATTTTCTACCGTTTCAGTGATACAAGAAATCAGTAACACTACGTTTCGAGGCCTGCCATATGGCATATCAATTTTAGCTCACAGCGGTTTTTCGTACAGTGCAAAACTATGGTAAAACTGATTTAATAATGATTGGTTTGATTTTTAAGTGCATGTTAAATAGATAGTGTGCATATGAGCTGACACACAACATATGTATTGTGTTCCTAAACTTTGCGTGTCACAACGCTATGACTTGATGTGTTCTTTTTAAACTAGGTGGTCGTTGTATGTATCATGTTAGTTATCTACCTGAGGAAGAGGTCGGATTTCAGATCTTGAAACGAATTGGTACTATTTTTTTGTATTTTTAAACGGCAATGAAGGGTTGGAAATGAACTTTACATTCATAACCCTTAAATTAATATAGAAACCAAATTTGAAACAAACAATACAAGACCCATTTTCTTTTTATTTCCATCAAATGGTTTAAGATTAATTTATATATAAGGTTTTAAAACGAGAGTAATCGTTTATTTACTTTAAAAAACGCTCTTCATTGTATTTAACAAAACATTAATAGTAAATGAAATTAAATTAATTTTTTTGCAATAATTTGTAATTATGCGAAAATTAACTAATTCATAAGTCGCTGTAAGCCATATGAAATAGAAAATATCTTCATAAATATTTTATCTACTCTAAATATTGATATTAATCTAGTGAGAACATTCTTTTATTATGTAGAGCTATCTTTTAAATGACAAGGTAAATAATAAACAAAATTGCATATATTGTAATATCCTCAATCTCTTAAAATGAGGTAAAGGTGCGATATACTCATGTGTAAAATAACGTCTGTTGTTACTAGTTGAACGTTAAGTAGAGCCTATCTATAAAGAGGGTAAAATAAATTTATTTTTATTTATATGCATGTCTGTTTAAACGATATCTCAAATCCAAATGAACTAGCCTTATGAATTAATTATGCGTAACACTCTATTTCTACATGGCATATAACTCAATAAAAGTTTTAAGATTTTTTATAGGTATCCATGACGCAACCAGAATGTTCTAGAAAAAAATAATCTAAAAAGTCTATGCGAAAGTTTGTATTTGAACACGAATAACTATAACACGTGTGACTATGGACTTGAGATTTCTAATTAAATATTAAGGAAGCTTGTCTGTTACGGGACGTGTGGCGCACTCCTTGTTAGTAAAGACATTGTCTTTAACTGTTTCAAACAGTTCTGAGCACGTTAAAATGTATTGAAACAACCGAATAAGAACTTTGTGACACGATTGATTGTAAGGCGCTTATTAAATACAACATTATGAAACTGTTTTAATGGAATACTGCGTAACACATGCTTAAAAATGTTAAGTTTTAAAAACTAAAAGTGTGATATAAACATGATAATTATGTGTTATATGTTGTTTATTTTGATGTTACTGTTAGTTATTGGGGAATGGTGTGTTTCTTTTTAAGAAAATTAAATTAATTATAATAATGGATTAAGACATTATTACTTCTTAAGTTTTTATAAGTGAATGTATTATATTTTTTGCGAGTTGCGATAGTTAGGGTACATGTTTTTACTTGCCAAATGCTAAAGTCTCTTACTTATGTACTTAGTTTGTCTAAACTCTAGTTTATTCTGAAATTTTATCCTTCCCATAAAGATTACTATTAAGAACAGTGTAAAAGTAATCGCCAAAGCTCGACCAAATTCCAAAGTGTTACGTGTACCATAATCGAATTCAGTGTTTCTCATATACAAATGAAGCTTTGTGCACAATTTTAATCCCGAGTTAATTTCATATTAGAAATAGAGAGACATAGAAACAGATAGACTATTAACCATAAGTGATATTGTTCCAACTTTTTGAGTAATAATTTTTGCTGACGCTCAGCAAATAAATTCAAACCATTTATAATGTTATACTTTAAATTGAAGTCGGTGGTAGAAATCAGATATATTCATACAACAAATACACGATGTCCTTTTTTATTTATATTAATTTAAAAGCTTTCGTGACAGGTCACGAGATAGAATTAAATTAAATTCATTACGACAATAAGAATTTCATTTGTAAAATAGTGAAGTTGTTTTAATAACAACAAATAGAAGAATTTAATATTAAAGTAGGGGCTATTTAAAAGTCTTATATTTTTAATAATTTATCAGTAATGTCTAGTAAACTGACTTTTAATCATCGTTAATGATGTAATATTATAATAAACGTAACAAACGGAATTGAAAACGTTAATACTAGTTCAAATTCTGTGATACCTAAAGTTGTTAAAAGTTTTAAGATGGCTGAACTTACTTAAGTTTGAATACAACTACCGTTTTAGTTGACTTGGCACGATTCCCGGATTAGGGTTGATTTTACATTTTCTGAGAACTTTATGATGTCGTATACTTTCTACTTACAAATTATAAAACAAAGATTGATTAATCCATTTCTTGTGACAAATCTTAATTTATATAAGCTATAGTTAGGCCATATCCTAAAGAATAGGCGAATAATTGTTTCATGTGGTGAAAAGCGCAACAATAATCCTCAATATTATGATAGAATAAATGAGTCACATTCTCGAGGACTCTAATCAAGAATATTAGAATTTATTTAATTATGAAATAAAAATTATATAAGAGTTTTGCACACTTTAAGACTAAAATTAAGCCACAGCAATGTTTTAAATACGCTGATATTTAAGTGTGAAAAACACATCATGCATACGTTTCATTAATTTGATTAACTTAAAAAATATAAAATTGCAAATGACGGCATTTTTAAGCTATCGTACGTATAGTATGAAGCTCCGTATCAAAATGTTGTTATTCCAGTTATAAAATAATGACCTGCACATCTTTCAAAAATGTTATACATATCATTCAAGTTTCATAAATTACTTGAACAACCCAATGTTATCTAAGGACGTCATCCTTGAGTCGTACCTATGTAGTACCTAAAAACCTTAAAAAGTACCTATGTAGTACTTTTTATCCAGGAATATTACGTTTTATGGTAAACATAATTTTCTATGCAACTACTGTAGACACTTTATAAGGTCTTTAATGTACATAATGATTTCTTTTATGACTAAATATGATCTAACCTAAACTATCAGAAAGCTATGTAAAAATGTTAATGTATATCATTGGATAAACATTGGAAACAGAATGTAGGGGTACACAATATGCATGGAAACTTATACATACATCTTTAAAATGTTACCTAAAGTCTTACTTTTAGTCAGGTCGATATAGATTTTTTTGATACTTCAGATAGTCTTTATTTGTTTCGATAATTTTTGACGTATTGGTTTTTATTTTGACGTAACCGTATTATTTGTGTACTAAATAGTCTATATTTCCACAGTTAAACCTTTAAAGCGTTAAATATTTAATACTAATGAAATAAGCTGTGCTTTTCGGTAAGATTTGGAAGAATTCAGAGTGATTCTAAAAAATATTAATATAATACATTTTTTAGAAAATTATGGCAAATGACCTTAGTTAAGGTATACTTAAGGATAATTATAGGAAATAATACTTGACAATATAAGTGAAGGAGCATATATTCTTTAAGACACCCCTCCGGAATATGGAATATATTGTGGAGTGCGGCCTTTTATATTGCCAATCCATTATTACTTATAGGCACACCACCTTCCAGGAAAGCACTCTAAATATTACGTTATGGGTAAAGTGACCTAATCAATATAAACCTAAGTAATGACTATATAAACTCAGAGATAAATAACCATTTAATATAAAGTACTATTATTCATGCTGACCGACCAGCTTGTGGATCTCTGTCAGACTAATCAAAGACACTGATTTCAATAGAGCATGATGATAGTAGTAATGGGGAACCGAAAAGTTTGTGGCTACTTGTTATTCTAATCAATGAAACTCTTCTAAATAACGGCACTATCTAATAAGCTGTCCTGAACTGTTGGAGAATCACTATTAGTCTAAGCACATAAATCCTTCTCCAATATCGGAGTAATACCTATAGCACTGAACCGAACTGTTTTGAGACTACCTCTTAGTCTAAACACATAAGTCCTATCTCTAACATGGGGTGATACCTATACACTGCACCGAACTGGTCGATGTCCCCTGCTAACATAAAAGCTTTGATGTGTAACCGGCACGGTAGTTCCCATATATACCGAACTGGTCGATGTCCCCTGCTAACATAACAGCTTTGATGTGTAACCGGCACGATAGTTCCCATATGTACCGAACTGGTCGATGTCCCCTGCTAACATAACAGCTTTGATGTGTAACCGGCACGATAGTTCCCATATGTACCGAACTGGTCGATGTCGCCTGCTAACATAACAGCTTTGATGTGTAACCGGCACGATAGTTCCCATATGTACCGAATGTGGGAGATGAAGCGAATTACCGACATGGGGTTATAAGGGGGTGTGCTCCGTGCTCACATCGGTCGATAATACGTTGATTGTGTTGATTCCTTGGAGTAATGAAACATTTGGTGGTTATCTGTTTGGCTGACGTCAGATTATTTATGCATGTGCTATTATCATAAATAATATTATATCTTGTTAAGTTTTAAACTAGTATATACTCAGTCTTATCAGTTTCTTACTGTATTTTTTGGATTATACTGAATATGAAGAACATTTATTTTGTTACATTCCATAAATATTGAATTAATTTATTTTTTATATTAAACAATTTAAAGACTAATTATTTTTTTAAATTAGTAACATTAAAATGCTAATTACTCAATGTAGATGGTACGACGGTTATACTAAGATAATTAAATCAAGAAACGTCTACCGTGGCCGTTTCTTGAATGGGTGACCGCTGAGCGATCGTCTCCTTGTAGTTGATCTCTCTGATCGACCAGTAGTGGTAGTTCTGAAGTCGCCTTTATGCCGTCGCGGCGGATCTCAGGTTACCAGAGGGACATCATTACATCTTAAGACCACAGGTAATTTACTTAAATAACACTCAAATAATTTACTTAACTATAACTATTTACTTTATTTACTATAATGCATTTAGATAGATGTCTCTCATGGGAAAGCAAATTTATGACAATAATGATATTGATTCATCTCAAAAGACACGGTCCTTCCTGGTAGGCTAGATGTGAAGATCAATCTGCTTAGAATTCTGTTCCATGAATATCGAAATAATAATAGTAACAAGTAGTATATAAAATGGTAATGAGTATATATTGTGGTAAAATAAATAAATAATGGTAAAAATATTGATCAAATAGTTTAGCCAGAAAAAGGTCAGTTTATTTCAATCCAAAATCTAATGTATCCACAGGCCTTTGTCTATATACTCATATTATAAAAATATATTGTGAGCTGTAACATAACTATCAATGGCATCTGTGAAATGAGTCACATTGATGCCAAGAGTCGATAAGAAAATCTATTTATACTGAGTGCAAATAAATTGCATGGCTTACAGCCGAGACAACAGTTCATAATCACCTACCAAACGATTAGCTTTCAATGGATAAAAGTTTTAATGATCTGTTAATAGTTAAAACCCATGAGTATTCAAAATAATATATTGAAATAATACGAAGAAATCTATTTGTCAAACTCATTAACAAAGTCTTTGATTGAAGACTTCCTGTTCAAAACCGAATCAGCAGTTCTATAATCAAACGTGTACTGAAGTTTTAGTTTTATTAGAGGATGAAATATAAAGTCATTACATATCACTTTTATATTTAAGATTATCCCTAATCTAATTAATGAAAAGTCAATATCACTTTGCATTGTTACAAACAATCCAAGACTCTATGAATGGTGTTTATACATTTTAAAATAATCCGTACATAAAAGTCATCTACATTTGATGCTATGTTAGATGTTATTTATATAAAATAAAAAAGCAATGGACCCAAATTGGATATTTGAAGGACTTATAACTTAAATAAATACTGGAAGTCCACAAACTATTTTTATTATGTAGATAAGATGAAAGAAATCCGATATATGAAAACTGAAAAACCATGGAGGTAGAACTGTGACAGAACATTTGAGTGATTTATCCTGTCAAACTCTTTTCAAAGCCTATACAGCTACAGATCGTCTTTGTTGTTTGTTATACATTTCAATTTGCACAACAAAGTTAGGCAAGTTTTAGTTTATGTACTGGTTAGTAAAACGCAATTTACTATAACTATAGCTCACTATATTACTCGTTTTATACATAATTATTACTCACAATACATTGTACTACGTAAAATAAATTAATAATTGGAGGGAGAATGAGTAAAAATAAAGAGCTGGGAAAACCATCTTCTTTTACCTATTACTACGTGAGATATCAATATTAAAATCAAGTTGAAACACCAATATTACTAAACAGTTTTAGATATCATAAATTTAAATGTAGTTTTTCTAATATGACTAGTTTCAGCTACCACCAATACAATTCAGATGTTTTGCTAAGTAATCTATAATATAAGTAATGTGTATATTAAATATATGAATAAACACGATTTTACTTTATAAAAGTTGGATTACTCCAATTGAACAAATAAATCACATAAAGAATTATTTCAGTGATATTTTGAACTTGTTACGTTTGCTAAGATAATTGAAACGGATTATATGCAAATTAATCCGCGGGTTTAGATGGATGTCTCTGTGTTATGAATAGTTTTGCCCCGTGGGGCTCCGGGTTAAATCCTTGTTGTATCCTTGCTTGTCTCAAGGGGCGACTATAAGGGTGGACCACACCTGTCCGTTTTAAGCATATCCTTTTCAATTTTCCATGATCTGACTAATCGCAATAGCCCAGCTTAACACACCAAATCAATCCGGTAAACTTACGGGCGTAGCTTTGTGTCACTCAGGCTCCGTTGGACGTCTTTGTTGGTCAGAGGGTACAGCTTAAAAACTGAGGTTTTTCCCACTTCTCAGCTTCTCAAGCTGCCGGATAGTACAGTGGTCCGGTTCAGTTTAGCTACGAATAAACTGACTGCACTCTCAGCCGGTGAAAATCCTTTTGGTCGTGGTAGTGCCAGTTGGCAACCGGAAAAAGGCCATGCTGCGACCTTGGCGGTGGCTCACAACAGAGGCGGAGGTAGATAACGCCGTCAAACCTGTCCATGAAAACGCCATCGAAGTAGAGAACTTCGTACCGAAGGCTAATTCTCATGGACAGAAGATGGCAATACCTACCCTGAGTGCCAGAGATGCGACACAATATCTATCCGGGACCCCATTAAGATTGGGTTGGTGAGGTCTGTAGGAATTTAGTACCTCGGTTTTGGTTATGTAGGTGATCGTTACATGGTTTTGGTCATGACGTGGCCCCGATAGGTGGAATACCTGATATAATTGCAGATCAGAACTATAAGGCCAGTAAATTCACCACCACTGATAAACAAGTCCTCCAATATCTGAGATACCAGAAGAAATTATAAGAGTTCTTTAGTTGAACATGCAGAGGTGCAAATAAGCTAACAATCTGCTGTACCGATCGTGCCTCTCAGTGAACTATATCCTTTGCTCTCTGCAGTGGTTCTCGGATCCTTATGGCTCTGCGGAAATCTGGATTCTTCTAAAAATGACAAACATCTCTACAACACTATGGGTACTCTCGTCGGTATGGCCTCGGTCTCGTACTAGTGACAGCAGCAGATTGATAAATAAATAAAAATAAATAAATAAAAAATAAATAATGTCTTTATTTGGCAAGCGTTCATCAAAGTTGCAACTTTGCTTTTCATGACAACTCCTGTTAAATATACAAATTCAGGATATTAAAATTAGAAAATTTAATACATTTATAAATCAAAATAACTAAAATTTACCTAGACAAACATTTTTAAACACTTTTTTTAAACCTAACAAGGCTGAGATTTTTCAACTCAGAGGGCAAAGCATTGTACTTAGCAGGTCCAAAATATCTAAACGCTTTTTTCCCCGTCTCCAATCTTGTCCTTGGCAGGTGCAGTAGGCCATCCTGTCGAGTACTGCGCTTATTGACTTCATGTCTAAAAAACCAGTTTTTTTCTTAGATATTCAGGTTTTCCCGTCTGAATAGTTTTGTGCACCAGCTTGACCGTCTGCAGATTATAGTAATCTGTTTACTGATAGTACCTTAGCACTTAATCTATGTTCGCTGATATGATCAAAGTTTTTTAGTCCGTAAACAAATCTTAGAGCCCTATTCTGCAGACGGGTAAGAACCATCACATTCTCTCTGCTTAAGCAACTAGCAAAAGTTGGAAGAGCATAATTTATTGAAGGGAAAATAACTGATCTGACGATTTCTAATTTTGAAGCAACCGGCAAAATTGTACACAGCTTAGACAGACACTTCAGTTTGAATATAACACTTTTGCATATGGATTCTACATGGTAAGAAAAATCGAGTTGGGAGTCAAAAGTGACACCAAGAATCCTTAGAGTACTGCATGCAGTCAAAACCCTACCGTTAACGAATATTCTATTATTTACACCACTACCTCTCAACTGACCATTCAAAGACGAGCTATTTAGATGCAAAAAAGAACATTTATCAGAGTTCAGTAGAAGGCCATGATCATCAGACCATATCTTAACTCTGTCTAAGTCATTATTGACTTTTTGAACCGCTTCGGCTATCTCAGATGGGCGGAAAGACAACAACAGCTGCGAATCGTCAGCATAAGAATTCAATAAGCAGTGTCTCAACTGATCCTTCAAGTCTGCGGTGTATAAAAGGAAGAGAATCGGTCCCAGGCAGCTGCCCTGGGGAACTCCAACAGATCTAGGAAGAGCAGATGACAGCTGCCCGTTGACCTTAGTTCGCTGAGTTCGTCCAGACAAATACGATGAGAACCATCCAACTGAAGCTTCAATAAATCTATAAAACTGTAGCTTTGCCAGGAGCAACCCAAAGTTTACCGAGTCAAAGGCCTGCGAGAAATCCAGCGCAGTCATCAAGCTCTCCAAACCCTTATCTTTAGTTGAAAGTATATCATCAGCCACATTGAGTAGGGCTGAACAAGTGCTAAACCCTTGCCGAAAACCTGACTGAGACTCCGGCAGCAATCCCTCATGCTCCAAAAACGAAACTAATTCTTTTAAACAAGTATACAGATTTTCAAAAACCATAGCACCGTTTTTTTGGGGGGGAAAGTTTCATTTTTGCATTTTTATTGGAATATTTTATTATTTGTAATTTTAATCCTTCAATGGTGTTTTATTATTTTTTTATAACTGGTCTGCAGAGTGAAAGCTTTCCATTGATGATCTATCTATTAAGTGAGTTACCTAAGTTGAATGACTTGTCGCTAAATAAAACTAAAGTATTAAAACTAAAGTGTTTCAGGTTTCAATTTAAATTCGTTTAAATGATGATTCTGATGAAAGTGATGAACTATCAAAATGTCGCCCGATTATATCACCTTAAAGTTTGATATTTTTAACATTGGAGTCGTTCAATACATTATCTAAATATTCCGATTTAAAATTATACAATAAAATCAATTAAATATTTGTAAGAGCTCTGTTTGACGTATATATCGTAGAAATACATGTAATATGGAAAATGCGGGTTTTACGCCCAAGTAATACAAGAAGTATATGAAGGAGAACACTTATTATAAGAAAGTAAAGAGATATCATGTTTATCACAAGCTTAACTGAGAGCAGAGGATTATGTCTGGATATTTATAAAAGCACAACAGTACAGTCATTCTTTACAAACCCTTGGGGAAGTATTATCTTATCTATTATCCTTATTTTTAGAAACATAATCCAATGCTACAGAATAGTGGTTTATTGAATACATTATTTTTATATTTAGTTTCCACATTAAATTTTTTCTCTCTTGTTTAATTATATTATACAATTAACAACAATAATTAAAAGTATATTTAAAGGACTTTTTTTAAATGAACGAAAGAGATCTTTTTTAAGTTCTTTAAGTTAAAATCCCGTTTATATTTTACTGTAAATTAGTTTTATTTTATATTTTACATGCTCCTATATTTCTAAAGAGAAACGTTAATTGTAGTAGTGAAAGCTACAAAAGTGGTCAATAAAATACAAAATGCAAAAGTATACAAAAGTTGTGTTCACAGTACTTTACTTTATCATCATTACTTTATCAATTATAATATATTATAATTATTATTTTGGTTTTGTGCATTTGCATGCTGACTCAGTATGGTAGTGACTCGTGCAAAATCCACTGTGGTAATGCCTTTAACAGAAAAAATTCTCCAAGACACAAAAAATATGGACGAATCGTCAGAAAGTCTTATAATGTCATTATGTACAGACTTAAATAAACTTGTAGCTAATCACTCAGGTGTTAATTTTACTTGGAGTGGTACCAGGGGCTTCATGCTCCACCTTGTTCCAGCAGTCAGCCTGTGGTGCCAACAAGCACAACTGAGGTTCCTTGTAGCAACTCTAAAGTTGCACCAACAATTGTACATATTAGTAATAGTAATAGTGATAAGGATTTGATGTCTAATATTATTAAGTGTCATGTTGCACCAATGAAACCTTTTGAAAAATGGGAAAATGTAAATAGTAAAATTAAGCGTTTGAACAAATCCAAAAAAACTGTTTATTCATTCCAAAACAAAACTACAGTTAGTTTGTTCAAATCGCTTTCAAGCTCTTGAAGAGACTAGTAGCTGTGTAAATGATGCAGTTATATGTAATGCATCAGGGAAATGGCAAAGTAAGTTATGCAAACGTTCAACAAACAGACCTAGATCTAATGTAAATATATCAGGTCAAAGGGACTCAAGGGAAGCCAAGGAAACCCGTTCTCACAGCAATGTGTTGCATTCAAATGTTAGAGGAAGGGTTTCTAATGGCAAAAGCGGCCCAAAGTGTCTGAAGCAGTCTTTGAATGAACCACAGACAAGTTTCGATGTCGAATGTCTTGTTAATTGGAGACTCACTCGTGCGTCACTCTGGAAAAAGAGTGGAAAAAAGCGGAGCTGTCGTAGACGTAAACCCGGGGGAAAAATTTGTCACATTAAGGACAAACTAAAAAGCAATTATGAATCTGCCCAGCCGGACATAATATACCTTCTTGTTGGTACTAACAATCTTGTCCGTGGTTACAGCGGTGGTCCTGGATATAACGGGGGTTGGGGGAAGCGGGAGGCGCTTCACAGTATGGCTGACTTGTTGAGTACGGCAAAGAAGATCTTCCCAAACTCTGTTATAGTTGTAAATAGTGTTCTCACAAGGCAGGATATAAGTAAGGAAGCTCTTTTTCATTTTAATGAACAATTAATGTTAATGTGTAACAACTTTAGCGCTGAATTTCTTGATACCACTGACGTAATACGGCATTATCATCTTGCACGAGACGGGACACATTTGAACCGAAAGGGTAATGAGTGGTTTGGAAATCTTATTTTTCATTCATTGAGAATAATTAATGAGGCTGTGTCAAATGCTATGTGCCCCAGTTTCCAGGTTTCTGAGGAATCAACTGTTGTGAGCCCATGTTCCAAGGCGCTGGGAGAGTCAAGTGTCGTTTGTCCCACTCTCGGGGTGACAGAGGAACCAAATGTGAGTCCTAGGCTTCAGTTGTCGGAGGAGTCAAATGCCCAATGGCCCTGGTCCTCCGTTAGCGCAGTTGCTAAATTTATCGAGTTGTTCTTCAATTCATAATAAGTCGGGAAACGAGATCAACGTATTGCCGGAAGTTGTAGGGTAGCACATGTGAATTTTAGATCACTGAATACTGGATTTGAGGAGCTGTGTTCTGTTATAGGAGATTTCCAGTTTGACTTGATTGGAGTCACAGAATCTTGGCTCACTCCAGATATTCCATTACAAGTTTTTAATGTGCCCTCATATTCACTTGTTCGTTGCGACAGACCTGTGGAGCTGGGAAGGAGTGGAGGTGGCGTTGCTCTGTATGTTAAGGACGAGATTAGGTTTGTTCGTCTTCATCTTCTCAATGTTGATAGCCGTATTGAGTACATCTGCGGCGTCGCCAACCTAAGGGGATATAAGTTGCTTGTCTGCATCGCTTATAGGCCTCCCGATGTTCCCTATTCCATCCTAAGCTCCTTAATACAAGCTTTATTCATTGACGAGTCGCCGAAAGTGGACACTGCGATTTTACTCGGCGACCTGAATGTTAATCTGTTAGAACAAGAAAGGACAGATGTGAGATATTTTAAAACAATTCTTCAGTCAATTGGGCTTGTACAGATCATTCAAGAACCTACACGTATCACTGAGAGTACATCTTCTCTCATAGATGTCATTGTTGTGGACAAAACTCAGGATCTTGAGGTTGGACTAATTGATACTTGTAATATTCTCAATCATAAAGGAAAGGGTATAACTGACCACAAACTTACTTTCTGTGATATGCCAATTAAAAAACCAAAAGCAAAGGCAAAGTTCATCTCGTATAGAAATTTTAGGAATTTCGACAGCGAGAAATTTATAAAGGTCGCTTCAAATATACCTTGGGATGCTGTAGTCATGCACCATGACGTGGATGATATTAACAATATATTAACAGCTAACATACTCCATGTCTTTGATGAATGTGCGCCTATGGTAAGGAAAAGGCTTACAAAAAAGAAATCTCCTTGGAGGGACTTACATGTTGAACACTTGACACGAAGAAAGAACAAACTCAGAAATGATTATCTCTCTTTCAAAACTCCTACCTCTAGAAACGCTTACTGCAAGGCTCGTAATGAACTAAATGTGGCGATAAGAGCAGCGAAGAGAAAGTATTTTAGAGATAATTTAGATATGAAAAAATCCTAAAAAATTCTGGGATACATTGAAAGCTGGTGGTGTCATCGGTCCACAAGAAGTAAAGAATCATTCTTTTGGGCCTGAAGATTTGAATAACTACTTTTCATCTATGGGTGGTAGCATGAAAGTAAGCACAGATAAACTCGAATTTTTCAAGAGTAATAAATGCAGAGGAATAAGTTCTCCCTTTAGTTTCTCACCTGTGTCAGAAGGTAAAGTCAAGGAGTTGATGAATGGCGTGACAAGTGCCGCATTTGGCGTTGATGGAATCTCTATAAATATGGTTCGTGGTCTTGGTCCTTATTGCATTGGTGCTATTACTCACCTGATTAATGTGTCGTTGAGAAACTGGCACTTTTCCAACAGGCTGGAAGCAGAGCATTGTTATTCCTCTTCCAAAAACCCAGAATCCTCTTCAACCTCAAATTTCCGGCCAATATCAATCCTACCTGTCATCTCCAAAATTTTGGAAAAAGTCGTTTCAGAACAGTTAGTTTCGTTTTTGGAGCATGAGGGATTGCTGCCGGAGTCTCAGTCAGGTTTTCGGCAAGGGTTTAGCACTTGTTCAGCCCTACTCAATGTGGCTGATGATATACTTTCAACTAAAGATAAGGGTTTGGAGAGCTTGATGACTGCGCTGGATTTCTCGCAGGCCTTTGACTCGGTAAACTTTGGGTTGCTCCTGGCAAAGCTACAGTTTTATAGATTTATTGAAGCTTCAGTTGGATGGTTCTCATCGTATTTGTCTGGACGAACTCAGCGAACTAAGGTCAACGGGCAGCTGTCATCTGCTCTTCCTAGATCTGTTGGAGTTCCCCAGGGCAGCTGCCTGGGACCGATTCTCTTCCTTTTATACACCGCAGACTTGAAGGATCAGTTGAGACACTGCTTATTGAATTCTTATGCTGACGATTCGCAGCTGTTGTTGTCTTTCCGCCCATCTGAGATAGCCGAAGCGGTTCAAAAAGTCAATAATGACTTAGACAGAGTTAAGATATGGTCTGATGATCATGGCCTTCTACTGAACTCTGATAAATGTTCTTTTTTGCATCTAAATAGCTCGTCTTTGAATGGTCAGTTGAGAGGTAGTGGTGTAAAATAATAGAATATTCGTTAACGGTAGGGTTTTGACTGCATGCAGTACTCTAAGGATTCTTGGTGTCACTTTTGACTCCCAACTCGATTTTTCTTACCATGTAGAATCCATATGCAAAAGTGTTATATTCAAACTGAAGTGTCTGTCTAAGCTGTGTACAATTTTGCCGGTTGCTTCAAAATTAGAAATCGTCAGATCAGTTATTTTTCCCTTCAATAAATTATGCTCTTCCAACTTTTGCTAGTTGCTTAAGCAGAGAGAATGTGATGGTTCTTACCCGTCTGCAGAATAGGGCTCTAAGATTTGTTTACGGACTAAAAAACTTTGATCATATCAGCGAACATAGATTAAGTGCTAAGGTACTATCAGTAACAGATTACTATAATCTGCAGACGGTCAAGCTGGTGCACAAAACTATTCAGACGGGAAAACCTGAATATCTAAGAAAAAAACTGGTTTTTAGACATGAAGTCAATAAGCGCAGTACTCGACAGGATGGCCTACTGCACCTGCCAAGGACAAGATTGGAGACGGGGAAAAAAGCGTTTAGATATTTTGGACCTGCTAAGTACAATGCTTTGCCCTCTGAGTTGAAAAATCTCAGCCTTGTTAGGTTTAAAAAAAGTGTTTAAAAATGTTTGTCTAGGTAAATTTTAGTTATTTTGATTTATAAATGTATTAAATTTTCTAATTTTAATATCCTGAATTTGTATATTTAACAGGAGTTGTCATGAAAAGCAAAGTTGCAACTTTGATGAACGCTTGCCAAATAAAGACATTATTTATTTTTTATTTATTTATTTTTATTTATTTATCAATCTGCTGCTGTCACTAGTACGAGACCGAGGCCATACCGACGAGAGTACCCATAGTGTTGTAGAGATGTTTGTCATTTTTAGAAGAATCCAGATTTCCGCAGAGCCATAAGGATCCGAGAACCACTGCAGAGAGCAAAGGATATAGTTCACTGAGAGGCACGATCGGTACAGCAGATTGTTAGCTTATTTGCACCTCTGCATGTTCAACTAAAGAACTCTTATAATTTCTTCTGGTATCTCAGATATTGGAGGACTTGTTTATCAGTGGTGGTGAATTTACTGGCCTTATAGTTCTGATCTGCAATTATATCAGATATTCCACCTATCGGGGCCACATCATGACCAAAACCATGTAACGATCACCTACATAACCAAAACCGAGGTACTAAATTCCTACAGACCTCACCAACCCAATCTTAATGGGGTCCCGGATAGATATTGTGTCGCATCTCTGGCACTCAGGGTAGGTATTGCCATCTTCTGTCCATGAGAATTAGCCTTCCTACCTAAATATCTATATCCCTATCCTAGATAAATCTATAATAGTTTTATCTAGTATTGTATAGTGGATAAATGTTTGCCCCATCTGAGACATTTGCCCTTATTCACAAAGAATTTCTAAAATTATACAAGTAGGTAACAATTTCTAAATTAATAAGACGAAAATTATATTTTCTAAATTTTTTGAACAATGGATGAAATTTAATAATATTAAACGTTTTTAAACACAATTTTAACAAATTGAGCACTTTGTAAAATATATAAAAAGTACAGAAAAAAGAATAAGTGCTTTAAAAATCGATGAAAAAAGAATTACTAAGAGGAGGCGAGATGAAGGAGAGAATGAGACATAGGCAAAGGTGGCAGGAAGCGCGTCATGTTAACAAGCCTCTGCTATAATTTATCGGGTCAATATGATTACATAATTTGTTGTGTGATTATTGGTGTATTAACATTGGCGTCTTTAATTACCAGACAGGGGTCAGCCACACCTATTTCACGTATCAGGCTTTGCTGTTATTTGTCTGTTACTATATTTTTCAAGAAATAGATTAAATTATTAATATAATACAAACTTATTTTCTGTGTAATAGTGTAAACTAAAACTATAATATGGTCAAAATATTACTTTCAAGTATTAATTACTTTCAAATAATAAACAAACAAGTTTAAGCTTCTTAGAGAATACATACTTCATCAAAACCTTATCAATTTATCTTATAACGTATAGTGTTAAATGGGAACAATACCAATAAATTTGGCATTTCACTGCGATTATTAATAAAATAAGATGTGGTACTTGTTATTGATAATAGGAAAAAACCAGACAAATATAGTACAGATTACCATCGTAGACAATATATCAGTTTATTTAGATTGTTTACCTACAAAAGTAACAAGCCATAATTCAATTATTGTTTCAATTTCAGTATCATTAACCTAATATTACCCACGTGTATATTTGTTCAAATATATAATTGGCGCGGTTCAAAGTTCTGGTATAACATTCTAAAACTTGATCAAGGTAAACGTGACATGCAAATATTTTTAAACGTTTTGGTATTGATCGATCCAGGGAAAATTTTGTTACATTATACATGTACTTTTTATTTTTTACAAGATATATGTTATTAAGAAAAAATAATGTTTTTAAAGTATTTATTGGCTTCGTTTGACGTTTTTACTGTATTATTCTGCATTACTGACAGTTAAATATGTTTTCTTAACGTATTTAAATTCATAAGGTGTGTTAATTAGACAAATAATACTATCGTAAAATTAAAGTGTTAGATTTCTCATAAAATCAAAACTCGAAACATTGAAACTAACAAAATTAAGTAGAGATTATGCAAAATTTAGCTAGTATTTAATAAATTGTTTAAATTTCAAACTATTAAAATTTTTTGCTTGTATTTTTAATATTTCATTTGAAAAATCAAGTATTTGAAATTAAATAATTTAAAAAATTTTAGATTTAACTTCTACAGTAAAATTAAATTGATATTTCAGTATTGCCCCAAATAAAATTACAACCATTTTTCTACGAATAAGTCTACACACTGCATTTTTAAATAGGATACATCAATAAATATCATGTTGTTTAACCAAATACAAAATACAAATAGATAACCAGTTTACGCAAGTTTACGTAGGTTTGCACAAAATGGTAAAAAATTAAATTATGCAAACATCGTACGGTATTTGTAAGTTTTTCATACTGAATCTGGTAAAACAAAGAAAACCCGAAAGAGAAGTGACTAGTAAGAGAGAAAAAACTTCAAAACTTCTGTGAGAACTGTTCAAACCGAACACTAATTAAATTGATAAACTTTTATTTACATTCGCAGGAAATAACGCTTAGTTTGCTATTCACTTTGCATGTAAGGGTTTAGTTATTGAATTAGAACATTGTCTTCTAAAATAATAAATTAGTTTATCCAATTACCTAATAATTTTTTATACACTTTAGGATTACTTATATCCATTCTTTGTAAGAGTATGACGCTCAAACTAAAAGTATGGATGATATGAAAAACGCAATATTTATTAGAAGTATGGCGTATTTATATGCATCTATATAAATTGATTGAAAATCGTTATCATAACTTAAACATAGTTATAGAAAAATGAATATTTATCAGTGCACTCCTTATAAGAATATAATATTTATTTGTTATGGAACATAATATAACAACTCCATATTTATATTTGTATTACTGCGATTTATAAAGTAATGATGGGAGAGGAGTTATAGGGAGGGCGAGAGAGAGGGAGAGAGAGATAGAGAGAGAGATTTTGTACTTAAAATCACATACTTGCCAAAAAGTATTATATTACATTCGTATCTGCCTGTTATGCTGAGTTTATTATACAAATTCTATTTATTATACAAGTTCAATTAATAATACATGACATCTTACGACGATTGCAGTTTTATTCACAGGTATACCATCTATTTTTACTAACGGCGTACTAGAATGCTACTTGGTTTTCTTTATCTCCCACATTTTTATTCGACAAGGGAAGGCTACGCCAACCACTGTCGCGTAACTACCTTCGCCAAGGATCCATGTGAATTACATTTCAATTCCATAACTACATGTGTTTACTTTGACATATATGCACATCCTATAGGATTGGACTCTCTTTACTTACAAATTTAATTATTCTGATTTATGGCATTGCCATGATGATTACCTATAAGGCCAATGTATAAATACATACTAACGCTCAACCAAACCCAATGAACTATTGAATAATGTTTTTATCTTCAAACTCAATGTTTTATTCACGCAAAATTTCAAGTCAGTTTTATGTCCACATATCGTGTTGTTTACTATGACAGACATAAATAAATTTTTCTATTCCCTAGAATTATAAAGTTCGATAACGCTCATCCAAACCCAATCAACTATTGAATAGTGTTTTTATCTTCAAATTCAATGTTTTATTTACGCAAAATTTCAAGTCAGTTTGATGTCCAGATGTGTTGTTTACAATGACAGACACAAATAGATTTTTCTATCCCTAGAATTATAAAGTTCGATAACGCTCATCCAAACCCAATCAACTATTGAATAGTGTTTTATCTTCAAATTCAATGTTTTATTCACGCAAACTTTCAAGTCAGTTTGATGTCCAGATGTGTTGTTTACTATGACAGACACAAATAGATTTTTCTATCCCTAGAATTATAAAGTTCGATAACGCTCATCCAAACCCAATCAACTATTGAATAGTGTTTTTATCTTCAAATTCAATGTTTTATTCACGCAAAATTTCAAGTCAGTTTGATGTCCAGATGTGTTGTTTACAATGACAGACACAAATAAATTTTTGTATTCCCTAGAATTATAAAGTTCGATAACGCTCAGCCAAAAGATTCGATAACGATCTATAAATAAATGTTATGGTTTCACATTCTCACCTTATAAACTCAGTTATTACTTGTTTGTTGTTACAATTCATTGCAGAAAGGTTATTTTAACCAATAATTGTAATATAAAAACGAAAATTATTGGAAAGACAATAAGAGCTTCATTTTGTAGTCTCTATGAAAGACAAATAATTTTATATCATGTCCCTGAAAGGAATAATTACAAATGTTCTATCAGAAATACACAAGTTCTACACAAATTGAAGGTTCTCAGTAATTCTATTTGTATAAGGACCGGCACCGCTCGCTGCATTCAAATGTGGGTTAAATATGCGAGGACTGTCGTAATGAGTAAAATTTTTAATGTTAATTACTTTAACGGTAATTGTGGTTTTACTGAATTTGAACTCGATGTAGTATTTCAGTAGTAAACCTTGCACATTTTGAAAAATAAAACTGTTTATGCTATTTTGTTTTAGGCATGTATATAATATACTTTTTAACATGATAAACTTGAAATAACCACTTTAAATACATACCCTTAAGTTATGCTGATATTTAAGATATCATTATTAATTATTTACTAGTTATTATTATTATTAATTATTATTAATTAATTATTATGTGAACAGTATAATGTTACATGCATAATAGTACGGGACATATAGAAAAACTCAATTTTATATATATTTATAATGTAAGGAGATAGCAATTAATTTAATTTATAATTTTATTACAAGTACTGTCGTAAGAAAATGATATCCTACACTCATGCAGAATTTAATCAATATATTATCTCAGACCTAAAAGGTTTCGAATAGTTAAATATTACAGGTTTATGTAATTGGTTGTAAGAGGTTTGTGAATAGTCTTTTTATTGCATAATTCAACTCTCCGTTATCATTCTTTTAACTTCTGTACAGGTAACGAAGAAGATATGTTAATACTTTATTTGTTTCAAACTATTTTCCAATACCTTTAAGGTGAAATTAATTTGCAATAACGGTATTTATTCCGTGATAGGAACAAAAATGCGAATTCTATGATCAAATTCACATGATATTTGTATTACGAGACAGAACGCAACATATAAATTCAGAATTTCATAAATTACTTACGTACAATTTAAACAAATCATACTTTAAAGAATAAAATAAACAAGTAAACCATTTTATTAATAGGCAATGTTGTTTACAGATCGGCATCCAACCTTCTGAACACCAAGATTATAAAATTAAAAATTGTATAGTTTGATATTAATAAGGGTTAAAGATATTTTGTGTGATTATTCAGCTTAGTCAGTGTATGTATAAAGTATATATATAAAGTATAAAGTATAAATATATACTTTATGTCTCTTCACTTTACACTCTAAGCTGTATCACATCTAAGACCTTTAATCCTTATCTTTAATATATATTTATATATGTGTGAGTCTGTGTGTGTGTTATCAACACTATGTGTAAACATTTAACTTTATAATACAATATTGAAAGAAATGATAAATAAAAATGCGTGTTTCATTCCACATTTTAAGGATCAAATAGAAAATAGTAGTAGGTAGAAAAGTTAAATAGTTGAAAATACAGTAAATAGTATATGGTGTATAGATTCCAAACTTTATTAAATATACTAGAATCATGTCAATAATCTATCTAGTGGTTATTGCAGTTAATAATACACATGTCCTAAAAGGAATTGAGATTTTTAATGCCCTAAGGAGTGAAACCAATAATTTACATATGTAATAAAATTTAAATATTTTCATAAAGTCCGTAAGATATAGTGCTTGTGTAATATATAGTGGAGTGACTGGAAAAACTACTGTAAAGAAGAAAGGGAACAAGCTAAAACTGCTCATAATGGGCAATATTGTGATTAAAACGCTGAAAAACGTATTCAAATTTATTATTTTTAATCCTGTTCACGTTAAAACTGTAACATGTAGATTCTATTACAAGATTATCTTAATCATGAATTATGCCCAACAATAATTTATGTCTAGAAGTTTATACTTACTGATGTTTTTGGCTATCTATATGTTATTAAGTCCCTTATAGAATGTATAAAATACTATTGCATATGTATTTCTTAGAATATGTTTAATGTATTTTGTAGCGCTTTTTGATAATTTATTCTTTGAGGAACCGTTGCTATCTATACAGTGAAAACATATTTATCTTTAATGTTGAATGCATATTGTTTCTTTTAGATGCAAATATTCCTCTGTAGTTTTTATTTGATACATTCATCAATACTACATCATAATTACTTATAACATTTTTAATTAGTTATCTAGTTTTCACGGCGGAACTAGGAAATTATCAAGCCTAATGAATCACTTCCAAATAATATTTTCTGAAATTGCTTTAATTTCAACTGACTACATTTATAAAATGCAATAAATGCGTAAAAATAGGAATTTAATGCACACTAGTAAAACAATTGAAATATAAAATATTTTTACACATGTATTTTTGTTCTTATGATTGTTATAATACTATTTGAAATATAATTAAAGGCTCAAAGGATTTTATTTAATATTATACCTCTTGAAAAATACTAAAAGTTTTGGTGGGATGTACTAGGCTCCACATATCGCAGCTATATCTTTACATTTAGGAACCGACTCTGATATAATGTAAACCGTCTCTCCTATCATGGGAACCAACCCTCCTATTATAACAGGTAAACTTATTTAGTTTTTGCTATATTTTATTTTCCTTAATCAGGGGGTCCCTTTTCATTAAAATATGATTCGAGAGTTTGTAATTCTAGGATGATATATAGGCTGCATAAATATTCTATAGGTTATCATTACAAGATAATGTGTTAGGTTACATAGGCCCATTTGACCTACTTCAAATTTGTATGTAAAAAAGCAAGTGTAATATATCCAAGAATACATAAGTCACTACGATCAATCGGAATTCTGGACTCTGTTTTTAAGAAAATCCAAAAACTAAGCATTTTATTTAGTGTTTTCATACTAAAAAAAGAATCAAACTCTTTTAATATACGTATAGTACAGAATGGAAATTATTTATATATAAACTTGAATGTTACTTGTTTAATGCTGAAGGAGCATAATACTATGTAAAAAAATTTAAGAGTATGGATAATACACTATATTTATTTGTACTATAACCTACGAATTAAATAAATTTTGGCTCCCTACAAACCTAATTATTAATTTTGAGCTAAAAGTTGTACAATTAAAATCGCGTTGTAATAAAATAGTTTAAATGCTTCATTTTATATTACTCTTCTTATTTTTATCAATTTTGCTATATAGGAGTGATATAAAGAATTATGCCAAGTAGAAAAAATAAACCCCTTGAATATCTTACATTTAAAGTACATTTTGTAAATTCCGTTTACATGTCAGTATAAGAAAAGTAAATAACCGTGTATTCCGTACAATAATTGGAAGTTTAACAGTTATTCAATATAATATGATTACTTTAGTTAATACTGTTATCATTACAGTTTCTTGTTAAAACACATTTTTCTATATATTATTACGTTAGAAAAAACATACCAATTTTAATAAATTATTCCATACCTGTACACTTTATTTGCAAAAAAGGTTATGTTGTGGGTAATGTGAAAAAATATTGTATCGCATATGTTAGCAATGTTTGTTTTGTTATTAATTTGTAGCTCTTGATCGCTTCAACTTACCACGAGTATATGGCTTGATATACAAGGTATGAAAAAAATATTATAACATCGAATTCCTTAGTAACTTAGTTTAAACAAGATATAAATTGAATGCGTATAAAATACAATATAATAATATTATATTACAGTATTTTATAGGGAGTCACTATAGAATTTGAAGTAAGAACTCCTCCTCACTGGATTAAAAGAGGAAATAAACAAATTTATTAGACTGAAAATGGTCCCCTTGAGCAGTACATAAGTATGTTTAATACTAAATTTTAAATCATAAAAAATCGATATACCGTTGGAAAAAAAATAATATAAATATTTTACCTATAAGAAATAAGTGATCTGAAATTTTACATACATTTAATATGTACGTTGATAACCATGTACTTTGCTTCACAAAAAATACCTAAAACAAAAAATACTTTCTTTTGCTATAATGAGAAGTAATTAGTTATAATTGAATTTTAAATATTAAGAATCAGTCTGAAGAACGATAGATTTTTTATTTGTCCCAGAATCTTTAAATATCCAAGTATTGCAATAAATACAACTTGTATTTTTTATTTGATTTTAAAATAATTTTCAATCACTTATTTTATGTTACCTTTTATATAAAATTCTTTTTCTGCAAATATTGTGAACATAGAATCGTTGCAGATGACTTGTTTTGATAATTGTGTAGTGTATCCACAAACATAAATTAGCCACAGTAAATATATTTTGCAGTCACAATAAAATCGGTGTACTTAGCGTGTATTAAACAAATCAATTGCTTTTCATTTCAACCGTTGTACTATGAACACAATCAGCAGTGTTAAAACAAACAAGTTATGGACCACGCAAGGTCAGCAGTCTGCTCAACTCTGCAGTTGGTCTGAACCCTGAAAACACAATGAGAGATAGTAAGAATGACAATAAATGTCAGGGTTTTAACAGATGAATGTTACTTATACGAGTTATATAACTTTAAATCAGCCCACACTAAACATTTACAAGGTCGAAGTGACCATTAAAGTCACCAAGTCCACTATAAGGGTATATGTGCTAATATCCCACACGCTTGAAATCTCTTACGGTGTATTAGGATTGTTTACATATTTATTTTCAGGCCTTTTTCGCGAAAAAAATCGCAGTTATCAATATGTGCAATTTAAGAATATATGCTAAAGCTCAGCCAAATCACATGCATTTATCATTCACTATCATTGAACTCAGTGTTCGTCATGTGTAGAAACTTAAGGTCTATGCACAATTTTATATATATATATGTCGGTTTCGTTTTTGGACATCATGAAGACAGACAAAAAACAAAAAAGAGGGAGAGGCAGAAGAAAAATTTGTTCAGCACTATGAGTGATAAGGTTTGCTAAAAGCTCAGCTAATCATAAAAAATTAAAAATTTTACCTAGTATAAAATTTGATAAATGTATTTCTATAGTATTTTTTCAAGATCTAAAATAACATTCTTAAGAGTAGGGCTACATCTCTATTTTTCGTTAACACTACAAACTGGTCACTCAGGACTGTTTTTGATATAATTGAGATAAAATTCCTTTCACCTCACTCATCTTTGGCCTAGCCAACATAAAACCTAAATTTTAATGTAATGGAGAAAGATTTATAGTCTGATGCTATGAAGGAGGGAGTAAGAAATAGTGTACCAAAAGACAAATAAGTCCATGAAATTACATATAACTACACACCCTAACGTCTCATCAATTTCAATTACTATAATGAAAATCACATTAATGATTTTTTTAATTGTACGCAAGTAATTTATTAAATTATGAATTTATATGTTGCGTTCTGGCTCGTAATACAAATATTATGTGAATTTGATCATAGAATTCGCATTTTCGTTCCTATCACGGATTAAATACCGTTATTGCAAATTAATTTCACCTTGAAGGTATTGGAAAATAGTTTTGAAACAAATAAAGTATTAACATATCTTCTTCGTTACCTGTACAGAAGTTAAAATAATGATATCGGGGAGTTGAATTACGTAATAAAAAGACTATTCACAAACCTCTTACAACCAATTACATAAACCTGTAATATTTAACTATTCGAAACCTTTTAGGTCTGAGATATATTGATTAAATTCTGCATGCGTGTAGGATATCATTTTCTTACGACAGTACTTGTAATAAAATTATAAATTAAATTAATTGCTATCTCCTTACATTATAAATATATATAAAATTGAGTTTTCAATAATATGTCCCGTACTATTGTGCATGTAACATTATACTGTTCACATAATAATTAATAAATAATAATATTAATAACTAATAATGATATATAAATGATATCTTAAATATCAGCATAACTTGAGGGTATGTATTTAAAGTGGTTATTTCAAGTTTATCATGTTATCTGATAGAACATTTGTAAATTATTCCTTTCAGGGACATGATATAAAATTATTTGTCTTTCATAGAGACGACAAAATGAGGCTCTTATTGTTTTTCCAATAATTTTCGTTGTTATATTACAATTGGTTTAAAATAACCTTACTGCAATGAATTGTAACATCAGCCAAGTAATAACTGAGTTTATAAGGTGAGAATGTAAAACCATAACATTTATCTATAGATCAGAATACCTTTTGGCTGAGCGTTATCGAACTTTATAATTTTAGGGAATAGAAAAAATTTATTTATGTCTATCATAGTAAACAACACATCTGGACATAAAACTGACTTGAAATTTTGCGTGAATAAAACATTGAATTTGAAGATAAAAACATTATTCAATAGTTCATTGGGTTTGGTTGAGCTTTAGTATGTATTTATAAATTGGCCTATAGGTAATCATCATGGCAATGCCATAAAACAGAATAATTAAATTTGTAAGTAAAGAGAGTCCAATCCTACAATGTGCATATATGTCAAAGTAACACACGTAGTATAATGGAATTGAAATTTAATTCCCATGGATCCTTGGCTAAGCTAGTTACGCGACAGTGGTTGGCGTAGCCTTCCCTTGTCGAATAAAAATGTGGGACAAAAAGAAAACCAAGTAGCATATTAGTACGCCCGTTAGTAAAAAATAGATGGGATCCCTGTGAATAAAACTGCAATCGTCCTAAGATGTCATGTATTATTAATTGAACTTGTGTAATAAATAGAATTTTTATAATAAAACTCAGCATAACAGGCAGACACGAATGTAATATAATACTAAGAATATAATACTTTTTGGCAAGTATGTGAGTTTAAGTACAATATTTCTCTCTCTCTCCCTCTGTCCCTCCCTATAACTCCTCTCCTATCATTACTTTATCAATCGCAGTAATAAAAATATAAATATGGAGTTTTTATATTATGTTCCATAACAAATAAATATTATATTCATATAAGAAGTACACAGATAAATATTAATTTTTTCTGTAAGTATATTTAAGTTATGATAAAGATTTTCAATCAAGTTATATAGATGCATATAAATACGCCATACTTCAAACAAATATTGCGTTTTTCATATTATCCACACTTTTAGTTTTTTCTGCATACTCTTACAAAGAATGGATATAAGTAATCCTAAAGTGTATGAAAATCTATTCGCTAATTGGATAAACTAATTTGTTATTCCAGAAGACAATGTTCTAATTCAATAACTAAACCCTTACTTGCAAACTAAGCGTTATTTCCTGCGAATGTAAGTAAAAGTTTATCAATCTAATTAGTGTTCGGTTTGAACAGTTCTCACAGAAGTTTTGAAGTTTTTTCTCTCTTACCAGTCACTTCTCTTTCGATTGTTCTTTGCTTTATTAGATTCAGTATGAAAAACTGACAAATACCGTACGATGTCTGCATAATTTTATTTTTTACCGTTTTGTGCAAACCTACGTAAACTTGCGTAAACTGGTTATCTATTTGTATTATGTATTTGGTTAAACAACATGATATTTATTGATGTATCCAATTTAAAAATGCAGTGTGTAGATAAGTCTACACACTGCATTAGAACACTGAGTAGAAAAATGGTTGTAATTTTATTTGGGACAATACTGAAATATCAATTTAACTTCACTGTAGAAAGTAAAACTGAGATTTTTTAAAAATTATTTAATTTCGAATACTTGATTTTTCAAATAAAATATTAAAAATACAAGCAAAACATTTTAATAGTTTGAAATTTTTACAATTTATTAAAAACTAGCTAAATTTTTCACAATCTTTACTTAATTTTGTTAGTTTCAATGTTTCCTGTGCCTCTTTAAGGTGTTAGGGTTATAGCTCTTCTTTATATCCTTTATATTATTGTAATAGTTTGAAATCTACACAATTTATTAAAAACTAGCAAAATTTTGAATAATCTCTACTTAACTGTGTTAGTTTCAATGTTTCAAGTTTTGATTTTATATGAAATCTAACACTTAAATTTTACGATTGTATTATTTGTCTAATTAACACACCTTATGAATTTAAATACGTTAAGAAAACATACTTAACTGTCAGTAATGCCGAATAATAAAGTAAAAACGTCAAACGAGGCTAATAAATTCTTTCAAAATATTTTTTTTTCTTAATAACATATATCTTGTAAAAAATAAAACAGTACATGGATAATTTTTTTTCCATGATCAACAAACTTTTCCCTGGATCGATCAATACCAAAACGTTTTAAAAATATTTGCATGTCACGTTTCCCTTGATCAAGTTTTACAATGTTATACCAGAACTTTGAACCGCGCCAAGTATATATTTGAACAAATATACACGTGTGTAATATTAGGTTAATGATATTGAAATTGAAACAATAATTAAATTACGGTTAGATACTTTTGTAGGTAAACAATCTAAATATACTGAAATATTGTTTACGATTGTAATCTGTACTATATTTGTCTGGTTATTTCCTATTATCAATAACAAGTAGCACATCTTACTTTATTAATAATCGCAGTGAAATGCCAAATTTATTGGTATTGTTCCCATTTAACACTTTACGTTATAAGATAAATTGATAAGGTTTTGATGAAGTATGTATTCTTTAAGAATCATAAACTTATTTGTTTATTATTTAAAAGTAATTAATACAATATTTTGACCCATATTATAGTTTAGTTTACACTATTACACAGAAAATAATTTTGTATTATATTAATAATTTAATCTATTTATGGAAAAATATAGTAACAGACAAATAACAACAAATCCTGATACGCGGTGTGGCTGACCCCTGTCTAGTAATTAAAGACGCCAATGTTAATACACCAATAATCACACAACAAATTATGTAATCATATTGACCTGAATAAATTATAGCAGAGGCCTGTTAACATGACGCGCTTGCTGCCACCTTTGCCTATGTCTCATTCTCTCCTTTATCTCGCCTCCTCTTAGTAATCCTTTTTTCCTCGATTTTCAAAGCACTTATTCTTTTTGCTGTACTTTTTATATATTTTACAAAGTGCTCAATTTGTTAAAGTTGTGTTTAAAATGTTTAATATTATTAAATTTCATCCATTGTTAAAAAAATTTAGGAAATAAAATTTTTGTCTTAATAATTTAGAAATTGGTACCTATTATATAATTTTAGAAATTTTTTGTGAATAAGGGCAAATGTCTCAGATGGGGCAAACATTTTTCCACTATACGATACTAGATAAAACTACGTTTTTCTAACTTCTGATCAAAGACTACTTTTACATAATATACTTTAATTTCTCTTAAGATTTACTTTTTCGCTGCACTAATGATGATTTGGAACGATCTTGACTTAAGAAAAGAATCCGGGCCGAGTGTTGAAGTAGACATTTAGAGTGAATATAGTCGGTGCCATTCCAGCATTAACATGCATACAGTTATAGCCTCTAACTGTACTACGGTGTGCAATACGGTGTGTATATTGCTTGTTGATTGCATCCAACATAACATCTATAGTTCAAGGTTCACCAGTTGGATTAGTCCAATACTGTCCCCTACAAATGTACAAGTTTTAATATGAAGCCGGAGACCGATTTTATTGGCAATTAAATCTATTAGGTTTTAGCTTTTGAATGTTAAATAAATTATTTTCACCTTATTAAGACTAATTCTTCTTAAACGTAAAGAATTTTCAATACGAAAGAAAAACCTAAAAATTACATTTCAATGTATTCTAGTTTTGAGGAAAATGAGTATTAAATCAATAAAGTGAATGTATTACAGCACAAATATTATTGTTAGCTGGTATATTTCTCATTTCTTGCGGCTACCGCCTTTGACAAAAGAGTCACATACGAGTCATATACATTAATTCTAAAGTACATGACTAGACAGGATTATACATTGTACATTCTAAAAGAATTATATATAGTATAAATGCGAATATCTTTCAATATATTTGAGGTTTGATAATCAGTATTCCAAAATATACTATACATATATGGAAGACATATCAAATGTAGAGTATGTAGACATGAGAATAAATCGCAAGTATATCTTAATTCAGATATAATACCCAATAATACTCCTAAAATTAGTACAAGAAAATATATTTACTGAAAATTTAGGAAATATTTGCCTACACAGTTGGTCGAGTCATAGAGCACTAAGTGCCAAAAAGCGTCCCAATACATTTTTTTATAATCAAAAATAAAAAACTCGCCCTTTTTTTACTGATAAGGTGTACTGTATCAGGTTTAAATATATTCTAGATATCTCCTTAAATTAATGTAGAAGTATAAAATGAGTAGGTATTGAGCCACTTAACACAATTTTAAAATTAACGATAGACTTTAGAAATTGTATGTTATTACTTGTATGCTCACATAGGAATTTCCACCATACATTAGATTGACAACAATTTTGCATACAGTTAAAAAATAAAACATTAATATGTTTGGTCCTCTCCATTGCTAAATGAAATAAAAGCGCAGTATTCTTGTTAGTCCAACGTTATAGGTAAATTAAAATGTTATACCGAAAATGTATTAAAAGTAAGAATAACTGTTAACTAATTTTACATCGTTACCCCAAATTTTGAGATACAGTTATTTGTGTATGTGATTCATGACAACCGAAATATGTTCGAAAACTTCTTTAAATTTTATACGATTCTTCATTTTGAACTACATTCTAAAGTAAATGTAATAAGTTAATAAAAGGATATTAAAATCACACATCTGAAAAAGTGGACAACCAGACAATCATCATGTAAGATAAATCTCTGTATAGTATAAACTTTCTACTTTTTATAGAAAACATTTAAAAATTTACAGAAAATATGATAATTCCTCTGAGTGATTACTTAAAAAAAACATTTATTTAAAATGTGGTACTATAGAACAAATAATCAATCTCGTTATTTTAGTCCTTTATTACTATCAGTCTTGAAGTGGATAAATAAATATCACGGGTAGGTTTAGAAACAGTGTGTGACAATACACTCAGTTATTGTAAAGTTGAATGTTATAGCAATCTCTTGTTTCATATTGTATTATATCAGATATCTGTTTTCTTGCTAATTAAAAACTACTTGCGCTAGGTAATTCTAATTATCTTTTGTTGAGTTTATATTTTAGTAACATAGTTCTAAACACTAGAGTTTCTAGGTTCTAATTTCAAAAGTTTTTCCTACATTGGTGACGTCCTTTGTTAGCTTTTCGGATCAATAAATCAATTATTTAGTGGTTAGAACAAAAATTTTTCTGTATAAAACAATATTTCAGAACTAATTTTCTAATATCCGCGAATATTTTCTACAGTTTAAATTTATTATTTTTAAACATATAGCCACGATACTTATGACAATAAATTATTATTACAGACCCAACAGATGATCTTCAAAATTATGTTAAATGTTTACGACTGCTGATGGTGTAGTTCAGATTTTAAAATGCCTTGAATTTCAACCAGAATATTAAGCTGCAAAATCCAGAATAGGGTGGGCTGAAAAAAAAATATTTTTTTTTTCAAGTGCTATACCGCGGAAAACTTGCATATATACTTCATAAATAAAATGCAACTGGGAAAAAAATTATTTTTTCAATATCACGGTAGCGCAATGCAATTAAAATAGTTCGTTTTTTGAAAAAAACTTGGATTTTTATAATTTTTTCTCCGGTGTAAAAACTTTAAATAATCAATCGCTATAGTGAAAAAACGGTATAATTTGACTTAGAAAACAGAAATACACAATGAACCAGTTAAAAAAACAATGTTTACGGTAGCGCAAACAGCTTTAAATAACGGATAATTACGCTAAAAGGCGCAGTTTACAACACTGCCGTCCTGCTGCGACAGTTTACTCACAATGCCTTTTAATAAAAAGTTTTGTTTTAATTTATTTGTTGTTTAAAGTGTGGGGACTGCAAATTAATAATTCAAATTCCTTTTAACATAGTTTATTAGCATCAACTTAATCATAGCATTACACATTTTTCATGAAAATTGTTATTGAAAATTCAAAAAGGAATTTTGATTTGTAGGATATATTTCATCACAAGTCCATAATCATTCTTGTTTAGGAAGTTTGAAGGCTGATTTGCTTTCAAAGCATGGCATAGCTGCTCTTGACTGTAGTGTAGTTCGGATGAGCCCATCTCTTGCTTCAAAACCAACTACTTTTTGTGAAGCGATGGTTACAAGTTTGATGCATCGTTCAACCGCTTGCGTATGACAAGGAAATTTGTCGAATCTCCATTCAGCTGCGGTGTCCCCAGTCAAGATTTTTGCACGAATTTCTTCGTTGCTGATTCTTCTTAGTAATGGTGTTGGTGACAATGTGGTGGCAGTCCAGTCAATCAGTTCACTGTACTCTGTGGCTTGAAAATTTAATTTGGGTGGATGGAAAGCTCTAATTGACTTTCTTTTGGGTGCTGATGTCCTGGCCTTTATGATTCGTCTCAATCCCAATTCTCTTATGTGAGTTCTTTTATCTACTATCATACTCAACATCAAGTTTTCTGGGTGGGCAAAGTAAGCGTTCCTTTCAATAACGGGGTCAATTACTTGAAGCAGATTTTCAGGCAGGAATCTTGAGGATTTTACAGTTTGAAATATGTGTTCTGGTCCATCAGTTAAGTACTTGCTTTTTTTGATATTGAACCAAACAGGCATGTATGACTTCAGAATAAAATGAACTACGATTTTATGTTCGTCTGATGGATATTCAACACTCACATACAATCTTAGAATCCTGTTAGCCATTGTTAGCCATCTTGCGTGAGAGAGTGGGCCAGGTTCACGGTGAGATAAATCTATAGGACAGATTCCTGATTGTACAGCAGAACTTATGTCCAGTAAATACTGTTGGTCCTTGCTCAATATGCTTCGGTCAATATCTGGAATTTCACACTCCACACTAGCAAATTTCACCAAGGGGAGTTTTTCGCAGTTATTGAGCTCTGTTCCGATAGGTCCTTTAAATGTTGTAGGCCCTGTAGTGTCTCCATCCAAAAACTGGAACAAGTGTCGGAGTGGTAATTCGTTGAAGTGCAAGAGACAAACTGCCCACTGCATTGGCCTTTTCACTTTTTCTTCAATTGTTCGAATTACGCCCCCTTTCCACCCTGTATTTGTAACGGTGCCGTCACATCCAATGACGTCTAAATCATCAAGGGAAAGTCCAGTTTTTTTTAAATAAGAAATTATACTGTCGGCAATGTTTTGAGCAGATCCAGAACAAGGTGTGTCACATGACCAACATATACAGATCCAGGTTCTTGAATGATAGAATAATGTTCTTCCTTAATCACTCTCCGAAAATGCTTTGAATTTACCTTTTCAATCACAATAGTGTCATCTTTCCTTCCATCAAAAATACAATCCTTGAAATGTGTTGAGCTCAGCTTGATTCTGCACCTGCAGTTCTGTGCGGATAACCTTTTTCCCCCTTCGGATTTTATTTTTATCAATAACATTAGAATGTTCAGTTTCAGTTATAATACCAAAATCTTGCAAAAGGCTAGAAGCAATAGCAGCTGTTGCTCTATCAGAAACTCCAAACCGATCACTTGTTAGCGCAGTATTAGTCAATTTAACTCGCATCTGCCATGGTGTCTTTACAACAGGTTGAAACTCTTCATCGCTACTATCCTCATTTCTATTTATTTCAGTTGAGTCAAAGTCTTCTATTTGTGTAGGTTCCATAGTTTTTGAGCACGATGGCTGTGACAATGAGTCAACGTTCGACTGACATCTGCTGTACTCAGTGTTTTTTCTTTTTTGTCTTTGAATAATTTTTTTTGACTCCTTCACATCTACGTTACCAATTGTGCCTAAACTATGTTTTCTTTGAAGGTACAAAAACTTAAGTTCAATGACTGGTACTTTTTTTGACTTCTCACATGTACAAACAATCGATACCGGACACTCACACAAGTCAACGGCCTTTCGGCAATTGCAATCTAATGTTATTGTGCATTTGCATGCGGAGATATCAAACAGTCGCAAAGACTTTTGCTTGAATTCTTCAACTTTTTTTTTGAACGAGTCTTTTTCCTTATCTCGTTTGTAGGACTTCATAAGACCTCTGTAACTGTTATTGTAGGCATTGATCATTTGAACAATTCTGTAAAGGGAGACTGTTGGTATTGAGGATTTATCAAATAATTGCTTAACTTTCGGTGCAACAATATTAGAAATTTGTGAAAAACTGTTGTTGTTCAACAATTTGTTGTTGGTTTCCACAGCTAAATTGTAATGTTCAAGAAAGAAGCACTTTAAAACGTCTTCATAGGAAGGCAGTTTACTTACAGGTAGTTCCTTTGGGTAACCGAATATCGGACAATAAAACTCACTACGCGTAATTTTCTTGGACAAAGCCATGACACTCAACACACACTCAACTAAGTAACACAAAAGAAGCTTTGACACTGACAAAAGCTGCCGAGTCACTGACGCGAGCTCACAAAATGGCGAAGCAAGCGTACACAACGCAAGGAATTGTGGGTTGGGTACGAGTGGTGGGGGACACAGTCACATACAAAACGAATCATTCCGCGCGGGACGGCAGTGTTGTAAACTGTGCCTTTTAGCGTAATTATCCGTTATTTAAAGCTGTTTGCGCTACCGTAAACATTGTTTTTTTAACTGGTTCATTATGTATTTCTGTTTTCTAAGTCAAATTATACAGTTTTTTCACTATAGCGATTGATTATTTAAAGTTTTTACACCGGAGAAAAAATTATAAAAATCCAAGTTTTTTTCAAAAAACGAACTATTTTAATTGCATTGCGCTACCGTGATATTGAAAAAATAATTTTTTTCCCAGTTGCATTTTATTTATGAAGTATATATGCAAGTTTTCCGCGGTAAAGCACTTGAAAAAAAAATATTTTTTTTTTTCAGCCCACCCTAATCCAGAATAATGGTTTTTTCAAAAAGGGCTCATTTCCAGGAAAGCAACTTTTCGAGATTGTAAGAGCACATTCGAGTATGGTAGTGTTTATAGACTCATATACCACTTTATTGATTATGAACTTTTTTATTTGTTGTATTACTGTTCCAATTTTAAATTAAAAAAGATTTCATATTCAACCTAATAAGAGAGATATAGACAATTCTTATCTCCAGGCATTCCTACGGGATATTATATCCGCTGACTCACGATGAGAATATTATCATTATACTGCAGGTCTTTCACATAATAGTGTAATGACTAAACGTTATATATTTCTTCAAATATGAGTAGGTAAGGAGTATATGTTGCCATTTTACATATCTCAATTATCCAAGTGGAAAAGAGTAAGTGTACCTTAACAAACATTATGTTTTTTTTTAATAATACAGTAAAAGTAGATCAAATTAATCATAGTAGTTGTTTTGCCCACTGTTTTTGGTAAATGAAAAATTCCATTCGTAATTTCATCGTATTTCTACATACTTTAATTATATCTCTCTGTTATAAAATTGGTCACAGTCTCCACGATTCATTTAGCATGTAGTTACAATACAAAGTTTTTCCAGTAATCATTGAACAATTACCACAAGCAAAATTAACAATTATCATAGAGAACAAATAGCTTACTTTATATATTTAGAGTTAATCTTCTATAGTAGTTTTTATAGATCTTTTTCCTGCAAAACTCGTAAGAGAGCATTAAACAAATAAATATAATACTTTTTTACCATGCAAAAACCCTAAAATTTATATTTTCGGCGTTCGGATAACAAATATAAACTAAATGTGTGAAATTTTTTCGTATAAGAAAGAAATTACTAAACTTTTAGTCATAAATGAGTTATTTTACGTTATATAATATAAGTTGTTAACGAAATATAATCATGAAAAACCTGAGTACGAAACTTCAAGTGAGTATAACATTTCTGGATAGAGTTATCGCATTTGGTGTCAAAATGACAAACTTACAGAAGTATGGTCGAACTTTAATGATTGAATTATTTGCATTATAGACATTATTTTAGATAACTATAAAAATGTCTCCCTTTCTGAAAGTTGTAGTTTTACATTTTATATATTCAAGATAAGAGTACAACACACCACATGTTGCGTAACTGAAATCACTAGGATTGCTTGTAAAATTTGAATTCTCTGGCTCATTTAATTCTCCAAAAGTCATTTGGTCTTACAGGCAAATGATATGATATTTATATAAATTTAACATCCCTCCGCCAGAGCAAGGAGGTAAAAGTGTCAGCCTACCGAGTAAAAAACCTTAAATAACTCTCAGCCAAATTACATTGTTTAATATTTTGCACCATACCAAAATTCAACGTTGCATATTATAGCATTAAAGCTTTTTGAAAATTTTAAGTCAGTATGTAAGTTAGTTTTTTTGATGTCGTGTACATAAATAATAAATTACAGAGACAGAAATGAATTTTCTCCATCCATTTTATTGACGGATTAGGCCAGCTTTAAAGTATAGAGCACTATAACAAATCAGTAAGAAAATACTGTTTTAGTGCTATGCTATTTTCACCTGGAAAAAATTGACTAGGAGGTAAGTTCCGGGTTGAAGATAAAAAATAAATACGACTATTAGGTATTTCTTTAAAAACACAGTTTGTGCTAAACTATTTACGTCTACTTATTATTTTCAAAAACTTGTTACTGTATTTTCAGTTTAATTATCACACAAGTTAATTGAAAATGAAATATTTATTATTGTTCCCGTAATGTTTTGTTAATGAGACGAAACTATGAAAATTCTACATTAGTTTCAAATACAACTATCAAAATATGCGACGCGTACTCATCGCCCACGTGCATTATTTTTGTGAACAAAAATATGTTTGTATTTTTTTCATTAAGTAAATCAAATTTAAAATTTTCGAACTGTTTATTTTGCACCTAATCAGTGTGATGGGAAGAAAATTAATTATAATAGATGACGTCACAAGTACTCAGGCGTCACGACGTTACGTATCTTCTCGCTGTTGTCAGAGACAACAAACACTTGACTGATCACTCTGTAGTATAGAATAATCCCTTTGGGAAGCAATTAGGAGAAGATATTGTTTATGCTCGTTAGTTTCGTTCTCTAAATGCTATTTGTAAATAATAATGTTATGACGAGTAAAAAAACACAATAAGAACAAGTTCTCATAATAAAGTAATAAAACTCCCATATTCTTACAAACAAGTGCATATTTTAATTAATTTACAGGGCATGACACATAGTAATATTTTTAAATAAAAAAATAAGTGCAATGATTTGTACTACAATCATTGTAATGATCTGCGTGCTTAATTCTTTAAATTGTACACTATGCAATAAATTAAGTAATTAATTACTAATAACTATTCTAACATAACTATGTAGAAGAATGATAAACTTTTTGTAATAGATTTATGTAGATATAGTGGTTTTAAATTATAAATTGTATTTTTGTTGTAAATTTCTCCTTGTTTTTGTAAGATTTAAACAACAGAAGATAGTACTACATTTCTGTGTGTGATTTAATAATGTTGAAATATTTTTAAATGTAATTATTAATTCACGTATACCACCACAAGCTTATGGTTACCAAGCAGTAATTTTCAGTATGACAAAAAATCTTTGTAAATTTTTAATGGTATAATACGATTCGTCACATACTAATTGTATAACAGCCTCAATGTCTGCTGCAATATCCACAAAATATCTCACGAATATAAACAAGGCCCAGTGTAAAAAAAATTTAGTAGTAGAAAAAAACCTCAAGATTACCCACAACTAAATCCGGGATATCTAACCGTGTCGGAAACCAAAATCGTGTGTAACAACTTTGGTTTTCTCCCGAGGAGCTTACAGGACCATTTTCCAAGGCTTTTGCTGTTTATAAACAGCGTTTTACAGTAGTAACCACTTACGTATGTTCTGAACCACTATTTTTTATGATTTAAATACATGCCATATTTTATTTATTTTGTATCATCCTTCATAAAATAGAGACAAGTATTGTACCTAGATACATATGCAATTCCTTTTCAATAAAAAAGTATATATTTTATTTGAATAACACTTGAATATGTTTATAAAGTACTACTTTGAGAATAAATAATAAAAAACTTAGTGTTTTCGATCAAATTTTATATACTATATTTAAATTTCCAGAAGGTATCTTTGGATATGCATTCCTAATCAAGATAACATTTTTCATTGACAAAGTTTAAACAAATATTGTCAGTAACATTTTTATTAGGCTGTTTGGCTTGTTGTATTCTATAAAATGTTTATAAAAAAAATTGGATCACTCTGTGGTATTATTTTTTTATATTCTAATCTGAATTGGTAGATCTCTTAAAGAAAATCTGAGGTCAATAGATATTTGTGAACATTTACAAACATCATAAAAATCGCAAGTTCTACGATTGTTCTGCTACATAGTACAAAACATTTAGACTACTAACTATACACAGCATTTCTGAAATAATATATATAGCATACAAAACCTTAAATTATGGAAAAAATGCATATACATACAAACTTTCATAATGATCGGTCAAATAGTTTCTGAGTCAATAAAAGACACAGAAAATCACGCGCGCGCGACACAACACACACACACACACACACACATTTTTTATATATATATATTTGTGTGTGTGTGTGAGTGTGTGTGTGTGTTGTGTGTGTGTGTGTGTGTGTGTGTGTGTGTGTGGTGTGTGTGTGTGTGTGTGTGTGTGTGTGTGTGAGTGTGTGTGTGTGTGTGTGTGTGTGTGTGTGTGTGTGTGTGTGTGTGTGTGTGTGTGTGTGTGTGTGTGTGTGTGTGTGTGTGTGTGTGTGTGTGTGTGTGTGTGTGTGTGTGTGTGTGTGTGTGTGTGTGTGTGTGTGTGTGTGTGTGTACCGATGGAAGGAAATCACCGCCACCGGCGCTGCAAAAGCAAAACATAACTTATCACAGCGCCTGCACATTATAAACTACAATTACGAGACATATATAAATAGACAATAACTGTTTGAAGGTGCTAAGTCTTATGTACATTCGTCTTCAAAATAGATTTTTGCTTAAACTCAAAGCTTGAGTGTTAGACAACTTTATAATAAAGTACATTTACGTGTACAATGGCTATAAACACACACTTTTGACATATTTTCTTGATCGTCGTAACAAGGTAAATTCTAAATTTTAAATGTAAATGTAATTCACTTGAGCCAGAAGTGCTCATACACGATCAAAGCTTAACAAAAAAAAATTATGGTTGCCTGTAAAGTCGGTTTTACGGGCGAAGATTTTACGTGACAACGTCTTTTTCTCTCGGTAGAATATTTATTGATATGAATATTATTAAATTGCACAATAGGAACAAGGAATTGAATGAAAATAAGAATTGCACAAATTTTAACTATAGAAATATATTTTGTTTACTAAAACATTGTACATAATTTGAAATTAATTAAAATTTGTTATTGTAAATGGTAAAGTTGAATAAAACATTTACTAAAATTTGAATTTGAAATTCTTGCTAAACACAGTTAAATTCTAACTTCGCGCGTGGTGATTGGTCGGTTTAGTTCGTTTGTTTGGTCGCACTGTTATGACAGGTTAGAGGTTAAAATTTGTTATTTTAAATGTTTGACTAGCAATACGCGCTGTTTCTTCTCAATCGACTGAATTACGATTGATTGCAGAGTGATTTAAACTAATAATTTACTTAACACTATCAAAATTTGTCAATAGTATGACATAACCTATAAACTCAGTTTCTCAACTTTTGTGTCAATCTAACAATTAATCAATCAATCATAGTTTACGATAATGAAATATCAGTGTACAATTATTTTACCTTTATTGTTGTAGTTGTTGTAAATGACGAATCTAAGCACTCCACATTTTCACGAATAAACATAGTTATCTGCTTTATCCCGTGCGGCGGACCCACAGTTATCTGCTTTATCCCGTGCGGATCCCGTACGGCGGACCCACTGGACGGGCATCGTCCCGTGTATAAATTTCACAAAAATATTACTATGTGTCTTGCCCTGTAAATTAATTAAAATATGCACTTGTTGTAAGAATATGGGAGTTTTTATTACTTTATCATGAGAACTTGTTCTTATTGTGTTTTTTTTACTCGTCATAACATTATTATTTACAAATAGCATTTAGAGAACGAAACTAACGAGCATAAACAATATCTTCTCCTAATTGCTTCCCAAAGGGATTATTCTATACTACAGAGTGATCAGTCAAGTGTTTGTTGTCTCTGACAACAGCGAGAAGATACGTAACGTCGTGACGCCTGAGTACTTGTGACGTCATCTATTATAATTAATTTTCTTCCCATCACACTGATTAGGTGCAAAATAAACAGTTCGAAAATTTTAAATTTGATTTACTTATTGAAAAAAATACAAACATATTTTTTGTTCACAAAAAATAATGCACGTGGATGAGTACGCGTCGCATATTTTGATAGTTGTATTTGAAACTAATGTAGAATTTTCATAGTTTCGTCTCATTAACAAAACATTACGGGAACAATAATAAATATTCATTTTCAATTAACTTGTGTGATAATTAAACTGAAAATACAGTAACAAGTTTTTGAAAATAATAAGTAGACGTAAATAGTTTAGCACAAACTGTGTTTTTAAAGAAATACCTAATAGTCGTATTTATTTTTATCTTCAACCCGGAACTTACCTCCTAGTCAATTTTTTCCAGGTGAAAATAGCATAGCACTAAAACAGTATTTTCTTACTGATTTTGTTATAGTGCTCTATACTTTAAAGCTGGCCTAATCCGTCAATAAAATGGATGGAGAAAATTCATTTCTGTCTCTGTAATTTATTATTTATGTACACGACATCAAAAAAACTAACTTACATACTGACTTAAAATTTTCAAAAAGCTTTAATGCTATAATATGCAACGTTGAATTTTGGTATGGTGCAAATATTAAACAATGTAATTTGGCTGAGAGTTATTTAAGGTTTTTACTCGGTAGGCTGACACTTTTACTCCTTGCTCTGGCGGAGGGATGTTAAATTTATATAAATATCATATCATTTGCCTGTAAGACCAAATGACTTTTGGAGAATTAAATGAGCCAGAGAATTCAAATTTTACAAGCAATCCTAGTGATTTCAGTTACGCAACATGTGGTGTGTTGTACTCTTATCTTGAATATATAAAATGTAAAACTACAACTTTCAGAAAGGGAGACATTTTTATAGTTATCTAAAATAATGTCTATAATGCAAATAATTCAATCATTAAAGTTCGACCATACTTCTGTAAGTTTGTCATTTTGACACCAAATGCGATAACTCTATCCAGAAATGTTATACTCACTTGAAGTTTCGTACTCAGGTTTTTCATGATTATATTTCGTTAACAACTTATATTATATAACGTAAAATAACTCATTTATGACTAAAAGTTTAGTAATTTCTTTCTTATACGAAAAAAATTTTCACACATTTAGTTTATATTTGTTATCCGAACGCCGAAAATATAAATTTTAGGGTTTTTGCATGGTAAAAAAGTATTATATTTATTTGTTTAATGCTCTCTTACGAGTTTTGCAGGAAAAAGATCTATAAAAACTACTATAGAAGATTAACTCTAAATATATAAAGTAAGCTATTTGTTCTCTATGATAATTGTTAATTTTGCTTGTGGTAATTGTTCAATGATTACTGGAAAAACTTTGTATTGTAACTACATGCTAAATGAATCGTGGAGACTGTGACCAATTTTATAACAGAGAGATATAATTAAAGTATGTAGAAATACGATGAAATTACGAATGGAATTTTTCATTTACCAAAAACAGTGGGCAAAACAACTACTATGATTAATTTGATCTACTTTTACTGTATTATTAAAAAAAACATAATGTTTGTTAAGGTACACTTACTCTTTTCCACTTGGATAATTGAGATATGTAAAATGGCAACATATACTCCTTACCTACTCATATTTGAAGAAATATATAACGTTTAGTCATTACACTATTATGTGAAAGACCTGCAGTATAATGATAATATTCTCATCGTGAGTCAGCGGATATAATATCCCGTAGGAATGCCTGGAGATAAGAATTGTCTATATCTCTCTTATTAGGTTGAATATGAAATCTTTTTTAATTTAAAATTGGAACAGTAATACAACAAATAAAAAAAGTTCATAATCAATAAAGTGGTATATGAGTCTATAAACACTACCATACTCGAATGTGCTCTTACAATCCCGAAAAGTTGCTTTCCTGGAATGAGCCCTTTTTGAAAAAAACCATTATTCTGGATTAGGGTGGGCTGAAAAAAAAAAAATTATTTTTTTTTCAAGTGCTTTACCGCGGAAAACTTGCATATATACTTCATAAATAAAATGCAACTGGGAAAAAAATTATTTTTTCAATATCACGGTAGCGCAATGCAATTAAAATAGTTCGTTTTTTGAAAAAAACTTGGATTTTTATAATTTTTTCCTCCGGTGTAAAAAACTTTAAATAATCAATCGCTATAGTGAAAAAACTGTATAATTTGACTTAGAAAACAGAAATACATAATGAACCAGTTAAAAAAACAATGTTTACGGTAGCGCAAACAGCTTTAAATAACGGATAATTACGCTAAAAGGCGCAGTTTACAACACTGCCGTCCCCGCGCGGAATGATTCGTTTTGTATGTGACTGTGTCCCCCACCACTCGTACCCAACCCACAATTCCTTGCGTTGTGTACGCTTGCTTCGCCATTTTGTGAGCTCGCGTCAGTGACTCGGCAGCTTTTGTCAGTGTCAAAGCTTCTTTTGTGTTACTTAGTTGAGTGTGTGTTGAGTGTCATGGCTTTGTCCAAGAAAATTACGCGTAGTGAGTTTTATTGTCCGATATTCGGTTACCCAAAGGAACTACCTGTAAGTAAACTGCCTTCCTATGAAGACGTTTTAAAGTGCTTCTTTCTTGAACATTACAATTTAGCTGTGGAAACCAACAACAAATTGTTGAACAACAACAGTTTTTTCACAAATTTCTAATATTGTTGCACCGAAAGTTAAGCAATTATTTGATAAATCCTCAATACCAACAGTCTCCCTTTACAGAATTGTTCAAATGATCAATGCCTACAATAACAGTTACAGAGGTCTTATGAAGTCCTACAAACGAGATAAGGAAAAAGACTCGTTCAAAAAAAAAGTTGAAGAATTCAAGCAAAAGTCTTTGCGACTGTTTGATATCTCCGCATGCAAATGCACAATAACATTAGATTGCAATTGCCGAAAGGCCGTTGACTTGTGTGAGTGTCCGGTATCGATTGTTTGTACATGTGAGAATGTCAAAAAAAGTACCAGTCATTGAACTTAAGTTTTTGTACCTTCAAAGAAAACATAGTTTAGGCAAAATTGGTAACGTAGATGTGAAGGAGTCAAAAAAAATTATTCAAAGACAAAAAAGAAAAAACACTGAGTACAGCAGATGTCAGTCGAACGTTGACTCATTGTCACAGCCATCGTGCTCAAAAACTATGGAACCTACACAAATAGAAGACTTTGACTCAACTGAAATAAATAGAAATGAGGATAGTAGCGATGAAGAGTTTCAACCTGTTGTAAAGACACCATGGCAGATGCGAGTTAAATTGACTAATACTGCGCTAACAAGTGATCGGTTTGGAGTTTCTGATAGAGCAACAGCTGCTATTGCTTCTAGCCTTTTGCAAGATTTTGGTATTATAACTGAAACTGAACATTCTAATGTTATTGATAAAAATAAAATCCGAAGGGGGAAAAAGGTTATCCGCACAGAACTGCAGGTGCAGAATCAAGCTGAGCTCAACACATTTCAAGGATTGTATTTTGATGGAAGGAAAGATGACACTATTGTGATTGAAAAGGTAAATTCAAAGCATTTTCGGAGAGTGATTAAGGAAGAACATTATTCTATCATTCAAGAACCTGGATCTGTATATGTTGGTCATGTGACACCTTGTTCTGGATCTGCTCAAAACATTGCCGACAGTATAATTTCTTATTTAAAAAAAACTGGACTTTCCCTTGATGATTTAGACGTCATTGGATGTGACGGCACCGTTACAAATACAGGGTGGAAAGGGGGCGTAATTCGAACAATTGAAGAAAAAGTGAAAAGGCCAATGCAGTGGGCAGTTTGTCTCTTGCACTTCAACGAATTACCACTCCGACACTTGTTCCAGTTTTTGGATGGAGACACTACAGGGCCTACAACATTTAAAGGACCTATCGGAACAGAGCTCAATAACTGCGAAAAACTCCCCTTGGTGAAATTTGCTAGTGTGGAGTGTGAAATTCCAGATATTGACCGAAGCATATTGAGCAAGGACCAACAGTATTTACTGGACATAAGTTCTGCTGTACAATCAGGAATCTGTCCTATAGATTTATCTCACCGTGAACCTGGCCCACTCTCTCACGCAAGATGGCTAACAATGGCTAACAGGATTCTAAGATTGTATGTGAGTGTTGAATATCCATCAGACGAACATAAAATCGTAGTTCATTTTAATTCTGAAGTCATACATGCCTGTTTGGTTCAATATCAAAAAAAGCAAGTACTTAACTGATGGACCAGAACACAATATTTCAAACTGTAAAATCCTCAAGATTCCTGCCTGAAAAATCTGCTTCAAGTAATTGACCCCCGTTATTGAAAGGAACGCTTACTTTGCCCACCCAGAAAAACTTGATGTTGAGTATGATAGTAGATAAAAGAACTCACATAAGAGAATTGGGATTGAGACGAATCATAAAGGCCAGGACATCAGCACCCAAAAGAAAGTCAATTAGAGCTTTCCATCCACCCAAATTAAATTTCCAAGCCACAGAGTACAGTGAACTGATTGACTGGACTGCCACCACATTGTCACCAACACCATTACTAAGAAGAATCAGCAACGAAGAAATTCGTGCAAAAATCTTGACTGGGGACACCGCAGCTGAATGGAGATTCGAACAAATTTCCTTGTCATACGCAAGCGGTTGAAACGATGCATCAAACTTGTAACCATCGCTTCACAAAAAGTAGTTGGTTTTGAAGCAAGAGATGGGCTCATCCGAACTACACTACAGTCAAGAGCAGCTATGCCATGCTTTGAAAGCAAATCAGCCTTCAAACTTCCTAAACAAGAATGATTATGGACTTGTGATGAAATATATCCTACAAATCAAAATTCCTTTTTGAATTTTCAATAACAATTTTCATGAAAAAATGTGTAATGCTATGATTAAGTTGATGCTAATAAACTATGTTAAAAGGAATTTGAATTATTAATTTGCAGTCCCCACACTTTAAACAACAAATAAATTAAAACAAAACTTTTTATTAAAAGGCATTGTGAGTAAACTGTCGCAGGACGGCAGTGTTGTAAACTGCGCCTTTTAGCGTAATTATCCGTTATTTAAAGCTGTTTGCGCTACCGTAAACATTGTTTTTTTAACTGGTTCATTGTGTATTTCTGTTTTCTAAGTCAAATTATACCGTTTTTTTCACTATAGCGATTGATTATTTAAAGTTTTTTACACCGGAGAAAAAATTATAAAAATCCAAGTTTTTTTCAAAAAACGAACTATTTTAATTGCATTGCGCTACCGTGATATTGAAAAAATAATTTTTTTTTCCCCAGTTGCATTTTATTTATGAAGTATATATGCAAGTTTTCCGCGGTATAGCACTTGAAAAAAAAAATATTTTTTTTTTTCAGCCCCACCCTATTCTGGATTTTGCAGCTTAATATTCTGGTTGAAATTCAAGGCATTTTAAAATCTGAACTACACCATCAGCAGTCGTAAAGATTTAACATAATTTTGAAGATCATCTGTTGGGTCTGTAATAATAATTTATTGTCATAAGTATCGTGGCTATATGTTTAAAAATAATAAATTTAAACTGTAGAAAATATTCGCGGATATTAGAAAATTAGTTCTGAAATATTGTTTTATACAGAAAAATTTTTGTTCTAACCACTAAATAATTGATTTATTGATCCGAAAAGCTAACAAAGGACGTCACCAATGTAGGAAAAACTTTTGAAATTAGAACCTAGAAACTCTAGTGTTTAGAACTATGTTACTAAAATATAAACTCAACAAAAGATAATTAGAATTACCTAGCGCAAGTAGTTTTTAATTAGCAAGAAAACAGATATCTGATATAATACAATATGAAACAAGAGATTGCTATAACATTCAACTTTACAATAACTGAGTGTATTGTCACACACTGTTTTCTAAACCTACCCGTGATATTTATTTATCCACTTCAAGACTGATAGTAATAAAGGACTAAAATAACGAGATTGATTATTTGTTCTATAGTACCACATTTTAAATAAATGTTTTTTTTAAGTAATCACTCAGAGAATTATCATATTTTCTGTAAATTTTTTAAATGTTTTCTATAAAAAATAAAATAAAATAAAATATAACGGATAAAACTATTCATATTTCTAACAATTAAATTTTAACAGATCTTTATGCCGTTCTTTGGCGGGGTTCAGGTAAAATTGCTATCGGGTTTTCACTGTTAAATAAATTTAAATTACGTTTCGTAAATATGAATATTTTCAATGCTTAAAATACTCTTGAAAAAGTTTCCCAATTTTCTATTATAACCCTATCTTTGGCTTAATTTTATAAAAAGAGAACTAGCAGAATCCATAAACCGTTCTTGCAAATAATGCTTAGCATTTAGTGATAGATTTTTATTTACAAGTTGAATAATAGGTGACCTGGTGGTCTTTGTATTTCCAAAGCCCTCCGTTAAGTTTAAACAATACGTCATCATTTAAAACAGTTAAAAATGAATGAATACCAGAAATATATTTTGTAAGGAAACACTGATATGCAAATCTAAAGTATTTTATATTATATGAGAATAGGCTTATAAGTTACTAATGTCACTCGTAGTAAACCGCAAACCAAACTTGATTACTGCTGTGGTTAACCAGTTTGTTGTGCTTGTAGCGTTGACATATCTGTCACGGATTTGTGGTTATAACTGTCAACTCTGGGATATGTTATCAGTCAGTGGCACATACGTTTGAATAGATAATAGCAAATTTAAATAAATATTGATATTATTTTCTTTAAAATGACATCTGTTAAAAGTTTTTTTAATCTATTAACAATTAAAAAACCCGGTATATTTATAAAACTTTTACCTAAAAAAACTCGTGTACTATAAAAAGTTTTCATTTTCAAAAGTACTTGTTTCAACTAAATCTGTCAGTGCATAAGCAAGTACGACTAATTTAAGGATAACTTTGCACAAGCTGGGTGCAGCAAGACGTTTTTGTCTTTTGGTAGGGATCCACGGGAATATATCAGTTATGAACATTTTTAAATATCAAAACTGTATCTACGTATATTTTAAGCATTAACATATATTTATTAACTTTGCTGCATGTCTTTTTGGTAAAGCAATTTATCACATTTAACCGATGTCTTATGAATGGAAAACAAAGCTGCGAACCGTTTTTTCAGAAGTGACACAATTAGTGTCAGAAGTCTCTATAACAAGGCGGTTACACTCGTGGGATAGAATTGTGAAGCTTATGCCAGATTGAATCAATCGGAAGTGGATTTTGATTGAATAGAAGGGGGATAACACTGTAATCCTATTTACATTTGCCAGTTCTGCAGCGTAGGTGATTGTTAGTTTGCATAAGATAATCTCATTATTTAAAAAGTATTACTGACTACACTTTTTTTTTAATTTTTAAGTAGGCGTAAATTACACTCTTTTCGGAGAATGCCTTCTAGGATTAGATTCAATGTTTATGTCCTTTTTCTGGATGTTTTAGGAATCCAAGCAGAATTTTGAGGCCAATTTGGATGTATGAAGCGGCAAAAATTTTGCAGAGTTGAAATAAATAAAATATCTGTTGTGATTTTTACGTCATATTTTATATGTTTGTGCTGTAATAATGTATTCTTTACATTATATTCGTTACAATAAATATTAAATTTTTATATTATTTACTTATCTTCTTACAACATATATGAAAACCACTGTCTCCGATTTACAGATAATTTTATGCAATAAATAAGATTGATCTTTAATTAATGTATGCACATCTTGATATATTTCTTTCTAAAATACACAAATGCGGCGAAGAATGTATTTAATTTTTTAGTTAAGTTTTACTTTTAAGTATTAATTATATTCTTAAATTTAATACTTTTTGTCAGATCAAATGTAGGTTAAGTTATATAACGGTTATGGGAAATACTTGATGTTGAATGATTTCAATATTTTAACTTTGTATAAACTCATAATCAGTCTGTTCTGAAGATATATAACCACATACTTACATTATTTTATGTTAGTATATACACTCTAAATAAAGTTATATTCAATAATTTTAAATTTTGAAAATTTAATATCATTAATGATGTTGCAGTTAGATTAAATTGTAAATTGTACTATAATGATTCTATTTACTGAAGAAGAGAAGTGCAGATTATTTACAAGGTAAATTGTAGACTTTACTTTATGAATCGCGCGTATTGGTTTTTAATTATGCTGAAGTCACTAAAATTTACACTCGTCGATATATCCAAGAAACCTTAACAAAATTCGAGTTTCTTCTGATAAAAACCAAGATTTATAATTTGTAAAACTACTGTTAAAGATATGTGCAGATCCTGAAATTAAAAAAAAAAAATATCAAACGATATGGCACTGGTATTTAAAGCAGATAATGAACAAGATAAAAATAATAGCCAACGGCAGTGTCAAATTAGTGACAGAAGATATTGGCTGTGCGTTTATGGTTTCTCTTTACTGATGTCGTAATCCGATTATGTATGTCTATACACAATATAATGGGCGTACAAGGTTATTAGAGTGATGAATATGGGAGAGGTACTTTATATTGAAAATGGTAACGCGAAGGTAATTGGAAGTCTGTTTGTCAAAAACATACTCTATTCACCGTCTTACTGGTAATTGAGAAAATAAACTTTAAGCAAATTAGTAAACAAAGTGTGTGTTATGGAGGTTAAACACGAAATTATTCAGTAACTTATCAACGTGTGATGACTTCATTCCATTAGTTTTTAAAATATAAGATGGAACATTTTTGCAAACTAAATTGAGAAAAGGATGGCTAAAAACCCCTAATAGGACTACTGATGAAAAGGATCATCGTCGAGGCGTGGACCTTAAAGTTTGTTTTCGAGGCTTGTGTTTGTTGAAAAGTTATGTTACCTTACTTTCTTGTGTGTCTGTTAAGGACACGTATTTTACCGAATTATACATTTCGAATAGCTAGGGTCTTGAAATTAAAGATATATAATAGACCATGCAGTTTTTATATTTTTTATTTTTTTTTCTCACAGGGTTTTAAAGTTTATATAAAATTATATATATATATTATTTATACATGTAAATTGAAAATGATAAAGGAAGGATTGTTCAAAATGATTTCCGGAAGAGCATGTTTGACATATATGGGGCAATAGTGAAGCCTACCATGCCGACAAAAGGACTGATGTGTCTTAAAACTTGTTTTTGATCTATAAATAATATAAAATATAAGTCCTTGATGTTTTAATACAAAAATTATAAAATAACAATTTTTTAAAGTATATTTCAAATGTTAAAGTTGTTTTAAGTTGATCATTAACACGAATATTAAAGTAAAAGTTTACCCAGTCTGTTAAGGATTGAATATCACTAACATCCTTCCTTGAAAAAGTAATAAGATTTCTTCCCTAAGGAGGACAATATTATAATATTCCACTCCATTAGGCTGCCCTGTTGTTCGTGTTACTTAATGCGCTCTGCTGGATCTTGAATTTTCAAAGTCAACTTTAGGAGCAAAATATACTTATATATATTTTTTTAATTGAAAATCACATTACTACATATTTACAATATAAATGTAATTATTAGTATAGCGCGCGTTTATTTACTAAAAAATAGAAAATTGTATCCTTTAAAAAGCTAAAATGTATGTATGTGTATTATGTATTGTGCAGATAAATAATTTTCCAAAAATATATACGTTAAGTTGAGATACTAAGAATATTTTAAGTATGAAGTTATTTAATTTTATGAAATAACAGTACGAGACGAGGTTATGTAGGCTATAATTTTTGTCATTATATGATTAATTAGGTAGTTATTGTGGACTTACTTTTAAAATATGCCTTTAACCTAATCGGATTAGATCAAAAAGAGAGATCTTACACACTATTAGCTTCTCATTAAACTGGTGATTTTTTCATTCTTTATATAGCTTGTTATTTATGGTTGATAATTAAACAAAAAATGAAAAAAAAACTGCATACAGGTGACATTTTGCTATTTAATTCCCAATATTATTCTTTATAATCATATTAGTTTTTAGACCATACCTAAATATTACATGCAAGACAAAATTGTACACTATTTGATACTATAGTTACAATATCTTATTGGACACTATTGGTACTATAGAGAGGCTGGCAGACCTGGTCTGCAGAAGCTTGACAAGGGTTATTTCGCTGCGTTGATTTTGTATTGTATTGTCGTTATTTGACAGTGTTTATTTTCGGCCGGGTGTGTCGGAGTTTCATTGAAGCCAGATGTATTAGCTCCGTACATCAGCGGGGACAGTTTACTGTGAGTAACTGAATGTATGAGTCAGTAACTAACCCAACTGAACACGTTGACTACTGCAAGCTTCATCACAGGCAGCGTTATCATCATCAGCGCAGGCAGTGTGCGCCGCTGCCAACCACTGCTCGCCGCAGCAAATATCCCGCCTGTGACTAATAATCGCTGTACCAGACCGGCTCGGCTCCAACTGACCGCTGGCGAGTGTTTGTTGGTACGCCTTCAATTTTGTACTGCAAATTAAAACACTCTCTCATGAATTGCAGGCCTTCTTGATTCTTGTTTGATGGCGTTTGAACGGTCTTGTCCTGCAGTTTGTGTTTACTCAATATTGCTGACTGTTGTTTTTTCATGGCTCCTGTGTTCGGCGCATCGCTTGGACGAACTGCTCTTGATTAATAAGCTGCTTTTATTGTATTGTTAAGGGTTACTTGTATTTAAGTATTGTAAATCAGCTATTAATTTAACGTGTGCTTATTTCTTGTATCCATTACTGATTTTCTGTGACTATTTGTGCTGTAAATATGATTGTATAATTAATTAGTGACCACGTATATTTTATTAATGACTTACAATATGCCACCAGTAACTAAAGGTAGTGGTATGCTTAATTGCACGGATGGATTGTACCATTTAAATGATGAAGTGATTGAACTGGCTCTTCTAATTTCTGCTCCGATCTTAAAAAAGTAGGGATAACTTTTGGTAATGACATTGTTGAAAAGCTTGTACCTCAAATATCTGCCATTATGGCCAAACTGGACTCTACAGAAAAGCTCTGTAGGTATCTAAAATTTAAAACGAAGGTCTTTGTTATCAATTACAAACTGTATAGACTAAGTTTACAGATCTTAACTCTAGTTATAGGAACAAATGTAACGGAGTGTGATGCTATAGAAGATGACTGTGATCTTGAAATAAAAAGTCTCCAAAAAAACTCAGTCTTTGTAAGCAAGAAAATGTTATTTTTAACGGGACCAAGTGAATAGTGTAGAAACTGGCTGTATTTTTGGTACTAAGACAAAGGAGTGTTCTGGGTCTGATGTCACTCACAACACAAACACTGTAATTTCCGAACTGGAGATCAAGATTTCTGACATGGAGGCAGAGCATGGCAGATTTCTGACCACCATACAGGTGTTGGAAGGTAACATTAAATATTTAAATAGTGAAATTGTAAGACTGGAGGGGGAGGTGCTGTCGGGGGCGGGGTATGCTGGTTCTCCCGATCTTATGGCTGAACTGTCTGAGTCTATGGATGGGGGGGGAGATGGATGCCGTACTGCCCGTCCCCTCTGTCTCTGCTCAAACCTCAACAGATTCTGCTTGTTTAGAGCTTTCAAGTGGCGACAGCATGAATTTTAAGAATGTTTTATTGATTGGAGATTCAATCATACGACATGCAGGTAAAAGTACTCAACAAAAAGGGGGTCATGTCGAGTGTTGTCCTGGGGCTGAAAATTAATTATATGGAGTAGAACTTGGTTGAAGCTAGTTAAACAGGCAGTTCTCTGTTATTTATTTACACGTGGGTACAAACAATCTTATACGAGGCTACAAGGGGGGGGGGCTGGCTACAATGGCGGCCATGGTAAACGTCAAGCACTTCACAGCAAGGCGAATTTGCTGTACACTGTAAGGACTCAGTTTCCAAATTCCAAATTTTTTGTAAACAGTGTACTGACTAGAACTGACATTTCGTATAAGGCCCTTTTTCACTTTTAATGAACAAATTGAGCTGATGTGTGGTAAGTTTGGAGTCACTTATGTGGAGGCTAACTGCTCTGTAGGGAGGCGTGACCTGGCTCGAGACGGACGACATCTCAATAGGAGAGGTATAACTCATCTAGCTACGCTTTTTGAGTCTGTTTTCATTGCGGCACTCAAGCAGTCTGAGGGTTTTGAAGAGGTGTTTGAACCCTTGCACAGATTTTTTATGAGTGGCCCCCCCGGGGACTCTTCAGTGGCAGATCTTGGACATCTGGATAGCCGACCTGATTACTGTAAAGATTTCTTCATCAAAATGTTCAGGGACTAAAAAACAAGATTGATAATTTTCAACTTTTTTATTGACGCCGTAAAATGTAGATATAATTTGCTTATCTGAACACCAACTGAGAGATTTTGAGTTTGAGGTTTTTGTCACTGCATGGTTACACTGGTGTTACAGCTTTCTGTATGAAAATTTACCAAAAGGGAGGTGTTTGCATTTTTATTAAATCTTCAATAAAACACAATGTTTTTAATGTCTCCCGATTTTGTCAGGAGGGTAGGTGTGTGAGGCTTGCGGCAGCGATTTTTCAATTCAGACAGTTTCCTTTTCTTGTTGTTACCGCTTATAAGCCGAAACCTTTTATCAGCGTCAGTGCAAGAACATGAGATGTTTTATGAATGTTTATCCGATTGCCTCCATAAAATTATAAATCCAGCAGTTAGAACCGTTGTTGTGGGTGATTTCAATATTTAATTTCTCTGTTGCTGACATAAAAGTAGATAATCTTTTATCCATGATGGCATCTCACGATTTAAGCAATAAAGTAACTTCATTTACGAGGGAATTTTAAAAAAACTCCCGGTCCCTAATCGATCACATATATACTGATCTTTCTGAAGACATTTTCATTTGCTCTTCTGTGATAAATGCTCTGTCCGATCACCATGCACAAATCTCACATTGTCAGGTATTTATCTAGTCCTGATTGCCCTAAGTTTATGCTTAAGCGATCATTTGTAGAGGATAATGTTTGTATTTTTAGACATCTTCTGGGTAGGGAAACATGGCATGATGTTTATGCAGCTAGAACAATGGATGATAAAATGAGATTGTTTTATGTCCTATATAGAGTTTTATTTTCATTCAGGCTTTTCCTGAGAAAAGAGTTCGGATTTCGTGGGCGTTCTTTAAATGCCAAAGTTTCTTTAACCCAGGAGCAAATTGAACTACGCGATTTTGGTTGCGAATTGGTATTATAAAACTCCAAGACCTGAGTTCTTCTGATGAGAGAAGAAAAACACTAACCTTTCTTTGAAGAGGGCTAGTGTGAGGGAAGCTAAGTCATCTAAAGTTAAAAACATTTACTGCAGACTTCCTCAAATAAAGTTAAGACTGTGTGGGACATAGTGAACGAGCATAGAGGTAAGGCAAGAGTTTTGGCAGATATTCCCTCGAACCATCAAGGAATAGTAATGGATTAATAGTTAGGGATCTGAAGGACGTTTCCAACTTGTTCAATGATTTCTTTATTAATGTGTGGAATGCCAAGTTTTCATCTTCCCATATCGTTGTCTCTTCTTTCTTCAACAACAATCATTGTGCAGGGGTGTCTTCATTTTTCTTTTCACCTGTTTCTGAATTGGAAGTATCTGCCATCATCAGATCTATAAAAGCAAAGGCTTCTTCTGGCTTCGAAAAATATATAATCGAAGCTTCTTAAATCATTGTACGGCGTATTTTGTTAGGCCACTTGCTCATTTGATAAATTTTTCGTTTGAAAAATGGCGTGTTTCCTGACATTTTAAAAGTTATCCTATAGTGAAGCCGTTTACATAAAAGGGGGACTGGTTGAGGAAACTTGATAATTTAAGGCCCTATTTCGATTGGATCGACATTTTTCTAAGGTGTTTGAGAAAAGGCAGTTTTGATAAGGTTTAACGGCTTTCCCTGGAGAGTAATAACGTTTTGTTTGACAAACAGTTTGGCTTTGTCAAGGGAGGCTCAACTGTGGAAGGCAATGTTTGCTCTCTTGGATAAAATTGTTAAAGCTCTTGATGAAGGAAAGTTTTCTGCGGTATCTTTTTTGATTTGAGAAAAGCATTTGACATGGTTTCGCATGAACTTCTTTTGCAAAAGCTTGACAGAGTGGGTATGCGTGGCTTGGGCAAATCAATGGCTGTCATCTTTCTTGAGTCAGCGTAGACAAGTTGTGGAAATTCCATACGTTTGACGTAAATACTAGGAAAAAATGCTTTTCTGACGAGGAGATTGTCAAGACCAGTGTGCCACAGGGCTCCATACTTGGACCCTTCCTCTTTATTTTGTATGTGAGTGACCCTCAGTAGTTGTGTTTCGAGGGACTTGTTTGTGTTTGTTTGCTGACGACACATTACTTGTAATTGATGAGTCCTTGTCGTTTCAATATGGAGTTAAATACGTTCTGTTCAGTGTAAGTCAATACTCCAGTGGTTTCAGAGTAATTGTTTGGCCGTGAATACTGATAAAACTACATTGCTAGACTTTTCAATTTCATCAAGACGCAATGACTCTTTGAGTGTTTGGGTTGGCGATACAGAGGTTTGTTCTGAGGCAAATGGTCAAGTTTTTAGGCCCTAATTGTCGATAGGAATCTTAGCTTCTCCTTTCATGTAAATCACGTCGCACGTAAAGTCTGTGCTGATATTTTTGTTCTTCGTAGACTTTCATCTTTTTCACGGGCACCGATATGCTTACTTACTTCATATTTTGCATTAGTTTATAACTAAATTTCATACGCTGTTGAAATTTGGGGTTTTGAAAATTGCAGAACAAACCATGTATTTCTTTCGCAGAAGAAAAGCGGTGAGAGCTATTGCTGGCATCCGTCAATCAGAATCCTGCAAAATCACACTTTAAGAAGTTCAATCTGCTTACTTTTTCCAAGTATCTATATTTACCACACATTGGTCTTTTTTTAAGCAAAAATCAAAACCAGGGCATTTTCGAGTCACTTATTCCACAGTCCGGACACTATCTCAGGAAATAGCAACAAATTAAATATTCCCCCCATGCAACCTCTTTTTTCAAACATCACTGTTTTTATAATGCCATAATTTTTTTATAATTCTCTTCCTGTGGACCTAAAGAATGTAAATGATGTAATGGTCTTTAAGAGAAACACTAAAGGCTTCTTTAATAGAAAAATGTTTTCCACACCCTCAGTGAATTTATTGGAAATAAATAGTCTGCATGTACAGATTTAAAAACTGTACATGTATTTTTGTAATATTTAATGACGCAATCCAATTGCGTGTTATATGTCTGATGGAAAATAAAAGAATATTTGATTTGATTGAAAATTTTTATATTTACAAATTATTAATAATATTGTTATGATATTGGGCTTGGTTTTATCTGAAGTGCGTTTTAGACACATAATCTCTAGTGTAAATGTGGAATTACATAAAATGAATAGAAGTTTCTACTTTGTCTAAAATGAAATTAAAAACTAGTATAATAGGCGTATAATACTTTTGTACACGTTAAGTACCATGTAATTATAATAAATAAGCAATAATATTAGTTTAGTTATTGAAATAGGTTTTATATTTTAATTCGTTTCTGTTTCTGTGCTACAGATTTTATATGTAGATGGTTCAGGACGTCCAAACATACTTTCACCAAGATTTTCTTAAAAGTGGAATCATTTTAAAATTATCGTATAAGAATTTCAGTAACCACCTACTTATTGCAATTTCATTAACCTATTTTGATACACAATGTAGGATTCGTTGAACTGAAGAACAAAAGGATTATGAAAGAAATATTTTCAATGAAGAAAAAGTTATTGAAGTAGTCAACGCGGAAAAAATAATGTTTTTTAATTCATCTAGGTTAGCAGTATTCAACAAATTTTATTGTAAACTAACAGTTACTTGCGAGATTAGCACGCAATTTCGTAGGTTATGCACCTGTAGGAGCACTTCTGGTTCTAGTGAATTATATTTCTGACGCTAATGTTGTGTTTACCTCCTTGCAACGATAAAGAAAATATGTAAAATAAATTTTATTATTTATAGCAATTTTTATTTACTCATTGTATTAATATTTTTCAATGTATGGTTTGATTATTTTCATTCCCCAATTTCAAGAAAATATATACATACACATATCTGAGAAATTTACTACTGACAAAGGGGACAAATAAGAAAGGTTTCACAACAGACTTTACATTATATATTAAAATTTAGGCTTCTTTAACCTTTTTATATTTGCACTGCTAGCCAATACTTGTTGAGTTTGTCTTCTTGTCACGATCAAATTAAATACTTTGGCAGTGTATATTTTTAACAATTTGAATTTACTTATTTCTTTATATTTTATTGTTACAAAATTGATTTTCCCTCGTTTCCCAATCATTGAAATAAATATTCACAGATCAAGATCAAGATGGGCTCTATAACAATATTTAAGTTTGTAGTATAAGTTAAATATTCATTTTTTAATATCTAACCACTTAAAAACTGCTAATTATGTAAAGTTTAAATTCGGTGAACAATGAAACTGTTTAGCTGTTTTCTTTATTTAAAAACTCAAAAAGTGTTTAGAATATATTTAGAAAATTTAGAGCAGAAGTTGGTATATTTGTTCAAAAGCGCAGTTTCAGCGAAATTTCATCCTAGTATATCTCTTTGCCGACTCCTTAAAAGGAAGTCTTCTGAGTCAATTTTCTAAAATTTCAAAAATATTGTTACTCTTCAGAGAATTTTACACTATAGATGTAAAGCAATTAAAAATAGTATATAAATTATTTAATATATGGTCGTGGTTGTCATAAACTTACAATTACATTTAACATGTTCTTTAAATTCATATTACATAACTTTAGATACCAAGTATAGGATTGTATGCTGCCTTATAGACCAGTGGGGCGTAGGTCGGAGGGATTTTGTAAAAAGGAACTAGCCTATAATCAGCCTAGGGACCATAACAATTTCCATGTCGGTACAGGTATAATCCCATTAGAGCCCACTAAATACGTCTTATATTTTGGACGTACAACAAACTTATGTTTAAGTCTTAAACAAAGATAATAATTATCTTTATAAAGCTGTGGCAAAGAGGCTGTGAATCCTGCAGATATATGATCTTTCCTGTAAGGGTTTTTACAACTATTCACATTTGTTTGAATATCTTGCCCCCAGTGAGTCTTTTTTCTACGCGGTTAGTAGGTGTTTGTTACAACTATTTTTATTTATATATTGCGAATCATCAAAGTAAGTTTTAACTTGTTATATTACTATTTAAATGTCCCACCACAGGCTGAGGAAGAGGCCCTTATGTAAGCCATCAGGAAACATGAAACATAGCATTCAATGCTGACACGTTTATGGTTAATTCCGTCGGTTTTTTAATAGATCCTGATAAGTTCATCCTAGTTGTATTCTATTACATATTTTACGTTCTCTTATAATTACATGCTTTCAGAGAGGGTTTTCGAGCGAAAATTGTCTAGAAAATAACCATTTCTTATGTAAGATCTAAAAAACTATTAATAAATATATTTTATAATAAATACTATACCTATAGCATTGTAAAACTGGTAATATAATACTTACTAATCATGTATTTATATAGAAAATTTATAAGTTGTTACATTTCTTTGATTATGTGCAAGTTATTTATTTGTAATATTTCCTTCGGAGAAAACTATTTATCGAGATTATTTAGTGAAACTGTTTTCTTATTTTTTATTGATTATTGTTATTTTTAATTATTTTTTGTTTGTACATTGATTCCAGACCATGACATCTCATAACTCCTTATTAGGGCTAATAATTAATTAACTGGCTTTAAATACACAGGGTATAATTGGTCTGTTTATTGTACAATTTTATATATTCCTACTACTGCATAGTACCTAATAAATTTTCACCCCACAAAGTAAATAAGTTGGCTAAACTTTCATTCCCACCTTCCTCAGAAAATGTGTAAATTGCAAAACCCAAAACCAGAATGAATCATTCAATATCATTATTTGGACGTGAATTTCAAAACATAACTTTGTGGATTAAACACAATTAAAAAAGATTATGCAGTGTATTGATGCTGTAAAGTGTTATAATAAAGGGGGTTTATTGAAGGAAAAATGTGATGCAATAGTGTGTGGGAGGTTCTGGTGTTTAACTGAAGAACTGTTTGGTTTAAAGAAAGCGTGAAAAATTTTTACACGTGTGTTGTGCGAAAGCTGAAAAGGATTTGGAGGAAATAAAAAAAAGGGTGCGCGTGAATAAAACAATTAAAAAAGAAGAATTATAAAAATAACCAAGTATCTGATAACTCAGAATATGTATATGGATCCTATTGATGGAAATTCGTAACAATTGTAGTTTTTTCTACAATCAATATATTTAATTTTTTTGAGAATTGCCAAAAACTATCTATTTTACAGTTTTTCAAATTTTTACAGGTCGCTTTTAGCAGTATTTATAACAAAAAAAATAATCAGACTTGAACTCAACTTAAGAATAAAAAATCATTGGTTTATTTTGATTACATTTTTTTAACTAATTATTTTAACTTACTTACACAAAATAATTGCTTATACATCATACCTTTTCCTGAAAATTTAATTATTCATTCACAAAAATTCCCAGTTTCAATTTTTTTTTACATTGGCAATCTAATTAATCTTAAACGAGCATTTTTATAATAGAAGATTTTTTGTTTTTTAACCAAGTAATGTTTAGTAGAATAAAATACCTGTATTTAAACTGATATAAGGTTATATTGGGCTTAGGACTAGGAGAAATTTACACATTAATATATTGTAAACATTACATAATACTTAAAATGTCGTGAATAAAATAACCTTAATTAAAGAAGTACTCTTTGTTAAACCAACAATAATATGCCGTTGTACTGTATGCTAATGAGCTGTTCACTTTCGCGCTCTGCTCTAAACTGTTATTTCACAGTTACATATAGCTTTAACGAAAATAATCCTGTTTCCAATTAATATTTTTGTGTAGTTTTTCCTACAAAATACACAAGCCAATATGAGACACGACCGCTTTATAATTTTTTGATTGTCTGTAGATATTTTCTACCAGAAATTACAATTTAAGTGAATTAAATAATTAAAATGTAATAAATAGAGCACACACTACTTTTTAATTTTTAGTTTTTTTATGTGAAACTAATTAAATCTAACTATTGAAAACATATCTAATCTATGGAATAAAGATCATTGATAGCCATTTATTATATAAAAATATACATTACAATTAATAATTTTTAGGCTACAAACAAGGAGTAAGCAAACAAATGTTTACATTTAAACAATCGACAGGAATAATAAGACAATAAAATCAATTAAAACTATTGCATAAATTTTATACTATCAAAACGCTAAATAATAAACTGTACGTTGTAATTCTTTTTTTTTAGATTACTTTTGACGATGATAGTTTAGTAAATATAAAATGATTTTATTGGAGGTTTGTTGTTGCTTATTAGTAAAGAATATGTTAAACCACGTTTTCGAATTATTGCAATCTTAATCTGTTTCTCTATTAGATTTCTTTATTTGTAGTGATTGATAATTTATATGTGTAAACGACATTATTCTACATGGTTTGTTTCAATTTAACCGTGACCTGCATTGTTACGTTAGATATGTATCCAAACAAGAGATCAGGTAACAGATCTAGAAGCGAATTTAGTTTATATAAAAGTTATTAGAGTTTAAAAAATGTCTAAAAATACTTGGAGTATATACTATGTCAATAATCTTAATAATATTAATATTATTAACATACTATGGAAAACTGAGTAAAAAGTCTATTAACAGTGTTTATAGGCTTAGTGTCTTATGTTTGTTAATATCAGGTTCTATCAAGGCTCATCCCATCTCAGAAATCTTCATATTATCTATAAACTTCACTTTTAAAATCTTCCTACTACGTAACGACTAAATTTTTGCAACTAAAAGTTTTCTTAATTCTACAAAATTCTTCATTGAGGAAGATCCAGGAATTACGCTATTAACCATTACAAGCTCCCGCCTTGTTGAGTAGACCGTAGTCGTATAGCTCTTATGCCTAGAAAATTATTGTTTGTTTTTATAATAAATTCTCTGATAAAATTTTTCCATTAGATCATCAATACATTTTTTTTAAAACTATATACGCCACTAAAATGCTGGCTCATTGGCTAAAAGAGAATAAGTTGAACTTTTAGCGAGGTTTTAGTTTCTGGTAGTTATCGTTTATACTATCTTATAATCTACATTATAATTTGGATTTGACGTAGAACGTCCACCACTGTATATAAAATAACCACTGAAATAAAATATTTTTGTTCCTAAAGAGCCAACCATTGCTTCAAAATGTGTTTAGGAAATATATACAGAGAATACTTAATTGTTATGATTAGTATTTTATATCAGAAATTAACAATTTATTATTAAGCTTTCTAAGCTGTCAATTAACAGTAAAGTACTCCCTTCTATATAGGTTTACAGAGTTAATTACCATTGTATAGTTCAGTATTTAAGTTTTTTATGAGTGAAACATACAATAAAATAGACTGATATACAGTTTAGTAGTGATACATGACGTTCATCAGCTTCAAACTTTCATTTGTTTATCTAAAGCAGTTTCTTTGTAGTCACGTTCATACTGGAGCTTTATAACACTAAAGCATCAAGTGCCGCAGAACACTTTTAGTTGCTCTTTTATATTTGTTTTAGGGTTTACACAGTTCTACAGGTAAAAGTGTTGGTATTTTCAATTGCTTATACTTTATCTTGAGCTGAAGATTACGAAGTACTTATTTGAATTTTGATTTTAGATTCAGTTCATCTTATCGTCATTAAGAGACACGTATAAATAGGTGAAGTGGCAGTCTCACTGTCTTATCAGGTGCACAATTCAGTGCATTTATGTTGTTTTCTCACACGATAGCAATTCATAACGCAGCTGTGGTAGGAAGGGCAAACATTACAGTTACAGTATGATTTCTTACTTATATTTAAATTTAACGATACAATTCTATAAGATAATATTAGATGCAATGGTTATAATCATATAATATTACAAATAATCAACCTTTTATTTATGATATGTTAGCTGATATTCTATTTATATTGAAATCGAACTCTAATATGTGCTCATAATATCTGCGTAGGAATTTAGTTGGCCATCTGCCAGGTGAAAGTAAACAGGCCAGCGAGTTTCTAGCCATTCCACCTTCTGCACGCATCGATTTTTCACATAATACGCCCTACTTACTTGACGAATTGCCAATTATGCTGTTTTCAATGGTCTTACCTAATAGTTGCATGACAGATAATTACTGGAATTTATATTAAGTGAATAATAGCTCCGAATTCGTTAAAAAGTTAAAAGTAAAGTAAAGGCTGTTTTATTTTACTACGTAAAGTTAAGGTGCCCTAATTATATTAGTGATGTAGCCCCGAAAAGTGTTTGATACAATTATACAATAAAATACCTTTTTAACGCTTTTTTATATATTTTTTATTTTTTACAATGTACATTTGAAATTCTAAATAGGGCAAATTTATATTTTTCATCCAAGCATCAGCCTTGCTCAACGTTGGTTGATTCTGTAATGATTAATTTAATTTTGCGATGTTAACTTATAAATTGTAATAGGCGTAAAAAATTATTTATTGGGATAAAAAAATTATTAAAATGTGTATTTTTGTCCATTATAATGTAATTTAGTCCACAGATTGTTTTTACTTGTCTTGTTTATAGGTTGAGGTTGAATCTACACTTAGTAAAAAAGACTATAAATATTTTTAATCTGGGCCAACCTCGTGTTTGCCAGGAGTAGCAAATCATTAACAACAAATTTCAAGAAATTTACGACGAAGAGTTTATTCATGAGGTTGGTTAATATAAACGTTGATACATCAACGTCACGTGTAAGAAACACTTATCTTACATGTTGGGAAAACCACGGAGTTAACTTCTAGCGCTTCAATGTAATTTACACCAGCTATGATTTTCCATAATCTAACAAACGGGAACTTATTTTATAACGCAATACTGCTTATGAATAAAACCAATAGGTGGGTTTGGTAACCATAACTACATTATTAAATTTCCATCATAAAATGTATGGCCGAAATAGTCAGTGTTCATTGATAACAAGCGGTTTAATCATTCAAATATTTAAAGTTGTGTATACGATTTAGTTTTATCAATGAATATCCTTCTAAAAGTGACCACTTACTAAACTATGCCATTTACTGTACAATATTTTTGTTATCTCCTATCAACATAATGGGTATATTGTAAAGCCGTGTTTCTGTAATGGCCGTCTCTCATAACAAAAGCAGATTACTCACTCAATAGAGATTTACTGTCAAAAACTCAGGTAAGTGTAACACGACTTGTAGCTTAAAAGTTTACGTTAAAAAAAATTTAGGTTCGTTTGAGAATAGACAGTAATATTTTAAATTATTTTTATTTTTTAATGAATTCTTATCTATACAATTTAAAAACAATTAAAAAAAACAATTAAAAAAAAATAAAAAACACAAATAACTATATCCCAAAGGTATTTTAAATCCGATCTGAAATGAAAACGATACTTTAAAAACTTTCCGGAAACTACGGTAAGTAACAAAATATAGTTTATAATTCGCATTAATCTTTTTATTAAATTAATCAATTATGTCTCGTAATATTACTATAGCAAAACTATATAAATAAAATTTTTTTCTCGTAAAAATATTTTTTAAGAAAATAAAGATTAGAATGTTTATTAGACACAATATAACCTTTACTTCAAAGGTTCTCAGCACGAAAATTCAAAAACAGTTTTAAAATATTATCATAGATTAAATTTATAATCCTTATAATACGTTAATATGTTAATTATACATCAGTAAAATTTAGAAGCTAACAGACTTTAACAACCAAATTATCAAATAGAATCTGAAAAGTATCACTAGTTTAAGCCAAATTAAAAAACAAGTTAATTTAGATAATAAAAATAGAATTTTTAGATAAAAATACTTTAAAAAAATTTATAATTTTCTATTGAATTTAGTTTATCCATCATAAGTTACATTAGTATGTAATAAAACTAAGAATTGAAGTAAGGAAATATCTTCTTGAAGGTCTTTTATTATTGGAAATTATATATTCATTTAAAACAAACACTCCAATACTATACGTATTTTATTTTTATGAGACCTTTCTTACTCAATGAGAATATCTGTACTCAAATTCAGTTATGTTGGTCTGAAGATTGTCTGAGTAAGAAAGGCCTTACAAAAATAAAAAAAACTATATTATTGAAGTGTTTGTTTTATACTAAAAATATAAGGAAAATATGTGTGTTACAATTACATTTTGTTGCTAAATTCAGTATTTAAATACTTGTTAAATATCATATTTTTTTTTTACCAAAAAACATGTTTTTCATTCAATGGTATGTCCATATAATTTTTGCAACTCATAATTATTCAAAAATTAAACATTAGGTAATTTTTTGTGTATGTGTAAAATTTCGCTATTTTTTTCAACAAATCGTGTATGTATAGAGATGTATTAGTTAAATTATTAGCATATTCTTGATTGTACGATGTAATTCAAGGCCATTGTATATGTATGAAATATTATACTAAAATAGAACTACTACTGGAATGTAAATGTTTCGTGTATCTTTCTCAAATTATAACATTTATAGAAGGAATACTTTCGACTCATTCCTAAAAGACAATTAAAATGTTGAAACAATAGATCGCAGCGCAATTGATGCTTAGATCTGACAGTAGTCTTATACATGCCCCTGTAATGTATGAGCTGAGTATGTGTATTGCCAAGCTTGTCTGTCGGAAGTGAGAGATTAAACATTGCTTTTTTTATGGTTTGAGCTGTAAAATATTGCTATAAAGTGGTTATGAGTAGTGTACGATTAATTTTAAATTGTTAAAATGCATTCTTGTGCACTTACAGGATGCATAAACTACAGGGAAAAAAGGTAATGTGGGAGGAAATTCACTTTACACATCCTACTGACGACCTCACTAGTAAAGATATTTTGAAAGAGGAGGTATGTATTGCAGTACAATATAACACTAATTTATTTTAATTTTTCACTAGTGTAATATTAAAATTATTTTAAAATTGGAAATATTAGAATAACCATTAAAAGAAATTAGAAATTTTATATTCAAGTTTCAATGGCAATATACACTCCGTTCTCTTTCTTCCGAAATAAATTTTCTTAGTGTAAGATGTGAGAATATACAAATTAGGAAAATTCTCTTTTTTACAAGAATCCAAACGTTATACTTCTTACGAACCACTAAGTAGTTAAAAACATCCAAATGTATTAGAATTTTAAAGTAAGCCTTCATTACAAGTTTTAAATTCAGGTTCGGCAAAAACAGCAGTTGCTATTTTAATAAAGAGTTAGTGCTTCAAAATATGAGACCCTGTGCAAAGAAAAACTAACGTCCGCTTATAGGACGTGTAAAAGCATAAAATAAAAATAAAATATGATTCACTTTTTTCTTATTGATAGCAACATTATATGTATTACAGAACAGGTACAACAACTGTTTTTTTGAAGACACATAAAAAACTTTTATGAATGGTTTTATATCCAAAAAAGATTTTGTTTTATGTAACGAAAACGAGGGTTAGCACAAATTCCTTCTCCTCTCGGTTTATTAAATATAAGTAAAACATTTTTGGACATAAAATTTAATTACAGTTAAAATAGAATAAATTCTCTTCCACTTTCTTGAAATGCTTTCTGAAATTAATAACAACCGAAAGTTGTTTTAAGTGAAGCTGTGAGACCTTGATTGTATAAAGTCATTAAATCATATGATTATACCTTGCAAGAATTAAACATTTTAAATCCACAGCCTAAATGCTGAAAATGATTTCAAATATGGGGAATTAATTACATGGTTATTTTCATTCTTCAATGTCCTCTACATAAACGATTATAAGTGAAGACAATCTTAAATGTAAACATGTAATTGTATAACAAAAAAAATTATCGTCACATGTCAAAAAGAGTTGAAAATATTCTCAATGATGTCAATAAATCAAACAACTTTTAAATCTACATTTATTACAATATAAAAATTTTCATTTACTTAGCTACGTGCAGATACATTCATTCACAAAGATTGGAATTATATATAACATAACGTAAAGATATATTACAAAATAGAAAAACTTAAGCTATACATGTGATTTGTAATTGGTGTAAAATTAAAAGGATAGATTACTTGGTTACTACTATTTATGAAACATATTATATAAATATTTAAGTGTTTAATATAAAATGTATTTAATATACAAATTATTTTCATAGTTTGTTTCTAGTTCATTAGAATACTACGAGTGTTTTGAAAATATTTTTGCAAAAGTGTCTTAACTTACTTAGAACTATCGCAATGGAATGACTATTATTTGTACGTTTGTCAGGTTATACTAATGGTTAATAAATTGTAAGATGTAACATTTATCACAAAACATCCCTTATTTATTTAAAAATAATTATTATGTAGCCAAACTCCAATTACATACTGAAATAACGAAGCTCATCGTGAAAAAAACAATAAAGCACGATATAATCTCTCACGTCGGGTAGCTCACGCTGGGTGAATAACAGGGACTTGATCCAAATGTCACCAACTCACAGCATCAGCAGCCAGCGCGTAATCCCTACCATCTCGTCCGTGCCCTACTGGCTTGTGTTTATTTGTTTCATTTGAAATATATGTTTTCTTACTTTAGTAAAAACTCTGTATGAAGCTACTACATATGTATTTACTATGTAATTTTATTCTAAAATAATATTTTCGAAACCAAACTGTTGTAACTAATATTAACACTTCACTATAAGGCACATTTATAACTAATGTTTCAACGCATGTATAAATATACATTTTTTGTCAAGACTACAAAAGCTCTAAAAATGTTTTCTTATATTCAAAAGTAAAAACAATTTTTATTATTATTGACATAGCATTAAATAAAATTAACAAATAAATAAAATATACTATGGATTACGTTTTTCCAGGCAGATGAATTGGGGGAGTCTGGACCAATTAATTGATTTCCTAGGTCCCCTGCTTCACATATCATGGATATGTTTCTTAGCGATCATTTAAAGCTACTTGTTATACACAGAACTTAATTCCAAAAAAGAATGATTGAAACATATTTTAAACGCTTGTGAACTACTTAAGAACGACCGATTTCGTTTAAACGCATTAAATTGTGCATAAATTATCAAGGAAACCATTTTTGAAAACTATTTATAAGGTATGGAAATCATAAAATTCGGAATAAATATATTAGCAAAGATCATAAAATATATATATATATATATTGTTTTTGTGAAAAACTTTCATTTTATAAACAGATATTGCATTTTCTGTTTGACTTTTCACATGTGTTGATTTAATTAAAGATTTGTATTTTAAACAGTGAGTTTGTTATTTGTAGCCTATTTTACATTATTCTCTTCGGAATTAAATTCACTCAAAGTTTTTTGTTATAAGGTTAGCGTTTTTTATTACGACATTTTCACGAAGTTAACGGAATTCAAATCTAAAACAAAAAATTGTTTTCGAGACCGTATTTTGCATATTTTGTCTGGTATCTCAGAAATGGGTTTTCTTTACATGCCTAGGACGGATTTTATTAAATAATTTAGTTCATTTAAACATAAAATCCAATACATTTAACAACTATCTATACACCATAAAAGCAATCAGTTTGGCCTTTATTTCTGTCCTTTGCTAGAAAATCCTTTGTAAGCAGTAGCTCGCTAACAAAGCATTTCGGGACGTATATTTATATGAAACATTTTTTTTCATTATTTTGAGGAGTGGAACTACCCAATAAGTTTGTTGGGTTACTCGTGCGACATCCTGTATAAACCAATGTTTAATTATGTTTTTAACAGTGACTTAGAGGTATTGAAAATTTTTCTAATTTGTCAGCATTTAAGTTCTCATCATCAAATTTACTTTACATAAGTATTACATAGTATAGTGTTTTTAAAGTATGAACGCTTGATTTCTCAAAACTATAGCTTTATAATGGATGTTGTAGTAGTGCCATAAAGGTTTTAGAGATATTGCTACTCTATCTGTCAGACTAAAGTTTTATTTGTCTATGAAATCAATTTTTTTTATGGATATTTTATGCAACAAAAATACAATCACATATCCCTTTAACTAAAGGCATTACCAGTATAAACAAACTTTTATATGGCGTCTTAATAGTTGACTGTAAAACTATAAGAACCAAGTACTTAATGCTTTATGAAAAAAGTATGATTTCAGGTACTATATATCTAAAAAGCTATTAGTAAATGTAAAGGTGGATTTACCTTAGTTGAAACTTTATTTCCAAATCTATAATTTCGTGACTATCATCTAATATGATCGTAAACATAAAAAATAATATATGAATCAGTTGTTTAGTAATTCCCTAATAAGTAAATAAGATCTTGGTTACATAAAAAAGATACTTAAATAAAGTATAGTAGGGAAACTCTACAAGTATAAGAAACAGAAGGGACAGTGTTTTCCAGGACTGTGGCTTCCCCTAAGCCTGACTCTATAGCTCCTCTTATATCTTTGTGATTTGTGATTCCTATAACAACATTTATTAACAATGTTCCCTGTGAAATTTACTTGATCATTCCTCCTATTCAGACGTCGTACCAACAACATTAAATATTATAATTGTCACTATGACTATAAAATTTAATTTATGACCATGTTACAAGTCTGATGCTTCATTTAGTTGAAAGCTACTTGTAATATTAATTTTAATTGTCATTGCACTTTTTAATAATTTAAGTGTAGTAATGCCCTGTGTAATCAATATCTACGATCTCCGGTATAATGATTTAAATAAGAATAGATTGTGTACTACAAATCAGCAACAACTAACGAAATATCCGGGATAGATTCTTCTCAAAAAAGTTAATTAACATCAAATCAGTGAACGACTTGATTTATAAAAATTATTTGATTTTTAAAACTAATAAATTTCAATTTAGTTACATACTTTACATAATTTAGTTACATATTTTTTTTTGTCCTTGTCACATTACCAAATCAGTGCGATAGAACCTTTAATCAGTTTCCTCAATGGAGTTTATACAGGTTCTTGAAAATTTATTGATTTAGGTTTTTAGTTTCAAAACTTTCGCTTTTTTGATTTTTTCAATTAAAAACTATTTCTGAAAATAAACCCTGTTGATATTTAACAAATTGTATTCTAAACAATAAAAAAACTAATGTAATTTAATTATGTATTCTCAGTTTAGGATATTAAAAAAAAAAATTGACTTGTAGTGATGTGAAAATTTACCACCCCGCCGATAATAGAAAAATAACAGATTTTATAACATTACATTGTTTAACAGCCTTGAAACTCCATTATCTATATATTTTGTGTAATGTATGTTTAAAGTTACTAAAGATTATGTTTTATTTAATTACATTTTATTTTTCATTCATTATTTACGGAATTAAAATACAGAGTTTAATTTATATATTGATTTACATTTTTGCTTTTAACCATATATGAAAAATAATCCAGACATTTATTTTAGCGTTTGTGTAATTTTTAATGTTACTATATGGATTTGGTTATTTTTCCCCCCCCCCCCCCCACATACTTTTGTTTTTCTTTTAAAAAAAATTACGATGTATATCACAAAACAAACGTTGTTTTTGTGTGTACTTCCTAAATTTTAGCAATTTTATGATTAGTTATTATTACTCTTTACGGACTAATAAATTTAATAATGATAATTAGAAAAAGTATTTTTTATAGAAGGAAGTATATTGTTCATAATGAGACAAATTTTAACATATCTTTGAAGGTTTTACTTAGGCATATCATGCTTTTCCCACAAAACTATTGGCTGCTATCCAAAGTGTTTATTTGGAATTACTTAATATTGTTCATTCTACTCGTTAATGGCCTGAAATTAATTTTTTTATACATTGATTTAATTATATACCGTTTATAAACACTTAAGAATTTATGTTGCCCCATAATTGTAAATGTTTAAAGCCCATAAAATTTTATTTTCTGAGTCATAAATTCATGTGAAAAACGTTTAAATTTTATTAATTACCATTATTCTTAAAAATTTTAATTATTCAATGAATTTACCGTCGAATCGAATTTTACGATTATTAAGTAGCGTTTATTACTAAAATTATTGTTATCCTTTAATTGTAGAACATTGTTTTATATATCTACGAACCCCGTTAATAGAAAATAAACAGATTTTATGTAATTTACCATTTGTTAATGCCTGAAAAACCCATTTATCTATATATTTGTGAATGTACTGTAAAGTTTTATAGATTGTTATTTAATACATTTTATTCCAATTATTACGAATTAAATACAGTGTAATTATTTATTTTGATTTACATTTTTGCTTTACATATATAAAAAAATTATCAGCATTATTTAGCGTTTTGTGTAATTTTTATGTTTTTGTTACTATATGGATTTGGTTCCACTTATTTGTTTTCTTTAAAAAAATACCGATGTTTATTTCAAACAAACGTTGTTTTTTTGTTACTTCTAATTTTAGCAGTTACTTGATTAGTTATTATTACTCTTACGGACTAATTTAAGTTATATATTGATTATTAGAAAGTTATTTTATAGAAGGAATTTATTGTTCATAATGACAATTTTAACATTACTGTTGAAGGTTTTACTGGGGCATATCATGTTTTTCACCAAACTATTGATTGCTACTATTGCTATCAAGTGTTTATTGAAAGTTACAATTATTGTTCTGATTCTACGTTATTGGCCCTGAAATTTAATTTTTTAACTATTATTTATTATAAAACCGTATAAACACTTAAGATTTAATGTGCCCCATAATTGTAATTGTTTACCCATAATTTTTTCTGGTCATTAAATTCATGTGAAAAAACGTTTAAATTTTATTAGACTACAATTTTCCTTAAAAAAACACTTTAATTATTCAATGAAAATTAACCGTCCGTCGTCGAATTTACGATTAGTATTGTTAATATAAAATTTATTTGTTCTCCTTTCCATTTGTAGACACCTTGTTTTATATATTTGAAAAAATTGCATACAATTCTAGATGTACAAAAATGACCCACGCCAGTGTAAGTAAGGTTAATGATAGCCATTGTGTGATTACCATTGAAAATTTAATTCATAATTTGATTTAAAACAGTATTATATTGAAAATTAATCTAACGGTTGAAAGTTTTTAACTATTAAGCTAAATTTATACTCTAAAAATGTTATTTGTATATATTTGCTTCCGCTTTATTTTTCAGGAAAGGATGGCTCTGCTTCCTCCGGATTGGATTGAATGAGGAACTTTCTGTTTTTTCTCAGTTTGCCTGAGTGATTACCACAAAACACGAAGTTGAAAATCATATCGTTTGACAGTTTTTGCCTGCTCTTGCGTCCTTTACTGATAAACTTACTGCAGTGAAGTGTTTCAAGTTAAAAATATATTTATACAAGTGTAAGAAGTTGAAATTTTACTAAGGAAATCCTTTTTCATAATCAAATCACTAATTTTACGAAATAAGTTTTGTCACTAAGATTTTCCGAAAATATTACATATTCCAGAACCTATATGTTTATAAAGCATTGACACTAAAACAGAAAAGCTGTCGAAAATATCGAGTGTATTTGCCAGTTATACCATATTATGCTTTGTACTCAACCCATAAAAACTGAAGAAGTTTATTGTTCTTGAGGACCTCGAAAAGAAAGAGGATGATTAAAATGGCTAACCGCATTTTTTTTGAAAAGGTTAGATCTTAAACCATTTGCAAACTTTTTGTCACGCCGCTTTTCCGCCGCTTTCTGCCGTAGCTAACTACGCTACTTTCCATTGCAGTTCATAAAAAAACTCGACCAGGACTTTGGTCGTAATCTCTCGGGGAAAGATACGGATTACTTTATACTCAAGCATACAAGTCCAGATAGTATAGCTCCGCCAGCTTATGAAAACGCATGCTTTCCAATTGGGATCTGAAAGTGTATGGCTGATAACATTGGAATTTATATGAGGAATTTAATACAAAAACAGTACGCTGTTAATAGTTTTTACACGCCGAAGCTGCCAAAACAACCAGATAGCTGCCAAACAATTGTTGTGGGATTAAGCTCGTTACACAGACCCATTCCACCACACGAGAAGATGGAATGTTGCTCCAACAAGTTTGATCCTTGGACCCCAAAGTTTTATGATTGTTTAAGTTTTACGATTGGGAGCCGGAAATGTTGTATTGACATTTTAAAACTTTTCGGAACTTTCTTCAAATCACTAAAGATTTAGCATCCCATGAACTCGTTAATCTATTTCATCTCGGACTTAACGTGAGACCCACGGACAGTAATAGAAAGCAATCTTACGGGGAGTTGTTTAGATTTGTATTGTAAGACCATTCAATTGAGAAAGTTAAAAAGAGCTTGGTTTGTACTGAAATTAATTGAGCTATATTTTTTTTTTTATTGAACTTGTTTTGAAAGTCTGGATTAAGTTTTCTCTTACTATTTAATTGTTTTTACTGCTGGGGTATTCTGATCCATTGTTTGTGCAGCTCTTTGAGAGTAGATTTTGAAAAAAAGTATTCTCTTCTTCGATGTTTTTGATTGGGTTTTTTTTAACCCACTATCAGAGTACTACGAAGGACTCTCATGTTCACAACCAATCTTAAGGCGTACTTTTGAAACCAGTTAGTTCACTAACAAAGTTTTTTGATTCCACATATAAGGGTTAAATGTCTTGTATCAAAACCTAAATTATTATTTAAAACGTAAAACCTTGAAATAATTGTGTCGTTTAAAATCCTTACAAATAATTTTTTGGTTGTTTTTGAAACATTACATTATATTGCAAGTAAGTGATTTAAAAATCTAAAGGACCACTTTCATAAAAATTCTCTTTTTAATATGAAAAAAATTGCAACGATCCCTTAAGGGGTTTGTTACACATTACTTCCTGTTGTAGTATTAAGAAATTTTTATTGATTAGTATTTAATTTTACTCTTTGGCATTATACTATATAATCCCTGTTATTTTCTTCTGTTTCTTAAATCATTACAGATTTCTAGTTTTTTTTTAGTTAAAAATAAAAAAATACCCTATATTAATGGCCAATGGTAATTTAATTAGAACATATTATCAAACTGATTAAAGTTCAGATATACTGGTTTTAGTTTAAATGATTAAAATTACCAATTATATGAAAATTAAGTTTATTAAACTTGCCATTGTTTATTACAGCAAGTTATTTAATCGTTTAGATTTGATTAAAAAGTACTCATTTCCC